>NW_016107503.1:6012745-6014671 GCF_001604975.1 Cebus imitator
TTTGTATTTTTAGTAGAGACGGGGTTTCACCATGTTGACCAGGATGGTCTCGATCTCTTGACCTCGTGATCCACCCGCCTCGGCCTCCCAAAGTGCTGGGATTACAAGCGTGAGCCACCGCGCCCGGCCTGACTCTGACAACTTTTACATATGAAAAAATTAATGGCTGGGCGCAGTGGCTCACACCTGTAATCCCAGCACCTTGGGAGGCCAAGGTGGGTAGATCACCTGAGGTCAGGAGTTTGAGACCAGCCTGGCCAACATGATGAAACACCGTCTCTACTAAAAATACAAAAATTAGCTGGATGTGTGGCAGGCACCAATAACCCCAGCTATTTGGGAGGCTGAGGCAGGAGAATCCCTTAAATCTGGGAGGCAGAGGTTGCGATGAGATGATATCATGCCATTGCTCTCTGGCCTGGGTGACAAGATGGAAACTCCATCTCAAAAAAAAAAGAAAAAATTAATGATTAAAAATCTTAAGCAAGAGTAAAATGTGTTTCATTTTTTTCCTACTAAGTCCTCATAGTAGCATAATATTGATTTTAAAAAACAGGTATAGCATGATAACACAGCCTAAATTACTTTCATTAGATGAACAAAACTTAAAAAAGAAAACTCATTACAGGAATAGATTGCAATAGAATTCTTTCTAAGGATTTATTCTAAGGAAATAATCTGTAAAGCAACAAAATGTTCATTGTAAGGGAAAAACTTGAAGCAGCCTAAATGTCTAGCAGTAGGGTAATAGTAAATTATCTTACTCATAAGTAGGTTATCACGCAGCCATTAAGAATGATGTTTTGAGGCCAGGCCTGGTGGTTCACGCCTGTCATCCCCGCACTTTGGGAGGCCGAGGTGAGTGGATCACTTGAAGTCAGGAGTTTGAGACCAGCTTGGCCAATATGGGGAAACCCATCTCAACTAAAAATACAAAGACATTAGCTGGACATGGTGGTACACATCTGTAATCTCAGCTACTTGAGAGGCTGAGGCAGGAGAATTACTTGAACTCAGAAGGCAGAGGTTGCTGTGAGCTGAGATTGCGCTGTATTACTCCGGCCTGGGTGACACTGCCTCAAAAAAAAAAAAAAAAAAAAAAAAAAAAAAAAAAAAAAAAAAAAAAAAAAAAAAAAAAAAAAAAAAAAAAAGAGAGAGAGAGATAGCAAACTGGCTTCCTCTAAGTCTGACTTATAGCAGGCTGTCTTCCTGAGTTGTTTATGGTAGATAAAGGGTTGATCTCCTGGGCAAGGTCCTGCATATCATGGGTCAAAGTTCAGTTCTGCATATGATCTGGACATTTGTTATCTCTCAGCCTCTATAATTTGAAGTTGTTTTGGAAGTTCTGACAAATACAATAAGATAGTAAATAAGTAAGTGGCTAAAATTCTAGGGGAAAAGCAGATGATGCTCAACTAAACTATTTGAATCAAATTTAATTTTATGAAAATAGTAAGATCTAGACCTGATATATGTTAACCTAAATAACAGGCAGAAGGAGAGGCTTTCTAAAAGAAAATGACCTTTACTTGGGCATAGAGCATTGCAATGGGAATCCGCATGCCATAGTAAATGATGTGCGTATTCAAGGAGATAGAGGGAGACCAAAGTTTTTAAAGGAAAATAATCAGGAGGATTATGCAATTGTTTTGAAATAATTATCTTTGGCTACAAGGATTAATAAAAGAGGTGATACCAGTCTGAGGTGAAATAAGTAGTTGTTGGGCAGATGTCCTTGTTGAAGTCTTTTTTGTGTGAAGACTGTGATGGCCTTTGTGTAAGGTGTGTTTTTTGTAGAGACTTTCTCGTTTTCAGGCATACGAGTATAAATACCCTCTCATTATGACCTCTCTGGCCTTGTCAGGATTTTCTTAACATTAGTGACTCCATTTTGATTCTGACAACTTTTTTTTTTTTTTTTTTTTT
>NW_016107503.1:6015501-6018212 GCF_001604975.1 Cebus imitator
AAAAAAAAAAAAAAAGAATGGTGCTTTGAAACTATTTATTTATTTATTTATGACAGAGTCTCGGTCTGTTGCCCAGGCTGGAGTGCAGTGGGGCGACCTCAGTTCACTGCAAGGATTATGCTAAATCTACTCTGCCTGTGCTCTATCAGTAGAAAAACAAAGCCTAGATTATAGCATATCTGTTTATAGCATGGTTTACTGAATTCTCTCTTTTTGGTTTGTTTTTGAGACAGGTTCTCACTCTGTCCCCAGGCTGGAGTGCAGTGGCATGATCATGGCTCACTGCAGCCTTGACCTCATCAGGCTTGGGGGATCCTCTCACCTCAGCCTCCCTAGTAGCTGAGACCACAGGTAAGTGCTATCACACCTGGCTATTTTTTGTATTTTTTGTCAAGACAGGGTTTTGCCATGTTGCACAGACTGGTCATAAACTCACGGGCTCAAGTGATCCGCCTGTCTTGGCTTCTCAAAGTGCTGGGATTGCAGGCATGAGCTATCTTACCTGGCCTACTAAATACTTTAAGCCCACTGTTGAGACCTGCTCCTCAGCAAAAAGGATTCCTTTCAAAGTATTACTGCTCGTTGACAATGCACCTGGTCACCCAGGAGCTCTGATGGTGATGTACAAGGAAGTTACTGTTGTTTTTATGCCTGCTAACACAACTTTTATTCTGCAGCCCAGGAATAAAGGAGCAATTTGGACTTTCAAGTCTTATTATTTATGAAATATATTTCATAAGGCTATAGCTGCCATTGATAGTGATTCCTTTGATGGATCTGGGCAAAGAAAATTGAAAACCTTCTGGAAAGGAATCAGCATTCTAGATGCCATTAAGAACATTTATGATTCAAGGCTGGGTGTGGTGGCTCATACCTGTAATTTCAGCACTTTGGGACGCCGAGGTGGGTGGATTGCCTGAGGTCAGGAGTTTGAGACCAGCCTGGACAACATGCTGAAACCCTGTCTCTACTAAAAATACAAAAATTAGCCAGGCATGCTGGCAGGCGCCTGTAATCCCAGCTGCTTGGGAGGCTGAGGCAGGAGAATTGCTTGAACCCAAGAGGCAGAGGTTGCAGTGAACCGAGATTGTGTCATTGCACTTCAGCCTGAGTGACAAGAGCGAAATTCCATCTCAAGAAAACAAAAAACAAAAATAACAAAAAGAGTATTTATGATTCATGGGAGGAGGTCAAAATATCAACATTAACAGAAGTTTGGAGGAAGTTGATTCCAATCCTCATGGATGTCTTTGAGGAGTTTAAGACTTCAGTGGAGGAAATAGCTGCTGATGTAGTAGAAATAGCAAGGGAACTAGAATTAGAAGTAGAGCTTGAAGATGAAACTGAATTGCCTCAATCTCATGATAAAACTTTAACAGATGCAGAGTTGCTTCTTATGGATAAGCAAAGAAAAAGGTTTCTTGAGATGGAAACTACTTCTTGTGTAGATGCTGTGAACATAGTTGAAATGACAACAAAGGATTTAAAGTACTACATCAACTTACTTGTTAAAGCAGTGGCAGTGTTTGAGGACTGATTCCAATTTTGAAAGAAATTCTACTGTGAGTAAATGCTATCACAAAGCATCGCATGCTAGAGAGAAACCTCTTGTGAAAGGAAGAGTCAATTGATGCAGCAAATGTCATTGTTTTATTTAAGAAATTGCCACAGCCGCCTCAGTGTTCAGCAACCACCACTGTGATCAGTCAGTAGCCATCGGCGTAAAGGCAAGACTCTCCACCAGACTCAGATGACTGTGAACAGTTATTTTATTTTATTTTATTTTTTTAGCAATTAAGTATTTTCAAATAAGGTTTGTACTTTTTTAGACATAATGCTATTGCACAGTTAATAGTCTACAGTATAGTGTAAATGTAACTTTTATAAGCACTGGGAAACCAAAAAATTTGTGTGACTCGCTTGTGGTATTGTGATATTTACTTTATTGCTGTGGCCTGGAACACAAACTGTGACATCCCTGAGGTATGCCCGTATGTCTGATCTTTGTCTCTGGTTGCCAACACACGGGTTCAAAAACCCTTGGAGGATGGGCGCAGTGGCTCATGCCTGCAATTCCAGCACTTTAAGAGGCCAGTGCAGGAGGACCGCTTGAGTCCAAGAGTTTGAAGCTGCAATGAGCTATGATTGTACCACTGCCCTCCAGACTGGGTAATGGAGTGAGACCCCCATCTCTAAAAGCTAACTAACTAACTAAAACCCTTAGAATTTCCTAAGGGACACAAGTGGAAATATCTTTTGTTATTCATTATGATCCCCTTTTGACCATACCTGAGTTGATGTGAATGAAGTAACTCACTGTGAGTCCTTTGGTATTTTCAAGAGACTGGCTGGTCACACGAGAAAGACCAAGCATAGGTTCAGAGGATTGAGACTTTTAATCTTTCAATTTCACTGCCCTACCCTATCCCGGCAACCCTGATATCCTTGGAGGAGAGAGGGTCTAGAGATTGGGTTCAATCGAGTGGCCAATGATTTAATAAATACTCCAGACTCTGAGGCTCAGTGGAGCCTCCTAGTTTGTGAACACATTGATGTACTGGGAGGGTGATGCACCCAGATTCTATGAGGAGAAGGCCTGGGAAGCTCTGTTCCCACTCCCCACTCCCATACCCTCAGACCTTGCCCTATGTATCTTTTTCATTGGTTGTTCTTGAATTTTCTTTCTTCTTTCTTTTTTTTTTTTTTTTTTT
>NW_016107503.1:6018787-6024259 GCF_001604975.1 Cebus imitator
TTTTTTTTTTTGAGATGGTCTCATTGTGCCACCCAGGCTGGAGTACAGTGGTGCAATCATAGCTCACTGTAGCCTCAAGCTCCTGGGCTCAAGCAGTCCTTCTGCCTTAGGCCTCTCAAGTAGTTGGGACTACAGGTATACATCACCATGCCTGGCTGTTTTTTGTTTTATTGAATTGTATTATTATTATTATTTTTTGAGGCAAAGAAAATTGTCATTCAGGTCTGTTATCCAGGCTGGAGTACAGTGTCTCAAACATGGCTCACTGCAGCCTTGGCTTCTTGGGCTCAAGTGATTCTTTCACCTCAGCCTCTGTCTGAGTAGCTAGGACCACAGTCTTGCACCACGACATCCAGGTAATATTTAAAATTTTTTGTAGAGCTGGGTCTTGCTATGTTTCCCAGGCTAGAATCAATCTCCTGGGCTCAAGCAATCCTCCTGCTTTGGCCTCCCAAAATGTTGAGATTACAGGCATGAACCACCGCACCGTGTGAATTGTATTCTTTATGAGACAAATGTGATGTTAAATGGCAGTTGTATTATTTACCTAGAACAGTGGGTTCTGCATTGTTCTAGCAAACTGTTGGACCTGAGCCCTGAATTTATAGTTGGTTGGGCAGAAGTTTGGGTGGTTTTTGACACCCAAGATGCAATTAACCTGTGGGTTCTGCACTTAAGGTTCATAAATTTGGAAACAAGAGTTTTCTTTTTTATAAAGGATTGTAGCCTGCAGGCTGGGAAGTGTAGCCTCTGGTAGAAACTGAAAGCAGGCACTTTGAGAGGGTGAGGCAGGAATTTATGCTGAACGGGTTGGCTATGTATACAGTCAACAGATTATAGGAGGAGCTGTGAATATTCATAAAGTGGGGGCACATGCTAGTAAGCCAACATGCATGTTACATATGTCACATGTTTACTTTGGGTGGTGACTTAATACTTAAATGTGTTAAAATTAGGCTGTATATGTCAGAAGGTGAAACGGAGGAGTAGAGGCATCCTGTGCACAGCCTCTGTAAACTGGCCAGAACTAGGCCCTGGTCAGCGGTCTCTTATCAGGAAGGACTGTTGGTCAGTTGTGTAAATCAGCAGTGGAGCAAGTCTTTTGGAAGGGCTGATTACAGCCAGGCACAGTGGCTCATGCTTGTCATCCCAGCACTTTAGGATATGGGGCATATTGCCTGAGCTCAGTTCAAGAACAGCCTGGGCAACATGGAGGAACCCCATCTCTACAAAAATACAAACATTAGCCTGGTGTCACAGCTACTTGAGGGACTGAGGCCAGAGGATTCTACGGGCTCAGGAGGTCAGGGCTGCAGCGGGGCCGTGTCTGCACCATTGTACGCCAGCCTGGGTGACAGAGCACGGCCCTGTCTCAAAAATAAATAAATAAATAAATAAATAAATAAATAAATAAATAAATAAAAGGGCTGGTTTCTCTTTAACTCTTAGGAAAGAAAGCCAGTTGGGGAGGAAGGGGACATAACGAGGCGTGTCTAACCTGTCCCATCATGACCAAGAACTCAGTTTCTAAGGCTTCTCTTGGGTTCTTTGACCAAGAAGGGGTCCATCATTTAGTTGGGGGTGCTTAGGATTTTATTTTTATTTCTCAGTAGTTAGTATCAGAATTGAATTGTAGAATACCCAGTTGATGCCCGAGAATTGGTGTTAGAATGCAGTTTGATTAATGTAACAATGGTAATAACTCTAACACTATTCTCCTAGTCCCCAGCTTCAGTCAGACTTCATCTCTTATAAACAGGCTTTCTTGTACGCCCCATTCTTTATGGATCTATAGACTATTTTATTTGATGAATCACAAACCGCCTCTATTCCTGAAGTAGCTCTCTGACTTTTCCTATTCTTTTCTCTTTTTCTACTATAATGAATTTTAAATAATAATGACAAATCAATTTTTCCAAATTGACAACTTTATTAGTAATACTCCTTTTTTTTTTTTTTTTGAGATGGTGTCTCAGTCTGTCGCCCAGGCTGGAGTGCAGTGGGGCGATCTCAGCTTATTGCAATCTCTGCCTCCCAGGCTCAAGCGAGCCTCCCACCTCAACTCCCCCAAGAAGCTGGAATCACAGGCATGCTCCATCATGCCCAGCTAATTTTTGTAGTTTTAGTAGAGATGAGGTTTTGCCATGTAACCTGGGCTGGTCTCGAACTCCTGAACTCAAGGGATCCACCCACCTTGGCCTCCCAAAGTGCTGGGATTACTGGCGTGAGCCACCACACCTGGCCAGTAATATTTTCTTTTACTTAAAAATATTCTGTGCACCCTCATTGCTTATTCATTAAGATTCTCTACACTCCAGCCCCCTTTTCCTGTATTACTTCCACTCTTTCCCTAGATACACTGTACTTTGTAACCACATTGAACTTCTCATGACCATATGTTGTGGGTTGAATTGTGTCCTCCAAAAAGATATGTTCAAGTTCTAATGCCTACCTATAAATGTGACCTTATTTTGAGACAGAGTCATCGCAGATGGAGTTAAGATGAAGTTGTAGTGGGTGGATGGGCCCTAATCCAATATGAGCTGTGTATTTATAAGAGGAGGAGATACAGACACAGAGCAGTGGGGGGAACATGAACAGAGAGACATACAAAGAAAACACCATATCATGGTAGAGGCAGGGATTGGAGTGATGTGTCTACAAACTGAAGAATGACAAGAATTGTCTGCAACAACCAGAAGCTAGGACAAGTCAAGGAAAATCCTCTCTTAGAGCCTTCAGAGAAAGTATGGCCCTGCCCACAACTCGATCTCAGACTTCTGACCTTCAGAACTGTGAGAGATTTCTGCTGCTTTAAGCCACCCAGTTTGTGATACTTCGTTCCAGCAGCCCCAGAAAACGAATACACAGATCTCTCTGTCTCTGCTCACACTTTTCCCTCTGCCTGGAGTGTGTTCCGTCTCATCCAGATCCCACCCATCTTCAGGCAGTCTCTTTCATGGACCCCTGGAGACAGTCTTTCTCTTGCATATCCATGGGTTGCTTGTCTAGAGTTCCCTCATGATGCAGCCACTGCTCAGCCTCTTACCGTTATTCTTTCTGTTCCCACAAAAGAGAAAACTGAAAGGCAGTGCTCCTCCCGGGAAAATTCTGTGGAGGGTAGGAACTGTCTCTGTGTCTTCTACCTTTTGTAGTGTTGTCTTGTGTACAGTGTCGGTTTAGGTCTTTATAACCTGCTTAGTTGTGATTAGCTGTCTCATCACAGACATATAAGAGGGAAAGATCTTAAGTATAGCTTAAAAATGGCTGGAATTTACTTTCCTTGATATTATCCCCTCAACCTACACTGTACTTGATGTTTAACTTAAAGCATACAATTCTCCAGAGACAGTTTAGTAGCACATCGAGGAGGGAGAAAAAAAACTATGTAACACATAAGAGAAATACAGTAAAATCTCCAAGTTACTATACATATATAATCCATGTTACCACTTCAGATTCAACTGCTTAGTAGAAGGACATCTTGATGCCCACATTGATGGCAGCTGAAAATAAAGAAAACGTTTTGTAATGAACTCACCGTGAACACACTATTCGAAAAGTCAGTCTTCTACATGACCATTAATTAGGGCTAAGAAGAAATGAACTCACGTCCTAAATGAAGCCAAAGACCAAATGATATTGACACACGACAGGAAGAGATGAAACAGGAGAATTTCTGAAGCTTACTTTCTTAAGATGTAAGTGCTAAACTAAAATAATTTCTTGCATTTCAAATCAAGGAATAACATATTTTGGCCAATTTAGAAAACAGCATCTGGATTAAACGTTCTTGTTTTTCTTAAGCACTTTGGGAAAGATGAGGAACTAGTCTGGGTACAGAGTTATCTGCATAAAGTTTCAAGAGTCATGACCACAAGAATAATGAACATTATGTTTTCCAAATTTTATCTTTTCCAAATTTGTCAATGTATTTGCAAAGGAAGAAAGGTTTTCTTTTTAGAATATGTGTTACTGCTTTAGTTATTTGGAAGAATTAAAAGCCTTAAAAGTTGCAATTAGGATTCCTTAAGAGGGCCAGGTGCAGTGGCTCATGCCTGTAATCCCAGCACTTGGGGAGGCAGAGGCAGAAGGATCATTTGAAGTCAGGAGTTTGAGACCAGCCTGGCAAACATGGTGGAACCCTGCCTCTACTAAAAATACAAAAATTAGCTGGGTGTGGTGGCGCATGCCTATAGTCCTAGCCACTCGGGGGGCTGAGGCAGGAGAATCTCTTGAACCCAGGATATGGAGGTTGCAGTGAGCCAACATCGTGCCACTGAACTCCAGCCTGGGCAACAGAATGAGACTACATCTCGTGGAGAAAAAAAGAAAAGGATTCCTTAAGAGTGTCCAAATAATACCTCACTGGGAAAATGAAAAGTGTATGGGTGCTGCAATCAAGAGGAATTCTGGGAACTGCGAGATGAGAACGAGGCCTAGCAGGTGCCATGCAGCCAGATTTCACAGTGGCAGCTTCCACTATTAAAACAATAGTGGAACAGAATGAGACTAAATTGTCACCCGTTTCTCTTTACATTATGGAGATAGGCCTGTTTTCTTCATTTATCAAGCTCAGCTCTCTCCTACAGACATACCTTGTGTGTGTGTGTGTGTGTGTGTGTGTGTGTGTGTGTGTGTGTTTAGATGGAGTTCCACTCTTGTTGCCCAAGCTGGAGTGCAATGGCGTGATCTCAGCTCACTGCAACCTCTGCCTTCCGGGTTCAAGCCATTCCCCTGCCTCAGCCTCCCAAGCAGCTGGGGTTACAGGCATGTGCCAGCATGCCTGGCTAATTTTGTATTTTTAGTAGAGACAGGGTTTCTCCATGTTGGTCAGGGTGGTCTCAAACTCCTGACCTCAGGTGATCCACCTGCCTTGGTCTCCCAAAGTGCTGGGATTGCAGGCATGAGCCTCGGTGCCCAGCCATACTTTGTTTTTTTTTTGTAACAACTGTTGAAAAGGTCAGCTTTCTGCTAGAGGGTCACATCAAAGTAGCATTGTTAATGTTACCATTTTTGTCTTCTGAATCAGATTCTATTTTCTGAATCAAATTTCAGCTTGTTTGACAGCCAGTGTGGTTGGGCTGCTGGACTTTATTACTTGAGATTTGATAGGTAGCTGCTTAGAATTTACCACATATTTAAATGCATGTGTCATGGCTATGAAATGTGTTTTGCATTGCTAGAGTGGTGCTCCTTATTGTGTGCATATTTGCCTCTGGATTTTAATTTTGGAATACATTATTCACTTAAAGGTAAATAGCAAGTATATTTAAGCAATAATATTGTTATTAGCAACTATAAAAAGAGTGCATATAGTTTTTTAGCCAACGTGATAACATGAGATATAATTACTTAAATGCCAAAATTCTGACGGAACAGGGTAGCCAGAGTACTAAAAGACTAATAAGTTGCTCCTGGGCCAGGTGCAGTGGCTCACACCTATAATCCCAGCACTTTGGGAGGCCGAGG
>NW_016107503.1:6024467-6028316 GCF_001604975.1 Cebus imitator
ACTCCATCTCAAAAAAAAAAAAAAAAAAAAAAAAAAAAAAAAAAAAAAAAAAAAAAAAAAAAGATGCTCCTGTATTAGTGTCCTATTGTTGCTATAACAAATTACCACAAATGTAGCCACTTAACACAAATTAATTTTCTTACAGTTTTGGAGGTTAGATGATGGAAATGGATCTATGGTGCTAATATCAAGGTGTCCACTGGGCTGCGTTCCTTCTGTAGGAAGGAACTGATTAGACTGTACCCACCCAGATTAAGGGTAGGTCTACCTTTCCCAGCCCACTGACTCAGATGTTAATCTCTTTTGGCAACACCCTCACAAACACACCCGGGATCAATACTTTGCATCCTTCAATCCAATTAAGTTGACACTCAGTATTAACCATCACAGTAGCTAAAATAGATTTCCATTTAAAGGGTGTGCTAATAAGAGCTTGACAATTGCAGAGCTGTAAGACTTTCAATTTCACTAAAAAAAAAAAAAATTAGGTTTGAAAGTGTTAATAAAGAGTAGTATATTTTTAATTATATAAATGTGTTTAGGCCATGTGTGCTGGCTAATGCCTGTAATACCAGCACAGCACTTTGGGAGGCCGAGGAGGGTGAATCACTTGAGCTCTGGAGTTCAAGATCAGCCTAGGCAACATGGTGAAACCCTGTCTCTACTAAAATTACAAAAATTAGGCAGGCGTGGTGGTGCAGGCTTGTAGTCCCAGTTACTCTGGAGGCTGAGGCATGAGAATCACTTGAGCCTGGGAGGCAGGGAGGTTGCAATGAGCAGAGATCTGTGCCACTGCACTCCAGCCTGGGTGACAGAGCAAGACTCTGTCTCAAAAAATAATAATAATTAAAAAAAATTTATTATAATTTTTTTGAGATAGGTTGCTCACTGAAACCTCTGCCTCCCCAACTCAAGCAATTCTCGTGCCTTAGCCTCCTGAGAAACTGGGATTACAGGCATGCACCAAGTCTGGCTAATTTTGTATTTTTAGTAGAGATGGGGTCTCACCATGTTGGCCAGGCTGGTCTCGAACTTCTGCCCTCAAGTAATCCACCTGTCTCAGCCTCCCAAACTGCTGGGATTACAGGCATGAGCCACTGCACCCAGCCCTATTATTCTTATTGTTTGTTTAGTTCTTTAGTGAAATCAACTAAGTCAGTGAGAAATTTGCTGAGGGGAGGAAGTCATCAGTGATAGTCCAAACTCCTTTTTTACTTTTTAAATATCAAGCTCTCGGTAATTTGCAGGTGTTAAAATTCACAGAACCAAGGTTTATAAGCATAATATGTTTGTATGAGGAGAAATCATTCATAGCAGATTGGAATAAACCCTCTTGAATATCTTTCTAAAAGCCAGATTTGAAACTTCTTTTGATATTTTATAAGAATTTTCATATTAAGCTGACAATCAATACAGGTTCCTGGTTGGCTGCATTATTAATGCTGAGCCTTAATGCTTTGCTAGAACCCCCTCCTCCCCCTTTTTTTTTAAAGAGAGAGCCTTGCTCTGTTGCCCAGGTTGGAGTGCAGTGGGGTGATCTCGGCTCACTGCAGCCTCCCTGCCTCCCAGGCTCAAGGGATTCTCGTGCCTCAGCCTCCAGAATAGCTGTGACTACAGGCACCTGCCACTGCACCCGGCTAATTTTTGTATGTTTAATAGAGACGGGGTTTTGCCATATTGCCAAGGCTGGTCTTGAACTCCTGACATCAAGTCATCCACCCAACTTGGCCGTCCAAAGAGCTGAGATTACAGGCATGAGCCACTGCACCCAGCTGAACCTTTTTTTTTTTTAGTGCAAACGTTCAGACTCCCTTCATCCTTTTCCCTGCCACATTCTCTGCATTCGGCTAGAAGGGCAAGCTTTGTTTGCGATGTGCTTTGAAAGGAAGTGAAGAGGTCTAAGAGGTAAAGCTGGAACAGAAAGCTAAAGGCGTAAAAAATGTCCCAAGGACTTTGCGGGTACATGGAGGTGGGGAGCTGAAAATCTTAATTCTTTATGTGACTCCTTGTTTTTCATGCATAAATGAAATTCTTTATCTCACTCAAAGGAATTAGCACAGAGAAGCCCCTTTTTCCTTATAATTTTCAGGTCTAATGAGAATGTTCTGGACAACCTTTAGGCTAATACAGTGGATCTCAACCAGGGGTGATTTCGTTCCCTGGGGACATTTAGCTGTGTCAGGAGATATTTTTGGTTGTCACACTGGGGCGTGTGTGTGGGAGTGCTACTGCATCAAGTGGGTAGATGCCAGGGTGCTGCCAAATGTCCCACAGTGCACAAGCCAACCCTACAACAAGGGTGATCAGAATGCCAGTAGTATGAAGGTGAAATATTTTGGGTTAATAGGATATTATTTAATTTTTTACAAATTTTCCATGCTTTGAGGTCAGTTTTAAAAGGGTAGTGTGTAAAGTTTTATTATAAAAGTGTAAACACTAGAGGGCAGTACCCGCCCTGTAGTTGCAAAGGATGTTATTTTGGGGCGGGGGTCTTTGAAGGAAAAAAAACCTCGTGATTTAGGTAACTGGAAGATAAGTGACACTAAGAGACACTTAAAGAAGTATTTAAGTAATTTTAAAATCAAAAGACAGTTTTGCTTGGTGTGATGGTGTGCCTGTAGTCCCAGCTCTGCTTGAGCCCTGGAGGTGGAGACCTGCTTGGGCAGCATAGCAAGACCCTCTCTTTTTTTTTTTTTTTTTTTAAAGAGTTTTAACTGCTTCTGAGGTCACTAAAAGCAGAACAAGCAGTTTTTTCTTGTGCTTTTCTATAATGATGGCTTGTGAACTTTTGCTGGAGACGGGAAAATTCACACTAGGTTTTCACACACAGAAACACTAACGTCATTGCCACTTACACTTCTATTTGCTCTGATGAGGCAGGTGATGGAAAGTTGCTATTCCAAGGGCATGTGGATCCTTTTAATGCTGCAGCAGACGTGTCTGGAACAGGGGAACTTGGAGCAGACAGGCAACACATCACGACTGAGTCCATTAATCAAGTCAGAATCTGACTCAGTTCTTTTTTTTTATTTTTTTTGAGGTGAAGTCTCACTCTATTACCCAGGCTGGAGTGCAGTGGTGCAATCTCGGCTCACTACAACCTCTGCCTAGCGGATTCAAGTGATTCTTTTGCCTCAGCCTTCCCAGTAGCTGGTACTACAGGTGTGTGCCACCATGCCTGGCTAATTTTTGTATTTTTAGTAGAGACAGTGTCACCATGTTGACCAGGCTGGTCTCGAACTCCTGACCTCAGGTGATCTGCCTGCCTCGGTCTCCCAAAGTTTAGGGATTATAGGTTTGAGCCACCATGTCCAGCCTGACTCAGCTCTTTTGAAATGAATCAATAATAACTAGTTTGTTGCTTGAAGCTATTTACATTAGCTGGCTGTGCAAGAATGCAGTACAATTTTCTGTTTTCTCTTAAGGTTCAGTCCAATTTAAAAAAATGAAACAAATGAAACATTTTTTCTTTTTAGTGTCAGAAATCTAAGCTCAAACCAAATTTTTGGATGTGTTAATAAAAATTGACCTCACCTCTCCCCTCAAATAGGACAAACCATTTGCTAAACTCACATTAAATTTACACACTCCTGGCTGGGCACAGTGGCTCATGCCTGTAATTCCAGCACGTTGGGAGACCAAGGCAGGTGGATCACTTGACGTCAGGGGTTTGAGACCAGTCTGGCCAACATGATGAAACACTACTAAAAATACAAAATTAGCTGGGCATGGTGGTGTGTACCTGTAATCCCAGCTACTCAGGAGGCTGAGGCAGGAGAATTGCTTGAATCTGGGAGGCAGAGTTTGCAGTGAGCCGAGATTGTGCCACTGTACTCCAGCCTGGGTGAC
>NW_016107503.1:6029601-6031293 GCF_001604975.1 Cebus imitator
GGTATCTGCATACTTCTTAATTCACATAATGATGTTATGAACACCCTCATATGTAGTTGAGTTATGCGTATATAAGTTCTTTTTGTTTGTTTAAGACAGAGTCTTGCTCTGTCACGCAGGCTGGAATGCAGTGGCACAGCTTCAGCTCACTGCAACGTCCACCTCCTGAGTCCAAGCAATTCTCGTGCCTCAGGCTCCCAAGTAGCTGGGACCAGAGACCTGTGACACCACATTCAGCTAATTTTTGTATTTTTAGTAGAGACAGGGTTTCACTATGTTGGTCAGGCTGGTCTTGAACTCCTGGCCTCATGTGATCCTCCCACCTTAGCCTCCCAAAAGCCTGGGATTATAGCTGTGAGCCACTGCACCTGGCCTGTAAGAGTTCTTTAGAGCAGGAATTGGGAAACTATGGTCTGGCCCGTGGGCCCCCCACTTTTTTTTTTTTTTTTTTTTTTTAAAGACAGAGTCTTGCTCTGTCACCAGGCTGGTTGGAGTGCAGTGGCTTGATCTCCACTTGCTGCAACCTCCCGGGTTCAAGTGATTCTCCTGCCTTAGCCTCCCAAGTAGCTGGGACTACAGGTGTGTGCCACCAAACCTGGCTAATTTTTTTGTATTTTTAGTAGTGATGGAGTTTCACCATGTTGGCCAGTGTGGTCTTAATCTCTTGACCTTGTGATCCTCGGCTTCCCAAAGTGCTGGGATTACAGGCATGAGCCACCGCACCTGGCCTCCACCGTTTTTTTTTTTTTTTGTATGACCCAGACAGTAAGGTGGGTTTTGTATTTCTGAATGGTTTTTAAAAATGGAAAGACATATTTTATGACACATGAAAATTATATGAAAATTCAAGTTTCAGTGTCCATAAGTAAAATTTTATTGGAACAGTCATGCTCATGCATTTATATATTACCTAAGGCTGTTTTCAGGCCTAATGAGTAGTTGTAACAAAGACTGGATAGTGTGCAAAGCCTAAAATATCTGCTATCTGACTCTGTGCAGAAAATGCTTGCTGATTAATACTCTAGTGTGTACGTGGAATGAAATTGCTGGGTTGCACAAATTCATTTTTTGCTGTCTTATCAATTAGATCTATTTTTTTAAAATGCAAAACTCTATAATCTACTGCATCAGATTATATTTTCTACTAAAACCCTTTTTTCTTTCTTTTTCTTTTTTTTTTTTTGAATCACTATGTTGCCTGGGTGGATACAAATTCCTGGGCTTAAGCTATCCTCCTGCCTCAGCCTCCTCAGTAGCTCGGACAGGCATGTGCCACCCTACCCAGCCTTTCTGAAAGTTTTAAACAAATAGAAAAAGAACTCTCTGGATCTTATGTTTTCATTTGGTTTAACTAATGAGCTTTAAGTACATCCTTGATACAGCTTTCTTCCCTCTGCCTTGGGTGGGTCCTGATTGTTGTAGTGGTAAGGAATACCAATTAGGTTTATCTTTCTTTGGAGTGGAGAAAAGACAAGGAAAATAACAGACTCGTATAATTTTTGAACTTACTTTCATGATCTCTCTTTTTATTTTTTGGAGATGGAGTTTCGCTCTTGTTGTCCAAGATGGAGTGCAATGGCAGGATTTTGGCTCACTGCAACCTCTGCTTCCCAGGTTCAAGCGATTCTCCTGCCTCAGTCTCCTGAGTAGCTGGGATTACAGGCTAACTTTTTATATATTTAGTAGAAACGG
>NW_016107503.1:6034663-6041390 GCF_001604975.1 Cebus imitator
AAGTACTGGGATTACAGGTGTGAGCCACCATGCCCAGCCTAGGCACTCTTTTTGACAGCTTTCCTGTGCCGTCAGTTGGGGTGTGCTCAAGTGGTATAAACTGCCTTTACTATGCAACTATTTACAATAATAAAATTACGAAGATAAATTTTCTGTAAAATCTGCATAGGTTTATCAAAGTGGAGTAAAAAATGCTTTAAAAATGCTTTTGGAAATATTTACTACTTTGGATTATCTGCACCAATTATTTTCCTACAGTAGTGCCAACTGGGTTGACTGAATGTGAAAAGATTTTCTAATTTGAGATGGAGTCACCCTCTGTTGCCCAGGCTGGAATGCAGTGGTGCGATCTTGGCTCACTGTGACCTCCACCTCCCGGGTTCAAGCGAAACTCCTGCCTCAGCCTCCCAAGTAGCTGGGATTACAGGAGCCCACCACCACACCTGGCTAATTTTTTGTATTTTTAGTAGGGACAGGGTTTCACCATTTTGGCCAGGCTAGTCTTGAAGTCCTGACCTTGGGATCCACCTGCCTCGGTCTCCCAAAGTGCTGGGATTACAGGCATGAGCCACTGTGCCTGGCTGAAAAGATTTTTTAAAAATTACTTTACTGAGGTAAAATTCACATCTGAAAAGATTTTTATTTTTACATTTTGGAAGACTGTATTGTTTGATTGGGAAAAAATAGATGGGCTGTGCACATTTGTTTTTTGTTTTTAAATTTTTGGGGGTACTCCATACCCTGAAGAGTCCCTTATTGTTGATTCCCAGGATTGAGGGCTGACTTTTTTTTTTTTTTTCATTAGTGCTGGTTTCTATGGGATGCAAACTTTTCTCTAGTAGCTGAAAGCAGAGCCTTCTGGGTGCTTTCAAATTTCTTCTTTCTTCACGGTTTTAAAAGAGCCCCTGCCTCCTCTGTGTGTCGTTACGTGTACTGGAGTGCAGAATAGAAAATGCAAAACAAGACAGCTGTACAGGAGGTTTTTCTTTTTAAAGGAGTTGATAGACAAATGGCACAGAGTTCACTGTTCTTGCCAGCCGAGTGTTTAGCTTCCAGAAAGCAGTACTTTAGGGAACAAGCGAAGCAGTGTGGAGCGCCTGAAAGGCTTCATTGACCCAGCAGCTGGGAGGCTCTTGTCGCGCATTGTCTGGGGTGCGGTGCCTTCAGAAACCAGCTCTCGAGATGTCTACACCCCCAACATCCCCAACGCTGAAAAAATTAGGGTTTTTTGTTTCGGTGGTTTTTTGTGTGTTTTGTTTTTTGCCATTATACTTGGTTTTCCAAGTGAAATTCCTGGAAAGGAATTTGCTTTTATTTGCTGTTGTTTCTTATTTTCCTTTGGGCGTCAGTCAGTTCTTCACATGGTCACTTGGCTTACTTGGTAGGAACATGGGGGATCTGGGTGGTAGGGTCAAGGCAGTTTCCCTAACAAATGAATATGTACAGCATGAATGTGTTTGTTCCGAATGAAAATCTAAGTGCTGCCAGGAAAAAGGGCGTAGTGGGGTAGGAGAAATAAGGTGAAATTGAAGCCGACAATTTAAATCCTTGTCGATAGTTTCATAGCTTTTTTGAAGGTTGACCTGGAGAGATATAAGTTTAAGCTTAGGAGTAATAGATCTGTATCCATGACGTCGTAGGCTCTGAGGGTCTTTCCCAGGGAAGACACAATGATCCGTGGCATGTTGGTGTGGTGTAGAAAGGCCAGGGCCGGGCAAGCTCTTCATCCGTGATTTTTATTCAGATATTAATAGAGCTCCTAGTATGTGTCTGGCTCTGAGAAGGGATGCCGTTTGTATTCCTGCACTTTGAGGAGTTTCGAGTCAGAAACCCACAGACTGCGGAAGATCCTAAGAGATCGGCAGTCCTCCTCTTACTCTGCATGGAGCACCGAGGCCCAGAACGTTGACTTGCTTAAGGTTATGCAGAGTTAGTGGTGGCCTCAAGAGGCCAGATCTTTTTTTTTTCTTCCTGATTTTTTTTTTTTTTTTTTTTTTTTTTTGAGATGGAGTCTTGCTCTATCGCCAGGCTGGAGTGCAGTGGCGCGATCCCAGCTCACTGAAACTTCCATTTTCCGGTTTCAAGCCATTCTTTTTCTGCCTCAGCCTCCCTAGTAGCTGGAACTACAGGCACGCACCACCACTCCCAGCTAATTTTTTGTATTTTTAGTAGAGAGGGGGTTTCACCATGTTGGCCAGGATGGTCTCGCTCTCTTGACCTTGTGATCCGCCCGCCTCGGCCTCCCAAAGTGCCGAGATTACAGGCATGAGCCACTGCGCCCGGCCTAATTTTGTGTTTTTAGTAGAGACGTGGGTTTCTCCATGTTGGTCAGGCTGGTCTCGAACTCCCGACTGCAGTGATCCACCTACCTCAGCCTCCCAAAGTGCTGGGATTACAGCCGTGAGCCACTGCGCCTGGCCAGAAACGGGGTTTTACCATGTTAGCCAGGCTGGTCTTGAACTCCCGACCTCAGATGACCTGCCCACCTTGGGCTCTCAAAGTGCTGGGATTATAGGAGTGAGCCACTGCACCTGGCTACAAATAAGTTCTTATATGTGCAGAAGGATGGGGGCATGGGGGTCTAGGTTTGCAACAAAAATATATAATCTTAGTTCTCAATAAGTTTGAAATCTAGTAGAAAAGTAATGTTAATATAGAGATTTAGTATAATCTTTAAACCATAGTCCTAAAAGACTCAACTCCCAAAGTGCTTAAATTCATGGTTCTAGAAATGCCACAGGGGAACAGAATGAGCGAGCATCATGGGTCCTGAGTTGAAATGAAATATCTAGCACGTTCAAAACAACTTTCCATTTATCCTAGCAGTCAAAATGGTATTATTTGTACATTATAAAAGCAATAGGTTTTTAATTTAGGCTTAATCTATTTTTCCCTTTAAGAAAAGGACCCTTTAAAAAATTAATCCACAATCCTAATGACAACGATTTCTGTATATTTACTTTCAAGTCTTTAAAAAATATTTTTAACACTCATAATCATGGAATATAGTTATTTTGCTTTTTTCTTTTAAAATTATATCATAAGTATTTGTTTTAAAGCATTCACAGATACCATTTAAAATGCCTACATGACAATAGTGTGGTGTGTCACAATTTCTTGAACCCACCTCCCTGTTTAGATAGTTATTTAATTTTGCTGGGTGTGTGGCTCACACCTGTAATCCCAGCACTTTGGGAGGCCGAGGCAGGCGGATCACGAGGTCAGGAGTTCAAGACCAGCTTGGCCAAGATGGTGAAATCTCATCTCTACTAAAAATACAAAAATTAGCTGGGTGTGGTGGTGGACACCTCTAATCCCAGCTACTTGGAAGGCTGAGGCAGAGAATTGCTTGAACCCGGGAGGCAGAGGTTGGAGCCAAGATGGCATTACTGCACTCCAGCCTGGGCTAGCAACAGAGCCAGACTCCATCTAAAAAAAAAAAAAAGACAGTTATTTAATTTCTGCATACACACAAACTTTTTCCTTTTTTCTTTCTTTCTTTTTTTTTTTTAGACAGAGTCTCACTCTGTTGCCCAGGCTGGAGTGCAGTGGCGAGATCTCAGTTCATTGCAATCTCTGCCTCCCGGGTTCAAGTGATTTTCCTGCCTCAGCTTCTGGAGTAGCTGGAATTACAGGCCTGCGTCACCATGCCCAGCTAATATTTATATTTTTAGTAGAGGTGGGGGTTTCGCCATGTTGGCCAGGCTGGTCTCAAACTCCTGACCTCAGGTGATCTGCCTGTCTCGGTCTCCCGAAGTACTGGGATTACAGGTGTGAGCCACCATGCCCAGCCTAGGCACTCTTTTTGACAGCTTTCCTGTGCCGTCAGTTGGGGTGTGCTCAAGTGGTATAAACTGCCTTTACTATGCAACTATTTACAATAATAAAATTACGAAGATAAATTTTCTGTAAAATCTGCATAGGTTTATCAAAGTGGAGTAAAAAATGCTTTAAAAATGCTTTTGGAAATATTTACTACTTTGGATTATCTGCACCAATTATTTTCCTACAGTAGTGCCAACTGGGTTGACTGAATGTGAAAAGATTTTCTAATTTGAGATGGAGTCACCCTCTGTTGCCCAGGCTGGAATGCAGTGGTGCGATCTTGGCTCACTGTGACCTCCACCTCCCGGGTTCAAGCGATTCTCCTGCCTCAGCCTCCCAAGTAGCTGGGATTACAGGAGCCCACCACCACACCTGGCTAATTTTTTGTATTTTTAGTAGGGACAGGGTTTCACCATTTTGGCCAGGCTAGTCTTGAAGTCCTGACCTTGGGATCCACCTGCCTCGGTCTCCCAAAGTGCTGGGATTACAGGCATGAGCCACTGTGCCTGGCTGAAAAGATTTTTTAAAAATTACTTTACTGAGGTAAAATTCACATCTGAAAAGATTTTTATTTTTACATTTTGGAAGACTGTATTGTTTGATTGGGAAAAAATAGATGGGCTGTGCACATTTGTTTTTTGTTTTTAAATTTTTGGGGGTACTCCATACCCTGAAGAGTCCCTTATTGTTGATTCCCAGGATTGAGGGCTGACTTTTTTTTTTTTTTTCATTAGTGCTGGTTTCTATGGGATGCAAACTTTTCTCTAGTAGCTGAAAGCAGAGCCTTCTGGGTGCTTTCAAATTTCTTCTTTCTTCACGGTTTTAAAAGAGCCCCTGCCTCCTCTGTGTGTCGTTACGTGTACTGGAGTGCAGAATAGAAAATGCAAAACAAGACAGCTGTACAGGAGGTTTTTCTTTTTAAAGGAGTTGATAGACAAATGGCACAGAGTTCACTGTTCTTGCCAGCCGAGTGTTTAGCTTCCAGAAAGCAGTACTTTAGGGAACAAGCGAAGCAGTGTGGAGCGCCTGAAAGGCTTCATTGACCCAGCAGCTGGGAGGCTCTTGTCGCGCATTGTCTGGGGTGCGGTGCCTTCAGAAACCAGCTCTCGAGATGTCTACACCCCCAACATCCCCAACGCTGAAAAAATTAGGGTTTTTTGTTTCGGTGGTTTTTTGTGTGTTTTGTTTTTTGCCATTATACTTGGTTTTCCAAGTGAAATTCCTGGAAAGGAATTTGCTTTTATTTGCTGTTGTTTCTTATTTTCCTTTGGGCGTCAGTCAGTTCTTCACATGGTCACTTGGCTTACTTGGTAGGAACATGGGGGATCTGGGTGGTAGGGTCAAGGCAGTTTCCCTAACAAATGAATATGTACAGCATGAATGTGTTTGTTCCGAATGAAAATCTAAGTGCTGCCAGGAAAAAGGGCGTAGTGGGGTAGGAGAAATAAGGTGAAATTGAAGCCGACAATTTAAATCCTTGTCGATAGTTTCATAGCTTTTTTGAAGGTTGACCTGGAGAGATATAAGTTTAAGCTTAGGAGTAATAGATCTGTATCCATGACGTCGTAGGCTCTGAGGGTCTTTCCCAGGGAAGACACAATGATCCGTGGCATGTTGGTGTGGTGTAGAAAGGCCAGGGCCGGGCAAGCTCTTCATCCGTGATTTTTATTCAGATATTAATAGAGCTCCTAGTATGTGTCTGGCTCTGAGAAGGGATGCCGTTTGTATTCCTGCACTTTGAGGAGTTTCGAGTCAGAAACCCACAGACTGCGGAAGATCCTAAGAGATCGGCAGTCCTCCTCTTACTCTGCATGGAGCACCGAGGCCCAGAACGTTGACTTGCTTAAGGTTATGCAGAGTTAGTGGTGGCCTCAAGAGGCCAGATCTTTTTTTTTTCTTCCTGAGACAGAGTCTCTCTCCGTCACCCAGGCTGGAGTGCAATGGCGCGATCTCAGCTAACTGCAACTTCCGCCTCCCAGATTCAGGCGATTCTCCTGCCTCAGTATCCTGAATAGCTGGGATTACAGGTGCCCACCACCACGCCTGGCTAATTTTTGTATTTTTAGTAGAGACAGGGTTTCACATGTTGGCCAGGCTAGTCTCGAACTCATGACCTCAGGTGATCAACCCTGTAATTCCAAGTGCTGGAATTACAGGCCTGAGCCACCGCACCTGGCCTGGAAACCAGATTTTTTTTTTTACTGCTAGTTTGGCATTTTTCCATTCAACTATTGTTGAAAATGCCTCATAGTTGTTAGAGAACAGTTCAAGAGAATATATATAATTCAGTATCAAAATGGATAATCAATTGCTACTGCATATGGGGAGAGTTCATTGTTCACTGGAGTTATTTGGAAGTGTGACAGATTTTGAAGAATGGGAATGGTGTGGACATTCCAAAAGGACCAGAAAACCTTGTTTCTGTTCTGTGTTGTTTGGGGATGTCCATGAAGAAATGTAGAACCTTCAAGCCAAGCGTGAAACCTTTGCACGTGCTGTGGGAGCAGGCGTGTCCAGCAGGCATGTCCAGGGGCCCCCGCTGAGCGTCCTGCAGACTGATAGGGAGATACATACTGTCCAGAGACCACTCTCTGCCCAAGCAAAACTCAAGCCTGGTGGGGTGAAGGACCCAGTGTGGGAGGGGAAGTGGAGTCCAAGGGATTCACAGGTTTCCAGGTAGGCTTGGAAAGCCATTACACATTTGAGGATGAACCTAGCTTGCTAGAATTTGACTCCATGACAGAAGGGGCCTTTGTGGAGGTCTTTATGTGAAGAACACAGGTCACCTCTCGGAACTCCTGCATGGCTGCTAGAAGTTAGTTTTTGGCCTTAAAGTTTGTTCTCTTTCTTTTCTTTAGAGGATTGCTGAAAGCAAAAGTAACAATTTTTTTTTTTTTTTTTT
>NW_016107503.1:6042765-6043878 GCF_001604975.1 Cebus imitator
AGGCCCTTGCTCTGTCACTCAGGCTGGAATGCAGTGGTGCAGTCATAGCTCACCGTAACCCCAAACACCTAGGCTCAAGGGATTCTCCTGCCTCTGCCTCTGAGTAGCTAGTACTGCAGGAGTGTGCCCGCATGCCCAACTAATTTTTAAATTTTTTATTTTTTCATGGAGACAGGATCTCCCTATGTTGCCCAGGCTGGTCTGAAACCCTGGCCTCAAGTGATCCTCCTGCATTGGCCTCCCAGAGTGTTGGGATTACAGGTGTGAGCCACTATGCCCTGCCTATGCTGTTCTTTTGAATAACTGTTTAATCGTCCATTATTTGATGAATGTGTGTTCTTATTACTTACTTAAATTGGTTTCCAGTTTTTTTTTTTTTGAGACAGGGTCTCACTGTGTTTCCCAGGCTGGAGTACAGTGGCGTGATCTTGGCTCATTGCAACCTCTGCCTCCTGGGGTCAAAGAATTCTCCCACCTCAACCTCCTGATTAGCTGGGACTACAGGTGTGCACCACCACACCAGGGTAATTTTTGTGTGTTTTTGTAGAGTCGGGGCTTCACACTGTTGCTCAGGCTGGTCTCAGACTCGTGGGCTCAAGTGATCCCCCATCTCGGCACCTCAAAGTGCTGAGATTACAGGTGTGAACTGCCATCACCAGCCACCTTGGTCTCTAAATGGATGTACACTGGGGCTGTTTCTAGTGTTTGACATTTGAGTTAGATTTTTTAAAATTAGATTTTAAATGAGGGAAGAGACACAAAATAATGAAAAAATAATTCTAGGTGGTGAAAAATATTTATACATAAGTAGAGACTGCTAGTGTGTGTTTGGCAAACTACTCCTGACTCGCCTAAGCCATAGGATGAACATATTTACGAGGAGGGAGGTGGGAGAGTAGTGGGTGTTTCTGCAGACCCTTGAGTTTCTGTGTAGAATTGGGATATGGCTTAAGAACTGGGCATTTCTAACTGGGTTAGAGTGAAGCTGACCAGAGCAACTTCTTGTTCAATTAAAGATCTTTCAGGGGAGCAGGCACCACAGCTGTGAACATTGATCAGCCTCTGCTCCAGTAAAAATGCCTGCCTGCCTGTCCACAGATGTCACCCCGTGGT
>NW_016107503.1:6044059-6072940 GCF_001604975.1 Cebus imitator
ATCTCGGCTCACCGCAACATGTGCCTCCTGGGTTCAAGCGATTCTCCTGCCTCAGCCTCCTGAGTAGCTAGGATTACAGGCCACCATGCCCAGCTATTTTCGTTGTTGGGTGTTTTGTTTTTTTTTTTTAAGTAGACACTGGTTTTCTCCATGTTGCTCAGGCTGGTCTCGAACTCCCGACCTCAGGTGATCCGCCTGCCTCGGCCTCCCAAAGTGCTGGGATTACAGGCGTGAGCCACCACGCCAGGCTCATCCTGAGGTACCCTAAATCCACCTGTTGTTATAGTTGTTTCTTTGGGCACCCCAGCCATAGTAAGAAATATGAAGTATTTGTGAAAGAAAAGGTTTGCTGGCGTGAGTAGAAAGTTACGTCAGGGAGGAAGGAGAAATGCGCCATTTGTTTAAGGCCACCCCCGACTAGCTCTTCCTTTTCTTGTAAGCAAGCTCTGTCCTCTTCTGCTGGAGTTGGAGGAATTTGTTTTGAGGCAGCCATTTGCCAGTTGCATAATCTTAGGTAAGTTTCAACATCCCCAGGCTTCAGTTCCCCATCAGTCAAATAGGCATCATAATTTCCACTTGGCAGAGCGTTGGGAAGATGTATTGAGTCAATGTATGTGAAAGGGCCTATGTTTCATTTTACTTTTTTGCAAGGCCTTGTCAGAATGGAGTTCCTAACGCAATGTGTAATCCAACCCAAGATCATAGATACCAGAAGGTTCATTATTGTTGTTATACTTTTATTATGCTTCTATTGTGCTATGTAATTCATTTCTAAAAATTCAAATTAGCCTCTTGTAGGCATTCATTAAAACACATTTGTTGAGCACCTGTGTAAACTGCTCACCGTCTAGTTGGGAGAAAGGTAAATAAACAAACAGTTACGAAGACAAAACATACTTTGCAATTTGGAGACTTAATAAATGTTTTTGATGACAGTGTGATGACAGCTTGTACTCCAAAGTTAACGACACAATGGACTTTTGTAAAACGAGAGAGAAAGCAGCCACACGCATATAATGTGTGTACCCTCCCCTCCACGCGCCAGTGAAATCATCTGAATTTTACATTTCAATAAGTAACTGGCATCTTCTTGGCATGTTAATCTGTAGGAAATTATAGGCTGTGTGTTGTAGTATATTACCAGAGAATGTCAAGTAGATTACAGTTTTATGTTACTTTGATGTCACTGCCCGGCATTGCTTTGGTCTTTTCCTTACTAACTGATACATTTACTAGATCTCATTTCAACGTCATGTAAGGAAAGATAATTTAGGATAATTTCCTTTGTAAACAGCATATTTCTTGCTTGATGATAAAGACTTTGCTTACTTCTGTCCTCTTGCTCTTTTGGGGTCATGATCAGTTGTCTGCTCACCCTTCTCAGTTCTCCAGAGCAACGTGTGACCTGAAGCCGGCTAGAAAAGAAAAGGTCAAAGACGAGAGCAAAGATTAACAGAACAGTGTGTTTAGAGTACTCGATCTGAAATTAAAAAAACAAGAGTAAAACTCCCCTGTGTAGCGAAGAACTGATTTTACCCAAAGAGAGGTCTGGCTTTGGCCCTTGGCTACTGGGAGATGATCTCTAGGCCCCTGGAATGTCCTGCCTGTTAGGAATGTCATTGTTTGCCTGGAGACTTTGGCCACTGGATGCTCAAATGATGTGATTTATAATGGGGGCTTTGAAACGGCCATATCAGTCCCAGCCCCCTTAGGGACTGGAGAGCAAAGGTTAGTCATGCAGGCAGCATGTGGTCAAGCTTCAAGCTCCAGCAACGGGTCTGGATGCCCAAGACTTGGGCAAGCTTTCCTGGTGGCAGTGCACTGCCGCACCTCGTAGCTGGGAGCGGCAGTGATGTCTGGAACTCCTCAGGAGAAGATGGCCAAGACGTCCCCGTGGCTCTGCCCAGACTTTGCCCTCTGTCTCTTCTCTTGGCTGGTTCCAAATTTGGACCCCTTTGCTATAATGCAAGTTTAATTGTATTACAAGTATAGTGCCTTCTTGAGTTCTGTGAGTCATCGTGGCAAATTATCAAACCTGTAGGGATAGTGGAACCAAGCCCTGAACTGGCTACTCGTGTCTGAAGTGAGGGCAGCCTGGTAGAGGATGGTTCCTAACCATGTGAAGTTTGGCCTAACTCCAGGCAGTTGGGGTTAGACTCTCTGCATTTCCCAAAGCCTGCTTTTAGATTTAGATTTTGACACTTTCTAGCTTGGTTACTTGTCTCAGAATTTTTTTTTTTTTTGAGACGGGGTCTCCGTCTGTTGCCAGGCTGAAGTGCTGTGGCACAATCTCAGCCCACTGCAACCTCCGCCTCCTGGGTTCAAGCGATTCTCTTGCCTCAGCCTCCCGAGTAGGTGAGATTACAGGCAAGTGGCACTATGCCTGGCTAATTTTTTTGTATTTTTAGTAGAGGTGGGGTTTCGCCGTGTTGGTCAGGTTGGTCTCAAACTCCTGACCTCAAGTGATCCACCCGCCTCAGCCTCCCAAAGTGCTGGAATTACAGGCATGAGCCACCTCACCTGGCTGGCTTCAGTTTTTCTAATCCTTAATTTGGGGGTCATAGTTGTCTTATTTTCTTTACAGGGTTAGTTATGAAGATCAAAAATTAAATTGTGTTTGTGTGTGTGTGTGAGAGACAGCTATTGATAGCAAACAAGAATATGCTATCTAAAACTGTAAAAGACCTATCAAAAGGTATTACATTTATTACAATGGAACTAAATGGTAGGGATAATGTGGAGATGTACATGTATTAGGTAAGCTGGACATCAGCCAGACTCTCCATTTTACCTGACCTGTAGCCCATCATTGTAACAGGGGCCATAATGATATTTTGGGTCTCTGAATATCAGTGACGTTTCAGACCCTGTGTCTAGTAGTCGTCAAAATGTCTGGATATTCTCCGTCTCCCAGGTGACAGTCACCCAGGACTGTGGAATTTTTTTTTTTTTTTTTTGAGACGGAGTTTCACTCTTTTTACCCAGGCTGGAGTGCAATGGCGCGATCTCGGCTCACCGCAACCTCTGCCTCCTGGGTTCAGGCAATTCTCCTGCCTCAGCCTCCTGAGTAGCTGGGATTACAGGCACGCGCCACCATGCCCAGCTAATGTTTTGTATTTTTAGTAGAGACGGGGTTTCACCATGTTGACCAGGATGGTCTCGATCTCTTGACCTCGTGATCCACCCGCCTCGGCCTCCCAAAGTGCTGGGATTACAGGCTTGAGCCACCGCGCCCGGCAGGACTGTGGAATTATTACAGTGCACACTTGCTGCGATGTTGCAGGGGCCTTCCTCCTGGGGACTCCGCCACAGCTTCCATTCAATAGATTTCAGGTCTGAAAATGTCTCAGGTATAGGAAATGAGAAGGAATCATGACTTTTTTTTTTTAGTGTTTTTAAAACATATATTTTATTTTAAATTGTAATAAAAACATAACATTTTTAGCTGGGTGTGGTGGCGTGCACTTGTAGTCCCAGCTACTTAGGAGGCAGAGGTGGGAGGATAGCTTGAACCCAGGAGGTCAAGGTTGCAGTGAGTCGAGATGGTGCCACTGCACTCCAGCCTGGGCAACAGAGCGAAACCCTGTCCCCAAAAATTTAAAAAGCCACACAGGAAACATTTATCATCTTAACAGTTTGTAAGCGTACACTTCCATGGTTTGAAGTATATTCGCAGCGTTGTGCAGCTGAGCTCTAGAGCTGCGACACTGACACCCCATACCCACTAAACAACAACTCCAAATTCCTCCCCGCCCCCGGCTCCTGGCAGTCACCAGTAAAATATGCATAGGAACACTTTATGTTCCTATGAATCTGACTACTTTAGATATCTCATATAAATAAAATCATGCAGTATTTTTTTCTTTTTGTGACTGGCATATTTCACTTAGCATAATATCCTCAAGTCTCATCCATGTTGCAGTATGTGACAGAATTTCCTTCCTTTTTTTTTTTTTTGAGATGGAGTCTCACCCTGTCGCCCAGGCTGGAGTGCAGTGGCACGATCTCGGCTCACCGCAACCTCCACCTCCCAGGTTCAAGCGATTCTCCTGCCTCAGCCTCCTGAGTAGCTGGGACTACAGGCGCCCGCCACCATGCCTGGCTAATTTTTGTATCATTAGGAGAGACAGAGTTTCACCATGGTAGCCAGGCTGGTCTTGAACTCCTGACCTCATGTTCTGCCTGCCTCGGCCTTCCAAAATGCTGGGATTACAGGCGTGAGCCACTGTACCCACCCCAGGATTTCCTTCCTTTTTAAGGCTGAATAATGTACATTTCCCATTTTATTTGTTCTTTCGTCCATTAATGGACACTTGAGTTGCTTCCACCTGGTGACTGTTGTAAATGATGCTGCTGTGAATATGAGTGTGCAAATATCTCAAGATTCTTTCCACACTTTTGAAGTGGCATTGCTGGATCATATAGTCATTCCATTTTTAATTTTTTGGGGAACACTCAGATTTTTCCACAGCAGCTGCACCATTTTATATTCCCACCAACACTGTACAAGTCTTCTAATTTCTGTACTTCAAGACTTTACTGGGGCAACTGTGCTCAGCCTATTCTTGTACAGGCATTGATCGACTTACGACCTATGCAACTTACGACCATTCGACTTTACGACCACAATCGCTAGCCATGACTGCTCCGCGTCTGGCAGCACAAACGTTGCCCAGCTGGGCGTACGACAGTGTGGACCAGCTTCCGGCAGCACTACCATCTCCGCGTGCATATAGCCTACTCAACTTATGACCAAATCGTGTTACGACCAGTCTGTCGGAACCAATTGTGGTCGTAAGTCGAGCACTAGCTGTATATGTTTGATTTGCCCTTGTTGGCTGTTAATTTTATCCCTAGGGATATCATGTTCTATGAATCAGCTTAATTTCCCCGTGACTGGCTCCTTTATTTATTTTTTTTGAGACAAGTTCTCACTGTCACCCAGGATGGAGTGCAACGGCACCAGCCTAGGAGGCTCACTAGAGCCTCCGACTCCTGGGCTGAAGGAATCCTCCCACCTCAGCCTCCCAAGTAGCTGGGACCATAGGTACATGCAAATATATCTGGCTATTTTTAAAATTATTTTTATAGAGACAGGTCTTGCTATGTTGCCCAGGTTGGTCTTGAACCCCTGGCCTCAGGTGATCCTCCCACCTTGCACCAGGATTATAGGCACCTGGCCTTGACCAGCTCTTTGACTTTGCTGGTCATTAAGGTAATTGTGACCTGCTGGCTTCTACTGTTGCCACCTGGCCTTTATTGCTTGGCACTGGGGAGCAGGGCCAGTTATTTCGTTTGCTGTCAATAATCCCAGCTTTGTTATGACCTCTTCTACCTTCATCCCCGGCCTACGGAGGGCAGGCCCCACTGTCTGTACATCTCCCGTTTTGTTTACTGAAGCTGGTGCTCCCTTCACCAATGCCATGGTAAAGAGTGTGTCTTCCATGGAAGATAAGCCCACGGGGAGTCCTCAGGCCTCAAATAATACATTCCCACATGTCTACTTTCCTAAACTTTTAAATCTCTTCCTCCACTGCTGATGTGGAGGAAGCATTGAAATTCAAGCATTTCAGGTGCGCTGCGTGGGTCATTACTTTTTCAAGGCTTTTAGGAGCACAATGATATTCATACATCTGAACAATTTCCTGGGGTTCTTGCTGGAGTGTAAATCCCGTATCCCAAGAAAGTTCCGCCAAATTAATAAACTTTCTGACCCAGGTTTCTATTCTGATATCCTCAGAACTCTAGGTCCACCTGGGTGCGGTGGCTCACACCTGTAATCCCAGCACTTTGGGAGGCTGAGGTGGGTGGAACACTTGAGGTCAGGAGTTTGAGACCAGCCTGGCCAACATGGTGAAACCATCTCTATTAAAAATACAAAAATTAGCTGGGCATGGTGGCGGGCACCTGTAATCCCAGCTACTTGGGAGTCTGGGGCAGAAGAATTGTTTGAACCCAGCAGGTGGAGGTTTCAGTGAGCCGAGATCATGCCACTGCACTCGAGTCTGGGTGACAGAGCGAGACTCTGTCTAAAAAAAAATAAAAAACAAAAACACAAAAAACACTAGGTCCATGGGAGCCTCCCCTGCTCCTGCCGGTACATGCTGGGTTTAGTTCCTTTCCTCTCTGTACGGCCCAGCATGCTCCTGGCTGAATTACTTGGTGACTTATGGTCAGTTATTCTGGCAGCCAGAAGAGGAAATGGGGCATCTGGAGGGTCTGTTGTTTCAGGGAGAGATCTCTGCATTGCCTTTCCTGGGCAGCAGGTGGTGCTAGCCCTTAATGAAGAGGGGTGGGCCCTCTTAGCAGAGTATGTGGGTTCAGAGGAACCTGGGAGCCAGAATCTTCAGGGACCTCCACCATCCATTCCGTGTGTGGGGATCCCAGCCCAGGTTTTCTCAATCAGGGCCTTGATCAGGACCGGAGGGATACACCTTGGCTGAGGGCCCGAGCTACCTGCCTTAGCCTCAGTGGGGTGTTAGTTTGTGCAGCTCCACACTGTTAGCAGTTTCTGAGTTGGGTTTATCTTTGACTGCTCTTCTATTGCAGGAGATTGCTTTGCTACCGGCCCTCACACTTGGTTTCAGTTGTTTGCTAACTGCCCTTCCTTATCTCTCTGTACCATACCAGTACAGCTGAGTAACAGCCAATTCCTTTGTCCCTGTGTGCTTTGTTCTCCTGTGCTTTTTTGGTGTGTTTTAATTTTAAAAATGGACACGCTGTAATTGCACATCTTTATGGGGTACAGTTTACCTCTGTGCTTTTCAAAGGCCTGAACTGTTTCAGGTGGTCCCTGCCATCAGCTCATTCTTCTAAATTATCACCTGTGAAAGTTTTCCTTGCTGGAGACTGTTCTGGGTTTTATTATTTTTCCTTCAAATTTTGCTGGCAAACTGAAAAGTTCCTTTTTCAGCTCCTCTTTCCTGCAGTACCTTATCAATCACAGCTAAGAAAAACCTGTCGCCACTTTTAATATTCTGCCTAGAACTCTCTTTAGCTACCTCCAACAAATTTATTAGGTACATTTTCTAGCTCCCAAGATACCACAGGTGACGGTTTTGTGAATTATTCCACCACCGTGTAACGCAGGTGATCTTTCTCTCGTCTCTGAGAGCAGTTTTCTCGCTGCTTATCCAGACTCTGTAACAATCTCCTTGCTGCCCTTCTAGGCTGTCTGCTGCTGGGTCCCAAGTTCAATGCCACGTTTCAGGTTTTAGTTAGGGCAACATCCCACCTCCAAGAAACAATCTTTGTTTGAGTATCTATTGCTGAGTAACAACCCCCCCAACACCTAGTGACTTAAGACAGCAATGGTTTGTTAGTTTCTCACAGTGCAGGGGCCTGGCTGAACCGCTGGTCTCTGGTCTGGCCTGTGTGCAGCCTCCAGCTGTGTCTGCACTCGAGTCTGGGTGACAGAATGGCTTGGATGGGACAGCTCCATGTCGTTTCATGGTCTCACAGCAAGGATGCTCACCCAGGCTTCTTATAAGCAGCTGAACTTTAAGAGTCAAAGAGTGGAAATTACAAGACCCTTTAAGGCCTAGGCCCTGGTACTTACACAGTGCATGTTCTTTGTTCTTATTGGGCAAACCCAGATTCAAGCAGCAGTTGGAGAGAGAGCAATACCTCTCAAAAGGGAGGAACAGCAAACTCACATTGCAAAGGAGCATGGAGGGAGACTGGTTCACTGAGCATCATTATTTGGTCATCTATTACATTTATAGTAAGTCTAAGATGCATATTAGACACGCAGGTAAAGATGTCAAGTTGTCACTTAGCTCTAAGTGTCTTGATCCCAGAGAGGGAGATGTACGCTGGAGAAATAAATTTGGGACTATGTATCAACATAGAGATTTGGTTCTTCTCAGAATCGTCCTGCCCTCAGCGTTTCTGGCTGCTGCGTAGGTCTGGACTGTGCGTGAGGCACGGGGCCAGGGGAGTGCGGCCCTCTGTAGCCAGAGCTGGGTGGAGGCTGGGGGAAGAGGACCGTTCTGTTTCTGAGGTGGCTCGGATCCCACTTCCCTATTTGTGCACAGAGCATTCCACTAGTGTTCTCCTTCCCCCTTCCCCCTTCATAGAAAAAACATGAGGGACGGCCCTCAGGACAAGCGGCTTGCATGCCAGGGACACAGGACAGGAAGCTATGCCATTGCCTCGTGTTGCCACTTGGAGTGAGGAACCTTGGGAGAAAGGGGCTGTTTGCTGTCTTGGTTTTTGTATCTGGAAGAAGGAAGAGCAAGAATGGGCATGAGCCTAGTATTTCTGAAAGAAAGGGTTGATTTCTGAGCCATCTCAAACCAGCAGGAAGGACAGCGGTGATAACCCCAACTTGTCCAAAACAGGAAGCAAAGAGGAGAAGGGAATCGGCGCCAGAGACCACGACCCTGGTCAAGGGTTCTAGTGCTACTTGCTTTTCCATGAGTTACTTTTCCTCATATGAAGTCCTGATGCAAACCACCTTCTGCCTGTGGTTTCTGCAGCTGCACCAGCCTCCACGCTTCTGATAGTTCAGGAGGAGCTGGGAATCTGTATTCTCTAATTGCTCCCCAACCTTAATGCACTTAACAAGTGTGTTCTCGGCCGGGCGCGGTGGCTCACGCCTGTAATCCCAGCACTTTGGGAGGCCGAGGCGGGTCGAGGTCAAGAGATCGAGACCATCCTGGTCAACATGGTGAAACCCCGTCTCTACTAAAAAACTACAAAAAATTAGCTGGGCATGGTGGCGCGTGCCTGTAATCCCAGCTACTCAGGAGGCTGAGGCAGGAGAATTGCCTGAACCCAGGAGGCGGAGGTTGCGGTGAGCCGAGATCGCGCCATTGCACTCCAGCCTGGGTAACAAGAGCAAAACTCTGTCTCAAAAACAAAAAACAAAAAACAAGTGTGTTCTCCACACTTATTAACCCTCCAAAATCCCGTTTTTAAACTGGTCCTGCTGATTTTTGCATTCTTCCCATCCTTGCTTCCAACCCCAGGGCTGGGGTGAGGCTGAGATGGGCATGTACAAGACTTCCTGGCTCTATCCCTCATTTCCTGAGCAGAGCTGGGCTGCACTAATTGACCTCGAGGGTCTCAGCTGTGCTAAGTTGGGTGTTTGTTAGATTTCGTTAGGCTTGTAATTAGTGCAGGGAATCTAGGTCAGAGGCAACAGGTTGGAGCGATGGTCTCCTGGGGCATGACTAAAGGTGGGGAATAACAAACAGGCTCCTCATTCTGTGGGTGGGGTGAGCCAGCGGAGGAACAGTGGGACTTGTGTCACACACAGAGACAGATGCAGGGTCATGTGCAGAAAGGCGGTAAAACTCTGTGTGTGTGTGTGTGTGTGTGTATCAGAGTGTTTATGAGTGTGTATCAGAGTATGTGTGTATGAGTGTGTGTATGGGTGTGTGTGCGCGTGTGTATGTGTGTGTGGGTGTGTATCAGAGTATGTGTGTATGAGTGTGTGTGTATGAGTGTGCATATGTATAAGTGTGTGTTGTATGAGTGTGTGTATGTGTATGAGTGTGTGTATGAGCGTGCGTGTGTGTGTGTATGTGTGTGTATGGGTGTGTGTGTGTTCGCTCCCGCACTTACTCGTGTTTCTTTCCAACCTCTCCATATATGGTGTGGCTCTAGAGCAGGCTGGGGATTGGCTGCTCCAGTTGGGAGACTGGGAGGTGGGAAGAAAGCAGAGAGAAAGGAACCCAGCGTAGGGAAGGGAGTGACAAGGGGGTGGGCAGTAGCCGAGCTGGAGGGTTGCAGAAGGGAGCTGGGACTGCTTGCCTGTGAGGTTTAGATAGGGGAGAGATTCATAGAGACTCATTTCCTGGTAGAATGAGGCAGATTTACTAGCGGCAGAGGGGTTGGGAGATACGCTGGGGAAGGAGGTGAGAGCTGTTTCTCAGCACCGCGTGGTTTGTGAGGGCCAGGGCAGGAGTTAAAGAGAAATTTGCGCTTTTCTTTCCTCCCTGCTCAACCGATGCTGTGGAAACAGCAGGGAAATCAACCCATCAGCGTTCCAGGCCAGCAGCCCAGACGTTCTTCCCGACGGAGGGGGCCGGGACTGCACTGTTCCTTCATCCCCTCAGGCCCCCCGCTAACAACCTGATGGGGAAGGTTGGGAAAAGTTGAGGAAAACGTCACTGAAATGTGAATTAAGATTTCGTTCTTTACCTGCCTCAACCCTCACTCTATCTCAACTCTGCATTCTGGGTTCTCCCATCTCCCCGTCCCAGGGCCTCTGGAGGGTGCTTCCCTTTGCTTCATCTGTGTAAGAGAAGGGTGCAGGGCGGCTGGGAGGGGGGAAGGAGGGAGAATAAGCGCGCCCCAACAGCGTCTGGGGGCAGCTGTGTGCTGAGACAGTTGCCCCCCACAGCTACGGAGCTCTTCGTCCCTGCTCAGCCAGCCCATCTGCCACTCATCACAGTTACGGGGCGCGGAAGGGAAATGCTGCAGGCAGAGGGGCTGGAATGCTGGAGTGAGGGAAGGGGCGCTGGGAGGAAGGGAAACAAGAGTCAGCGCCTTCCCATCCTCCTGTCACAGGGCCCAGGCTCAAATACAAATGCTTCCTCAACAGAAATCCTGCCAGCAGCCTACCACAACGGTGCACCTTAGGCAATTTTTCTAGTGGGAAGCCTGGCTCCGTGCCAAGTTCAAAGCTCTTGAAGACCAGGGACCTTGCTTTGGTGCCCCTTTCTGGCTCTAGCCTGCAGCACAGTACCTGGTGCACGATCTTCCCCAGAAGAGGGAGGTCCGGCACAGCCTGCGGCCTGGACCTAGCTAAGCGACGGTGGCTGACCCCACACCGGAGTCCGCATTCCCACTGTGCTCCCTCCACCTGAGCTAGCTGCTCACCGCCCAGAGCCACACCAGTCACAGTGGCCGCAGCAGTCACTTTCCACATCGTCCTCACTCATCCACTAGTTCTGAAGTTTGCAGGTGAAAAAACTGATACTTGGAAAGTGTGTGCCTTGCCCAGGGCCTCATAATCAAGCAGTAACAGAGAATTTGAATCCAGATCGATCTGGTTTCAAAGCTGGGCTCATTTCACCACCTATGGCCCAGATGTTCCAGTAACTGGAAAACTGGAAGCGGTCGGTTTTGGAGCCTGAAGACCCCAGGAGCCGGCGCCCAGCGCGTCTCATCCTGTCTAGAGGTCCCTCATCTTTCTCTTCTGCCTCTCACCTGTGCCTCTCCTGTCTCGGGTCTCCCTCCACCTTCCGGCTCCCCGGGAGCCCCAGATAACTGGCATGTTGGGATACATATGTCATTTGTGCTTTTGTCTTTTCCCTCATTATGTGGGAGCAACAAGGAAGAAAAAAAGGAAAAATGCTGGTAAAATACAAATATAGAGACTTGTAAAAACAAAGCATAATTTTAGCTTAGACTTCCAATATTTTTGCCAATGGATGGCTCTGGTGACCATGCTTAGGGCCATGGAGAGTACAGCTATTTGTAGGACGGGAAGTCTGGAAGCCTGGGTCCCCACCTCCTACCCCAGGAGACTGTGGGAATGACAAGAAGGTGGCACTCTTGTGCGCTTTCCCTCACTCAACTGGGATCCGCATTCCTCAGAAAGAGACTAGGTAACTACAAGTGAGAGCTTGGGAGAATCTCCAGGACACAGAGTGGCAAGCAGCTAGAGAGAGCAAGAATTCCTCTGCCCCAGGGATAGGTAACAGCAGCGATAAGGTCCAGAGAAGAGTTGTGAAGAGATGAACGATTTCTGGAAAGAAGGGGACAGAGCCCCCCACTTTGCCCACATGAGTTGTAGGAGTAACATCAGAGCAGAAGAATGGGGATTAAAGGGGCTGCGTTTCTCCAAAAGGGTTTCCCCGCTCTTCCTCCTATCCCATCTTCCTAACATCAGGGAATCCTCAAGACCAAGTTTACAGGCACATGGCCTCGTTTCCTCCTCCTCCTCCCCTCTCATCCCCAGTGAAGCCCTGCTGGGGAAGGGGATCAAGCAGCTAGCAGGGCACACTTCAAAATGGCTTCTAACCCCTCATTTACTTAATTCATGAGGTTCTGTCCCCTTCTTTCCCAAAATCATTCAAATGTTCCTTTCACAACACTTCTCGGGACCTCACCTGTTAGTAAGCCTGATCTCACACACTTCTGAGGGAAGAAGTGAACAGTGAGTTGTGTGGGACCTACCATAGACAAGAATGTTAGGAAGCCTGGCAATCCCTGAGGTGGCTGGGAGGGTGGTGTGCTGGGCATCCAGATGTTTTTCTCAAGTGGGGGCTTGCTTAGTGCTGGCAGGTTTGAGGAAGGAGAGAGGGAAGCTACAGGAAACCTTAGCTTGGGCAAAAGAGGAACTTGGAAACGTTTGGCTTTCCCCTTCATCCTACCCAGCTTGCATCACAAATCAGTTTCATTCTTAGTTCAGTTCTTCTGTGGGGTCTGTCTCTAGTTCCCTTATGTTGGGGCCCCGAATCAAATAACGAAACCAGTCTAATCCACCCAAGGTTGGACCTTTTTTTGTTTTTTGAGATGAAGTTTCAGTCTTGTTGCCCAGGCTGGAGTGCAGTGGCACGATCTCAGCTCACTAGAACCTCTGCCTCCCGGGTTCAAGTGATTCTCCTGCCTCAGCCTCCTGTACAGCTGGGATTACCAGTGCCCACCACCATGCCTGGCTAATATTTTCATATTTTCAGTAGACATCCCCATCTCTACTGACCAACATTTCACCATGTTGGTCAGGCTGGTCTTGAACTCCTGACCTCGGGTGATCCGTCTGCCTTGGCCTCCCAAAGTGCTGGGATTACAGGTGTGAGCCACCGCGCCCAGCAAGGTTGGATCTTTGAGTCAGTGTTGGGAAGGGTGTGGAGGATGAAGGAAAGAAACACCTCATGTAAGAAAATCCAGGCAGCTCGATCTCAGTCAGAGACTGCTAGGAACGAGAAGCCAGTGTCTGGCTGGGGAAGATTTTAATGCCACATATCCTCCTCAGGGCTGGGATACATTTCATTTCCATGTGCACGGACAGGTGGCACTGGCCTGCACATCCCTAGAGTTGGGCAGCTGAAACTCCACCCTCAAACTGAAGGCCTCGGGTGGGACACAAGTCTAAATGCTCTTGGCTGGGCGCGGTGGCTCACGCCTGTAATCCCAGCACTTTGGGAGGCCGAGGTGGGTGGATCATGAGGTCAAGAGATCGAGACCATCCTGGTCAACATGGTGAAACCTGTCTCTGCTAAAAATACAAAAATTAGCTGGGTATGGTGGCATGCACCTGTAATCCCAGCTACTCGGGAGGCTGAGGCAGAATTGTTTGAACCCAGGAGGCGGAGGTTGCGGTGAGCCGAGATCGCGCCATTGCACTCCAGCCTGGGTAACAAGAGTGAAACTCTGTCTCAGAAAAAAAAAAAAAAGAGTAAGTGCTCTCGTCCCCCTCCCGCTCTAAACTCAGAAGCCCATGGTATCCTTGGGAGCAGCAGTGGACTCCCCCTGCCGTCTCAGGGGCAGGTGGTGTGTCGAGTGGCCAGACTGGCTTCACTGCGCCTTCTGTCTCTGGCTGGGAAAAGGCTTCCTACGACCTCTGTGGGCTCACTTCCTCAAACCCCCGGGGACATGGAAAGTAGGGGGGGAAACAAGGGTTGTGGTGGGGTCGGGCGTCAGCCAGAGCAATGAGTTTGTTTCTTTTTTTGATTGAGGTAAATAAAAAAGCTTTATCCAGCAACAAGGAGATAAGAGTCTGTCCACCCCCATGAGTTCCAGGCCCCACCCCTGCCCTCACATCAGGCTCTTCCGGTACTGACTGTGTGGGGTGGTCTGTCTGAGGTGGGAGTCGGGGGTCTGCAGGTCCATCTGTCTGTACAGGTCTCTCAGCTCCCTGACCTCCTGCAGCACCCTCTTCGCCTGGCTCCAATTCGATGACGCCTCTCCCAGCAGCCGCTCCGTCTCCAGCAGCAGCTGCTCGGACTCAGAATCCGGCGGAGACCCAGGGGGGTCCTTGGCCTTTCGCTTCCCATCCCCCAGGCCGTGAACCTCTGCCAGCAGCTCCTGAGTCTTCTCCAGTTTCCTTGCTACCAGGTCCTGGATCCGGGACAGCTGCCCCGGGTTGGGAAGGACAGGGGTTGGGGGTTCCTCAGCCCGAAGCTGGAGGGTGCGGGGAGGGGCAGCGGCCCGCTGAGACAGGATCTCCTCCAGCGAGGCGCAGCGGCCTTTCTCTGTGGGAGCCAACTTCTTGGGTGCCTGGGGGGTGTAGGTGGCCCCCTTGTCCGGTTTCTCCCAAGGTCGGGAGAGGCTGCTTGCCCGGTCTGCAGAGGGCTGGATGCGGTCTGAGTCTGCCCTCCGCCGGCTCCCTGCCAGCTGGCCCACAGACTTGTCCAAGTCAACCCGAAAGTTCTCAGCACAAGAGGTTGGTTCCTCAGGGGAAGGGTCTTCCTCTTGGATCAGGTCCAAGGTCAGCATTCCATCTGAGGTAGAGGTGGAAGCCTGCGGAGGAAGGGGGAATGAGAAGGGAACACTGTCATCAGGAGGGATTTTAGGAACTACCTAAAACACGGGTGCAAGCTCTGGTCATTTTCCTCTACAAGCCTTCCTTGAATGAGAAGTACTTTTTTTTTTTTTGAGGCAGAGTCTTGCTCTGTTGCCCAGGCTGGAGTGCAGTGGCACAATCTCGGCTCACTGCAAACTCTGCCTTCTGGTTCAAGTGATTCTCCTGCCTCAGCCTCCCAAGGAGCTGGGATTACATGCACCACCACCATGCCTGGCTAATATTTTTGTATTTTTAGTAGAGACAGGGTTTCACCATGTTGGCCAGGCTGGTCTCAAACTCCTGACCCGAAGTGATCCACCTGCCTCGGCCTCTCAAAGTGCTGGGATTACAGGCGTGAGCCCCGTGCCTGGCCAAGCCCTCCTACTGAACGTGCTGTTTCTTACTCCTTTGATAGTGACTTGAATGTTTATTTTTCTGTGATTTAATTTCTGTTGCTTGTTTCCCGTATTCTCCACTCTACTGCAAGCTTCCTGAGGAGTGTCCTCTTCCTCGGTATTGTGGACTCTGAGCATTAACCTGGGTTTGACACACACACAGGGTGCTCCCCATGGCGCAGTGACTGTCCTCCTCCATCAGCATCTTCTGAGCCCCACACCTCAGCCCCCTTGCCTTATGATAAAATGTGTTCTCTTATTTATAGAATACCATAATTTTAAAAAAGTGATGAGTATTCAACACCATATATGTAGTTATACGTATGGTGGTCATTCCTCACAGCAGCCCTTTGAGGCGGGCACGATCACCACCTCGTTTCACAGGTGGAGACATGCGACTTCAGGGAACCACACAGGGAGCTGACTGCAGTGAGGTTCCACCTCAGGTTCTGACTCCAAAGCCTGTGTTCTCTGTACTGTACCTGACTGCCTCTCTCCTTAAAGACGTAGAGCTCAGAGGCATGAAAGAAACTACCACTCTGTATGTTTCAGGGGTTCACTGTGGCCCTTTCTCCTCCAAAGGCCTGTAGTACTACGCTACCCATCGAGACAGCCCCCATACAGTAGCTTATTTTTCACTTTCCTGTGGGCGTAACTCATTTTCTCCAAAAGAGGGTAACATTAACTGGCAGCAGGGACTTCTGAACTCATGATGGGTGCTGAATACATCTTTTTGATTTAGATCAGGCAGGGGCATGGGGCGGAAGGACTTCCCTCGCCTCTGATCTTGGCATCAAGGAGGCCTCCCACATACGCCTCTGGTGGCATATGGTTCTGAGACGGACCGACACAGAGCTGGCCCTCTGGCAACGTTTACTTTATTACAGTATCACGTACCACAGCCATCAGGTGTCCCCTTGTTGGGGGGCGACGGGAGTGCTGGATTTTCGCCCTGTCTCGAGTGGGGTGGGCAAGATAGCTGTCCTCCTCAACGGTGACCTGAAGAGAGCCACTGTGAGTCATGAGTGCTCTTTGGCAACTGTCTGTCCCAACCCAGCACCCCGAGACCTGAACACACACCCACCCCATGCACTGCTTCCGGATGAATCCGTGGGCAAGGGGACACAAAGGGGCTGTTTAGGCTGACCCAAGCCTGGCTCCCGCATCAGGAACCAGGGAAGAGGCAGTGTCAGAAGAGATGTGAGAGAAGGTCGAAACAGAACAGGGTTTTTAAAAGTGAGATGAAGGAGAGCCGGTGGGGGAGCAAGTGAATGGGGCCTGCACAGTAATCCCCCTCCGTCAGTGGGTCTGGCTGCTCCCTCTGCCCAGCGTCCCTCCCTCTCCCCGCACTGAGCCCCCTGACCTCATCCAAGATACGGTTCTTGGCTCGGGTGATGGCAGAGTTGAGGGCATTGATCCATGATTCCTTCTCTTCTGGACTCACTGCCAGGAATATCAGGTTGGGTGCCTGTGAGGGAAGATTCCTGTTTCAGCCAGGGTTTTAGAGGTGGTGCCTCACCTTGACAGTAAAGAAATAAGAGATTATAATCCCACTTTCTTAGATCCAGCTCCTAGGAGAGAGATTCTGCTTCCAGAGTCATCCATAACTTAAGGAAACCCAGCTTCTATTCCTGCAAAATGTATAGCCAGGAGGTTGTTTTAGAAATGACCAAGGAAGAGCTAGGAGGGATACTGAGTATTAATATGGTATTGGAGATAATTAGAGGATGTCTGATGAAGGACAGGTATTAAAATACAAATCTTTCAATGTCTGAAGAAACAGAAGTGTGACAGGAATAACTTCCCTGGGTTCCCTCCCACAAGACGAATTAATTCAACTTCAACCACCTATCAGGGTACAAGTACAGCGATTTTCTTCTAAGGGATATATATATATTTACACATGCACGTATATATGTGCACATGTGTGTATGTGTGTGTATAACAGAGAAAAATAAAAAGCGAGATTCTATCTACAGAGGTGACTTTGTGGCTGAACAGGTTAAAGGCTGGCCTGCCTGGGAGGAAGGAAATGGCCCCAATATTCTCAGGTGAAACGATAAAGCCAGCGGGAGAGCGATTCAGGGCCTCTGAGCCAAGACTGCCGAGAGAAGCTGAGGGAGGGAGTTCTCCCCTCCTCCAACCCCGTCCCTGTTCCAGCGGCCAGGGCGGCAGGAGAACATACCACGTTGCCCGGCTGTTTGGAGTGGGCGAGAGTAAACTTGCTGTGGTTCTTCTTGCTCCTGCTCTTGGACTTCCGGAGCTCTTCACACTTCTCATAGTCACTCAGGTCAAACACCTCTTGAATATTTTTCTCATCTTTTACCTAGGGGACGGTTGGGGTGAGGTGAGGAGGATAAAATTATTTAGCCCCTCCACCCAGACAGTTTCCATCATCTTGGGAAGCAGAGGAAGCCTGAGGAGAGGGAGGGATGTCAGGAGAGGAGGGGCCATCCTGCCCCAAGCCTACAAGGCCTCACGTGGAGGGGCGGCAGGGGCAGCCCCAGGTCCTGAACACTCAGGCACGTTTCTGCTGAACCCCTGCTCTTCACTCTCTCAACCAGGCTGCCATCTCCAGAGCCCACTATGCCTGTCTTCGCTCACTGCCTCACTCTCTTCCTTAAGGACACCGCTTACATGTTCCAAGAAGGCTCCTATCTTTAACGGGACATGGCAGGTGGTCCATCCATCACCCTCAGGTAAGACAGACGTGTATGGCCCTTGATGGACCACAGAAAGAAGATCAAGGCAGGGCCAGCATTGGGGTGTCTGGGGAGAACAAGCGGCTGCCTCTGCCCCGGCCCCCACCTGCACGTGTGCAGTGTAGCTCTCCCGCCCCACCTCGCTCCCTTCTCTGACATGTACGATTATAGAGACTCATCTTCCTTGTTCATTTTGGGAGCATGGTCACGACAGGATCGCAGCCCCCGTGTTCAGTTTGCTGAGTTTGTCCCGAGAAGCTGAAAACTACAATTACAGTTCCTACCGTTCCCTCCTCCCTCCAAGGTACTGTGACAATCCAGACTAACTCCTCCAAGACCCAAAAAGCCATTTCATTCGGCTCCCGTCTTTAGACAAGAATGCACGTAGACTTTCCCTGGAAGACTAAACTCTAGACTTGGAAAAAGTATTCTGTTACTTCTTGCTATTATTCCAGTTCGAGTGCCTGGGACCCCTTTACTGCCAAGAAGCTCTTCCTTGTACGGAAACTTAGCCCTCCCTGCCGTAGATTCCGTCTTACATTCTGGTTCTGCCTTTAACAGCTTCAGGCAACATTAGCTCTTAGAACACTCCTGCTGAAGGCTCATCAAGGCCACACTCCTAGCGACCTCCTCCAACCCCAACTAGCCTTTTCTGAGCACTGCAAAGCGGCTCTATGAACATTTCCTTGCAGGTCCATTTTAAACTGATCACAATGTTTTCTCCTTTCCTCTAAGGTAGTGTTCCCTGTAACTCTGGGACTCTGAAGTGGTGGCTTATGGATCTGTTTTGCCTGAAAAGGACCGAAGTTACAGAGAAGGACTTAGTTACAAGCCCAGGCCGGGCTGTGTTCACCCTCTGTGACTGGAGCCCAGGGTCGGAACCCCACAGGAAAGAGGACGGCATGAGAAATGAAAAGCACAATCACTTGTCTCACGAAAACTGAACAGATGAAAGTAGCCTCACGTCTTCCTGGGATGACATCTACCCACCCTGACTGCAATTATTTCCTAAAAGAGTCCCTGACTTCCCAAGCTCTGAAATACAACTCGTGTGCACGGAGGTGAACTCATCTATCTTCCGGGTTCCTGGCAACCTGGAAGTGGGGAAGCGGTTCCCCCTTCCGTTACCCAGACCATCTACAGCCTCGTATCTGCCCATCCTTCTGAACTGCTGCTGGACCTGCAGGCTGTTGACAAAGGAGGACAGACGACCACAGGGCCCCATTCAGGTGAGTGACTGCTTGTACATCTACCTCCACTTGTTTCAGCAAGGCTTGGCTCCTCCAGGGCCCCCTACTTTCCAGGGTTCCCTGGCTTTGGGCTGGAAAGCGACCAGAGGCCTTGAAGGACTACGGTGGGAAGCAGGACAAGGTGCTGGCAAGGGGTGTCCAAGAACAATTCCCAGAAACACGGGGCAAGGATGTGGGATGATGCATCACCCCCCTCTCCCCTGCTTCTCCAGAGTTGAGACTATCAGCAGAGTCCAGAAACCGTGGAGAGGAAAGTGCCGGGGGTGTGAATGGAGCTGGGGAAGAGAGTTAACTTATTCTGTTTTCCTTAGGGGAAAGGAAGGAAAGGGAGTTTTTCTGGCTTGCAAACAGACTGATAAGGAGCTCCAGGAGCAAGACAAGCTGACAGAGGTTAGCCCTTGGTGGGAATGGGGAGGGTGGGACAGTGGGTGAGGGAAGCGGCAGGACAAGGATATTCCAGTGCCTGGGAAGATGGACCATGCCAGGTGCCTTGTTCTCCACCGCACTGTTTCCGCCCCCCACTTATCTATTCCCAGTCTTATTTGTAACTACCTTGCTTCCAAATTAACCCTTCCTTTCTCCCGATTCTTTGTCCTTGACCACAGAAAGGGATTTTTTCCACGCCTGTCCAAAGAGTTGTCCCAAACCCAATTTCCTCTACCATGAGGTCTTCCTAAGGTTTAGCTTCTGTTCTTACACATCAGCCCATGATCATAAGGTGCTCCAACCCTCTTTCAGAGAGGGTGCCCTTTAACTGAGAAGGAAGAAAATGATTACGATTGAACACAGAACAAAAGTCTATGGCAGAGGTGGCTGTGGAAGACCCTGCCTTTAAGAGAGGAAATAACAAAAACTCTGGTGAAAATTCTGGGAGATAGGGTTAGGAATTTTCTTGCATTAACAGTACTCTGCCTTAAAACAAAGTCTTGGCCAGGTGCTGTGGCTCATGCCGATAATCCCAGAATTTCGGGAGGTTGAGGCAGGAGGATCACTTGAAGCCAGGAATTTGAGGACTAGCTTGGGCAACATAGCAAGACCCCTACCTTTGTATAACTGAGTTAATAAAAAGAAAAACAAAAAAAAAGAAAGAAAGAAAAGAAAAAAAAAAAAGCAAGACCCCATGTCTACAAAAAATAAGAAAATTAGCTGGGTGCGGTGGCACACGCCTGTAGTCCCAGCTTCTCAGGAGGCTGAGGTGGGAGGATTGCTTGAGCCCGAGAGGTCGAGACAGCAGTAAGCTACGATTGTGCCACTGCACGCTGGCCTGGGCAACAGAGTGAAACCCTGTCTCTGAAAACAACAACAACAACAAGAAAACTACCATCCATTGGCCCTGGAGCTTTTCACAAGTGAGCAGAATAAAGCCCAGAGTCCTCTATCAATTTCACCTCTAACCCAGGCCCACTGTAGCATGGAAACTGGCTTTAAAAAAGCCTAGTATCAATATGCTTAGTCCCTCTTTCCTATGCCTTTCCCGGAGACAGCTGGCCCCACGGCCAGCCAGATGCTCCTGACTCACAGGACACCAGACATCACCTCCTAGGCTGAGGTCATTCCATCCTGTCCCCCGTCTTTGTACCCCTTCCTCACAAGCAAGGATCAACTGTACTTTTGCCCCTAGGCTCTGCTCTTTGGGAAAATACATACGACGGAGGTCTTATTCCTCTTACCCTTTCACTATTACGTTTTTTCCTTTGACGTGTAGGATGTTCTCCCTGATTGCTAACTAGTGTTTCCTGCAATTAAAAAGTTCAGGGAAGATGGGAGATATACTTTGACACTTGCTTTTTTTTTTTTTTTTTAATTAGAAAGCCAGAAAATTGCGGAGAAAGTTTTCTGGAGGATTTGTGATTGGGTGGAGGTAACTCTTAAAAAGAAATTCTCCTGGCAGGGCATGGTGGCTCACACCTGTAATCCCAGTACTTTGGGAGGCTGAGGTGGGTGGATCACTTGAGGCAGGAGTTTGAGACCAGCCTGGGCAACATGGTGAAACACTGTCTCTACAAAAAATACAAAAATTAGCCAGACATGGCGGGACCCACCTGTAGTCCCAGCTACTCGGAGGATGAGGTGGGAGGATCGCTTGAGCCTGGGAGGTGGAGGCTGCAGTGAGCTGGGATGGAGCCACTGAGTTCCAGCCTGGGTGACAGAGCAAGAAAAGCACCCTCACCTCACTCCTAAGACTTTCCATCACCAATTCCTAGTTTTGTGTAAACAGCTAGGTTTCAATACCCTTAAGAGGGATTCCTTGGCTCTGGCACAGCTTAGCTCTTCCCTAGATGCCTCAGTAGATGTTCTTTTAGATGAGTACTCTGTCTTGGGGTGTGTTATCTGTTTCCATACCATAAAAGGTTTTATTTACCTAAATAGAATCTACTGAATAAGGGTGTCTACTGCAGAAAGCAGAAGAGGTTAGAACTCAGGGAGGACTTCCCAGTTAGACCTGGGTGAGGCAACACAGAATCCCTCCCATGCTGGTGGAGGAAGGGCCACTCTAACGGGTACACAAGACGGTCTCCCAGGCTATACTGACAGATAGAGGCAGGGATTGGAATGACTTCTAATCACTGGGGGGGGCAATTCTGATTTCTCAACATGAGTATAAGTTATTGATCCCAAGACTTAGGGAAACAAGGGAGATGGGTTTGGATTCAATGATCATAGCTCAGGTTTTGACAGTGTGGACTGTGGTTTTCATGATTAACTACTGAGCCGAAACTATCCAAAGACATACAGGGGTTCGTTTTTCTCTCTTGTGATACAAATGGGGGGTGGGAAGGAAGTGGGTAGAAAATGGGTTCCCCTCCTTTTTTAAATGGGGTGGAGGTGGGGAACAGAGAGCATACTGGTTAGGGACACTGGCTTCAACTGCTACTCACAGACCCGAGGTCACAGGAGCCCGACGGCGGCGTGCGTGTGTGTTTTCTGTGATTCAGGGCGGATGCGCCGCTGACAGGACCCGTGCACGTTCCTGCCACAGACAGGAAAGGGGAGGCTGTCTGGGTTAAGGTGGGGGAACAGGAAAGGGTGGCGAATAGGCTAAACTGTTTCAGCAGCAATAAAAAAGAAGAGAAACCCTATATTCAGGAGGCCAGGTTAGGGTGGGAGGCAGCAAGGGACAGAACTTCTGGGACATCTTGGGAGGGGCTTATCATTGTTGTCAGAAAGGTATTTGCAAACAAAAAAACACTGAGTTAAGAGGCAAACTCAACTTCTACTTCCCACTCGGGTCTTTTCACTGAAGGGTGACCTTTCTCTGCAGAGGAGATGGGGGTAGAGACTCGGGAGACCACTGAACTTGCCTTTGGAACAAAACGGGGGTGGAGTCAGCCAGGTGAGCCGTGGTGGACCGACAAAGGGGGTGCATGAGAAAGCGGAGAGTTAGAGGCAAGAGGCACCCACCTCCTTTTCGGAGATGTAGAGCTGGTCCCCCTTCAGCATCACATAGCGGTTTTTCCAAATCTCCCTGAAAATCCCTTTCCCGCAGAATTTCCGGACCCAGCCGACCTTCTCGGGCGGTGCAGGCTGCTGGTTTCCATCCTGAGGCCCCTGCCCCAGGACAAGACGAGAAGCGGGCGGTTAGGAGATTCCAGCCGCGGCCGCCTCGGCGGCCCCGTCTCCTCCGAAGGCTGCGGCCCCGGGGGCGCCCCGGGTTCGCTCCCACTTCGGAAAGGTTTTCACAGCGAGGAACTCCCCCCGCTCCCCTCCCCCGCTCCGAATAAACAACCGGGGCTGCGAGGGGCAGGGGCGCGGGCCGGGTGCGGAGGGGCTCCCGGGCTCCCTCCAGGCCCCGCCGCCCCGTCTTCGCCGCGCGGGGACTAACGGCGTTTCTTTGGTTTTCTCTCCTATTGTCTCCTCGCCACCGCGGAGCGCGAGGCGAACGCCCGCCCGGCGCCCAGGGGCGGGGGAGGTGCAGGTCGGGGGGAAACTCAGACAAGTTGAAGCCCCCCGAGGCGAGTAAACAAACAAAAGCCCCCGCCAGCGCCTAGCGGGGCCGGGCGTCCAGGGCCGGGGCCGGGGCCGAGGGGATCGGGCCGCCGGGGCGGGGGCGCGGCCGGGCCGGGGGGCTCCCAGGCCGCCGCGGCGCCGACCGGGACCGGGTCGTCGGAGCGCGGAGGCGGCAGCGGCCGCAGGGCGGGCGGGCGCACTCACCCGTTTGGCGGAATTGTTCTTCTTCATCATTCCCGGCGGGCGCGGGGCGGCGGGCGGAGGGGCGGCCCCGCTTCGGGGCCTCGGCGGCTCCGCGGGGGCTCCTTCCCCGCGGGAGGGCGTCGGAGCTGCCCCGGCGCCGCCGCTCCTCCCTCGCGCCCTCCCGCTCCCGGACTCTCCCCTTCTTTGTAGCTCCGGTTTCACTCAAGGCCGGCCTCCCTCGCACTCGCACTCGCACACACACGCACGCCCGCTCCCCGCCCCTCGGCGCCCTCCATCCCGGCGCCCACGCGGCCCGGGCCCCCGAGCGCGCCCCCGCCACCCGCCCGCCCGGCCCGGCGCGGCCGCTCCCCCGGCCCGGTGCGCTGTGGGCGGCCCAGCCTGCGCCCCGCAGCTCCATCCGCGGGCCGCTGACGTTGCGAGTTCAGAATAAAGGGCGAATCGCGGAGCCGCAGCTCCGGCGCTCCCCCCGCCCCCCCGCCTTTGTTTCTGACTCACGGAGGGGGAAGAAGGAGGCCCCGAAGCGGCCGGAGACCGCTCCCCGGGGGGCAGGGACCCTCGCTCCGGCGGCGGCCCGGGAGACACGCGGAGCCCGAAAGACCGGGCCGCCGGCCGCCCCGGGGCACAGTGGGAGGGCGCGGTGGATAATGGAGAGACGTGCGGATTTGTGAAGACCGGAGATCGCCACCCTCCACGGCATCACCTTCTCCGGCCAAAAACAAAAACGAGAGCGGGAGCCGGGAGGCCGCGCCACCCAGAACCGGTATCAGGAATTCACGCTCCTAGGTGCTAGGGTGACCTGGGCAGGTCAGATGCTGGGGGAAAGTTTTATGCTCCGGAGGGGATCGACGTGTTGGGGGATGGGGTGGGACAGTTGGGGGATGGGGTGGGACAGAAGTTGCTATTAATACACGTTTCTTCCAGTGTTCAAAGCCTCAGGCCTTATTGGAACCTCAGGAGAATAACCGTGAGAATGAGGCGGATTTTATGATCTCCATCTCACATGGAGAAAACGGAGACGCAGAATGGCTGGGGGATTTGCAGACACACTGTGTCAATGCCGGCAGGAATAGAACTCTGTCTCCAAACCATGATCCTTTGTACCAAGTGGCTTTCAATGTAAGTTCCAGGTGAGGTTTAAACTTCCGGCCACCTGGGTATGTTTTCCTGCTGCACTGATAGGTAAAAATCCCATCCTCTCTACACCGCTGGAGCCCAGTGGAGGGAAGGGCGGAACACCCAGAGGATGCCCTGACTAGGGAACGGCTGCTCATCTCCTACAGCAGGTCTGCCAGAGCCTCCAGGACACACCTTAGTAACTTCATGTCTTTTCAGTATAGATGTGATGGAAGAGGGGAGTGAGAAACCCCACTGTTGGGTACTGGTGTCATCACCACGCTGTGGCCTTTGGTCAACTCGCCGAATTTCTTTAGGCCTGCGTCCACCCACGTATTAAATGGTGAGGGATGAAATGCCGTTTTCATCAACAAGGAAAGTTAGGGGGAGATATGAGATGACCTGTGAGAATCCTTTGAAGATATGTGTTGTCTTCCAGGGCTAATTTTGAAATCCTAATGAGCTAATAAACACATTGCCTGGCATATGGCAAGCTTGCAATAACCACAAAATGAATAAAAATCCCTGGCACAGAGGAACAGGGAAAAGGAAAAATCCTTTTTCCAGAGATGTCTCAAGATGAAAGTGTTGGCTAAATTTGTGGTTTGAGTAGTGGAGGCTGTTTTGGTTTTTCTGGTCTCTGTCAAATGAAGGAGGGGCTGCCTCTCCATTCCCGCCAGGCACCTTTCCTCCTAATCCAATAATATTGCTCTCAACCTCTTTCCATTCACCATACCAATTAATTCCACGATTTTAGACTGACACAACTTTATCGTTTCAAAATGCTCTTGTATGTCATTTCTTTACACTTTTAGTGCCATCTTGTATGTAGAATAAGTATTAATATTTCCATTTGGAAAATGAAGAAACGGCGCATGCCAGATCAACTGACTTGCCCAAGTTTATATATCAAGTTACGGGCTAACCAGATTAGAATCCAGGCTTCCTGACTGCAGTCTCCTGTTTAGACTTTGTGACCCCTCCCATGGGCATGAGGGCACACATACGACATTCCCCAAACCATCTCGTCGTCCGCTTCTCACCATCTCTATTTTCTACCCCCTTGTTTAAAAAGCAATGAAAAAATAATGAGCAAATCCAGGATGTCTTCATATGTGAGGAAGTAAAATGTCCAGAGGTACCGGTGAGGAAATAGCCTGCATGACTTTTTGAGGGCTTTCGGGACAAGCACACAGGAGTGGTTTAATCATGTAAATAGATTCGGATTTATGGGAAAAAAGTAACTCATTATTCGCCCTATCTTCCTCCTTTCCCAGTAGTTTCTATCAGCCGTGGTGGCTCATGCTTGTAACCCCAGCACTTTGGGAGGCCGAGGCGGGTGGATCATTTGAGGTCAGGAGTTCAAGACTAGCCTCACCAACATGACAAAACCCCGGCTCTATTAAATACAAAAGAAATTAGCTGGGTGTGGTGGCACATGCCTGTAGTCCCAGCTACTTTGGGAGGCTGAGGCAGGAGAATCGCTAGAACCCGGGAGGCAGAGGTTGCAGTGAGCTGAGACTGCACCACTGAACTCCAGCCTGGGCAACAGAGTGAAACTTTGTCTCAAATAAATAAATAAATAAAAATAAAAACAACAAACATCTGAGTGCCTCCTATATGTGAGGTCCTGGGTTCCTTTTGTGCTGCATCAGATAGGTGCCAGAGCATTGAAACATCAGGCAGAGGGGCTGATGAAAAACCCTCCAAAGTAATTTCAGATTTCAGAGCAGATGCATGTGGGCTGCAGAACCTTCCCTGCCTGTCTGCTCCTTAAGATGTTACATAAATCTCTGGCGTCCTTTCTCTTTCTCTCTGCCCTGCTCCATCCTGTGATCCTGCCCCTACTTTCGTTCACCTGTTCTCCCTTTGTCCTGTCACTCACCCTTTTCTACTTTCCCTGGCCTATTCTTGAAGGTGATTTGTCTCACCAGGTGAACCTTGGGGCACCTGAATTGGGAGGTAGGTGGGGACTGTTTTCCAAAGACCAATGCTTAAGTGAGAAACCTGAGAATGTATGGGTTCCTTTACACATTTTTATAGCACTGTCTCCTCAGCGCCCCTCAATGAGCTTGACACTACACACACAGAAACCACAGAAATCACTCAGCCAGTTTCTGTCTGCGGTGGAGATAAGACACTCGGAGGACCTCAGGATGGGGGTACCTCCCTAACAACATCTGAGGATAAGACGCAACTGCTAGTAGCTATATTCTAGAACGGAATACTTTATAACTCCACTTAAGGGAGAAAGAGGGAGCAATTAGAGATAAAAACGTGTGAACTGCTGCTTGCAAGTTTACTGGGTGGAAACTGTTATACAAACATGGTTGCCTAAAAACCAATATCCTTGGCTTTTGTAGAGTAAATGGAACACAGAGGTTTTGACCAGGGCGTTCCTGTCTCTGGGGGAGAGGATTATTGAAAGCATACAAGACCTTAATTAAAGTGATGTTTTTAAAGGGCACAAAAATAAAGGGCCAGTAATAATGGAATCAGCCTTGTAAATCTTACACAAAAATATGAGTCTTTGATTCGTAATAAAGAAATGCCAACTTCTGACATCAAACGCCCTGATGGTAGGGCTTGTTTCTTAGACTTCTTGATATTGTCAGTTGAGTAGGCACAATGGAAACAGATGAATAATGAGGAAAATGATATAAGGAAGGTCTCGGTTTTGCTTTTTTTATTCCACAGCGTTATCTTGCCGATAGGAAGGAAAGCACAGATATTCCTGCTTGGAGGAGGGAGTTTTTCCATATTTTAAAAGACTATATAACTTGTAAAATGCTGCATTTAAAATACTGCATCCCCAAGTGCAGGCTGTCTCAAAGACTTGTAAAAAAATGAAGAATTAAGAAAAAATTACCCAGAGGGACCCACAAAAGAAAAAAAATTAAAAAAAAGAACTTAAGAGTTTATTTCATTGAGTGTGTGTAAAGCAGTAACAGCTAAGGGCTGGGAGGAGTGGAGAGAAGGGAAATGGACAGAAGGAGCTTCCAGCTTTTCCCTCTATTTTCTGAACTTCTAAGTGCAATGGGAGGGTTGACAGGAATCCAACCATTTTGCATAGTGATTCTGTAACCCCAACTGAGGGACAGAAATTAATCTTATTTACTATTAGGCAAATTTTATTGAGCGATTACTATATACCAGTGTTCTGAGCACTTTTCATGTACCATCTCATCTGATTTAATCCTCTTAATCCTATGATGAAGGTTCTATTTTACAGATGAGAAAGCTGAGCCACAAAAAGACTTAGTAATAGTCCCAAAACCATATAAATATGACATAGATTTGACCCTTCCTGTCTGATGCTGGAGAATATTTATCAACATATAACTTTACACACACACACGCACACACACACACACACACACACACACAACCAGGGAGGGATTGTGCTTGTGCTATGGTATTTTTGCTATGATGATTTGAGGATGTCTTAATTTCCTGGCATTAATGATACTATCACTTTCTACTGTTTTCAGGAGAGGTGAAATTCACACCAGAATTTATTATTTGCCTTGACATACTTTAAATATCCTTCAGGTAGAGGTAATGTCTTCATTATGTTTGGTGTGAAGCCAGCTCATGCCCCACCTCATAAATTCCCATAAATTAGCCCCAAAGAAAATAAAGCTAAATCACTGATATCTTTTCACAAAATGGAGTTTTATTGTGGTCGTACATGGTTTCTCAGTGCAACAGAGAATTGTTATATAGGGACAAACAATTTTTGGGTGCCTCTGTAAAGAAACATGGGAGGTTTTCAGAAATAAGTTGTGCAGGAATGTGGTTAATGAAAAGCAGAAAGGGTCAAGGGAAGAGAAAGGAAGTTGAGAAATGTGGTATGTACATCAAATGACTACTTTTTAAGCCCCTCTAGTCTCTGAAAACCCTTTTCCCAAGTCAGATCCCGACAAAATTCATCAGTAACTGAAGTGATTGTGCTAACAGATACACAAAGACTACAGGAGAAAAGAGGGTTGAGTTGGGCTCAGACTTATGTTGGCTCAACTCTGAGAGTCTTGGTGTCTGTACCAACCAGGAATCTGCGGGCTACCCAGAGGTGAGTTCTAACAACCAGCACAGGACCCAAAGTTGCTCTCCCACACCTCTAGTTAGTGGGGAGAGCCTGTAGTGGGGGCAAGAGTGGAAGCTGTGCCATTCCCCGCATCACCGTTTCATCTTCTGCTTGCTGACCTTGATGTGGCTTGAGAGCTCTCCTTGCTTCGGCTGTGCAGTCCAGAAGCCAGAACTTCCTCTAGGAAACTGATCAGTAGTTTGAAGTTAATTAAAGGGAAAAACAAAAGCATCTCCAAAAATAGAATGTCTTTCTCTGGACATCTACCAGATGAAAAGATATGATGAATGGCAGGCAAGAGGTACTGGTGTGATATTTGGGTATAGAATGGAAGCATCAGTTGAGCACTACAACATCCAGACTGCAAGGACAGTCCTTCTGTGCTCTGCCCCAGGGGCTTCATTTTGTTGTGTCTGTTTTTGTTTTGTTTTGAGATGGAGTTTCACTCTTGTTGCCCAGGCTGGAGTGCAATGGTGCACTCACAGCTCACTGCAACCTCCATCTCCCGGGTTCAAACGATTCTCCTGCCTCAGCCTCCCAAGTAGCTGGGATTATAGGCATCTGCCACCACGCTCAGCTAATTTTTATATTTTAGTAGAGATGGGGTTTCTCCATGTTAGCCAGGCTGGTCTCGAACTCCCGACCTCAGGTGATCTGCCCATCTCAGCCTCCCAAAGTGCTGGGATTATAGGTGTGAGCCACCATGCCTGGCCCATTTTTT
>NW_016107503.1:6073991-6088592 GCF_001604975.1 Cebus imitator
GCACGCGCCACCATGCCCAGCTAATTTTTTGTAGTTTTAGTAGAGACAGGGTTTCACCATGTTGACAAGGATGGTCTCAATCTCTTGACCTCGTGATCCACCCGCCTCGGCCTCCCAAAGTGCTGGGATTACAGGCGTGAGCCACCACATCTGGCCCTATCCTTATTTCAAAAAATGAAGAAATAGGCCAGGCGCGGTGGCTGGTCTTGAACCCCTGATCTCAGGTGATCCACTCACCTCAGCCTCCCAAAGTGCTAGGATTATAGGCATGACCCACGGCGCCTGGCCTGTCATGAGCTTTCATACTTCACATAGCTATTCTTACTAAGTCCTGTGTTTGAAATGTAAAGCTATCCTTTCTCTGCTGAAATCTCTTTTTTTTTTTTTTTGAGACAGAGTCTCACTCTGTTGTCCAAGCTGGAGTGCGGTGGCACGATCTTGGTTCACTGCAATCTCTGCCTCCTGGGTTCAAACAATTCTTGTGCTTCAGCCAGGTGTGCACCACCACGCCTGGCTAATTTTTGTGTTTTTAGTAGAAACAGGGTTTCACCATGTCGACCAGGCTAGTCTTGAACTCCTGGCCTCAAGTGATCTGCCTGCCTCGGCCTCCCAAAGTGCTGGGATTATAAACATGAGCCAGTACACCTGGCAGGAATCTTATTCTTTAAGACTAAGAATTAAAAGTCACTTTTTAGGCCAGATGTGGTCTCATTCATACATACATACATAAATACATAAATGTCACTTTTTCTGTAAAACTCTTCCAGATCCCTCCATGCTGAACTAATTACTATTATTACTTTGTCCTACTGCTATCTTAGCACTGTATAATTGTTACCAAGATAGACTGGGAGGTAAGGGGAAGTCTTACTCATCTTTGATCTCCAGGGCTTAACACAGAGGTACCCTATAAAGTTACGCTGAGTAAATGAATAAAATAGCTACCCATTGGCAAGAGAGCCTTCTTTATAATATAAGAGTTATTTGGATGGACGGGTGCAGTGGCTCATGCCGTAATCCCAGCACTTTGGGAGGCTGAGGTGGGTGGATCGCTTGAGCCCAGGAGTTCGAAAACCAGCCTGGGCAACACAGTGAAACCCCATCTCTACAAAAAATACAAAAATCAGACCAGTGACTGCAGTCCCAGCTGCTTGGGAGGCTAAGGCAGGAGAAACGCTTGGGCCCAGGAAGCAGAGGTTGCAGTCAGTCAAGATCATGCCATTTCACTCCAGCCTGGGCAACAGGAGTGAAACCTTGTCTCAAAAAAAAAAAAAAACAAAACAAAAAAGAGCTATCAAACCATGAGAAAGACTGGAGCAATGACCAATTATCTTATTACCATTGTTTTGCAGTTTTAGACTGAAAGATTCTGGGCTTGGATAATTTAAATTCCAAACTCCTTTGCAAAAGAAAAAATTGCAAAGTAGAGGGAAAGGAGCAGAAGCTAAGTTCATTTGTTCCTCTCCTGAAATACAGACATTTTTGGCCTGGCTTTTTGGCCAGTTGGACTGGAGATACTTGGAGGTCAGAAAACAAGTGTTAGGAAATGAGGTAGCACTGATTTTTTTTGAACAATAAAACAAGTCTTGGTGACTTCTAGAAAGAATGAAATAAATGTGCCAGGAAGCCCTATAGGAATTTATCAGGGGATCTTTGGTTCATTTCCAACTCTATTACAAAGGGAAGAAAGAAAGATCCTCCTCTGTATGTCAACAAGACCACACATTCCTGACTATAATGAGAACACACTTACTATTTATATTTACCAAGCCTAATTTTGTTTCCTAGGGCCACTGTGACTTAAAAAATATATCTATTTGGGGATTTTGATGAATCATTGCTCAGAATGCTTAAAAAATTATGGGCAATGAACATATTGGTAGCTGTACCCCAAATTTAGACTATGTTTAAAAACAAAAGAATAATTTTTCTAAATTTGTTTTAAATCAATCTCACTTGAAAGCAAACTCAAAAATCCCCTTCTCCTGTAGTGCCGTAGTCCAGTTCAGTTCAGTTCAATTCAATCTAGTTCAACAAATTAAGTTTAATGAGCATCCATTATGAACTAGGCATTGATGTAGGTGTACAAATGAACGCCTTAGTTATGATTCCTACCTTATGGGGCTCGCAGAGACAGATACACAATCACAACCCAATATGAGACATGGTATAAACACAGGCAGTGCCAGAAACTAACAGAGTGGATTAATGCTATTGCTTTTTTTAGTTTGTGCAGTCATCAAGGGTGTTTTCCTGAGTCCATGGATAGAAGGAAGGTGGGTGGAAAAAAGCAGAACCCCAACCCTGATTTAAAAAAGTCAACCTCGAGAAGTGTTGAGTCACACAATGAAAAGCAAGTTTCTTCACTTACATCATTGGTAAGGGACTACAGACCAACATTTATAGGATTAAAAATATTAATTACTAAAATAATTCAGCTGAGCAATTGTGTTCCTAAACAAAGCTACTGTAACAAAACTGTATGTGTGTATGTGTACAGAATTTAAAGATATGTCTTCCTCCTTTTTCACTATACTCCACAGGTAAAAGTTACATGTGAATTTCTTTTTTTTTTTTGAGACAGAGTTTCACTCATGTTACCCAGGCTGGAGTGCAATGGCGCGATCTCGGCTCACCACAACGTCCGCCTCCTGGGTTCAGGCAATTCTCCTGCCTCAGCCTCCTGAGTAGCTGGGATTACAGGCATGCACCACCATGCCCAGCTAATTTTTTGTATTTTTAGTAGAGACGGGGTTTCACCATGTTGACCAGGATGGTCTCGATCTCTTGACCTCGTGATCCACCCGCCTCAGCCTCCCAAAGTGCTGGGATTACAGGCTTGAGCCACCGCGCCCGGCACATGTGAATTTCTTATACCAAAGACACCAAGGGGAATCTAGAATCTGAACAGTAGCACAATAAAAAAATTAAATGGAACTTGTGGGGAACAGAAAAATAGAAAAAAGACTTTCAGAAAAATAATGAGAAAAACCCCAAGATATTTGCCTTAATGGAGTAATAATCTCCTAATTACAGCCAAATACTTACCTGGAGATGTTAAGGGTGTAGGAGTGGGTAAGGGAGAAGGATAAGATGAAATTTTTAACAGCTCAAAACACTGAAACGGTCCTCACCTCTCCTCTCAATTCCCACCGCTCGCAGTTTTCAGAGCCTCTGCTGTGTTTCATACTTCTTTGCTTTTGCACCTACTATTCCTTCTACGTTGAAGGCTGTCCCATCCCTCTCACACTTGTTTGGTGGAACTACGTATCTTTTAAAACCCAACTCTCACATTATTACTCCTCTAGGAAGCTTTCCTCAACTGCATTGCCTTCCCCTTAGAGTTACGTACTCATTCTTCCATATCTTGTAATATACTGTTTTGTAATTTGTCTGTATGTCTATTTTCCATGTAAGCCTATGAGGCTTTTTGGGGCACAGGGATACATGAGTACATTCTCTTTGTAAAAGTTTTAAACAGTACACATAAGCCTCATCTTCCTTGACCCCTCTTCTCCTCATCACTCTTTCCAGAAATAACATAATTTGATCAACAAATATTTGCTGAGTGTCTATATGTGCTAGGCACCGTTCTAGAAGCTGTGAATATAACAATAAAGAAAAAAAAAAGCCGCTGCTCTCATGGAATCTATATTCCAATGGGGGAAGAAGGAAAATAAAATTAATCAGTAGTTAATAATAATATAACAATAATGGTGAACATATATTACTTACTATATGCCAAGTATTGTTCTAATGGATAGAAACCACTTTGAAGACAAAACAAAAATGGAAGCACAGAGAAGTCAAGATCTTACATCTTAGAAGTGACGGAGTTGGGATATCATTCTGCAATCTGGCTTCAGTTTATTTTCTTAACTATGATGTTATACTGCCTCTTTTTAATGTTAGATGAAGAAATACTATGGAAAAAGATAAAGCAGCTTTAAAAAAGAGAACTGGAGATGGTGGTGAGGTGTGAGATTTTAAAACCAGTGACTGGGCCGGGCGCGGTGGCTCACACCTATAATCCCAGCACTTTGGGAGGCCAAGGCAGGAGGATCACTTGAGGTCACAAGTTCGAGACCAACTTGACCAACATGGTGAAACCCTGTCTTTATTAAAAATGCAAAAATCAACCAGGCGTGGTGGTGCATGCCGGTAATCTCAGCTACTTGGGAGGCTGAGGCATGAGAACCGCTTGAACCTGGGAGACAGAGGTTGCAGTGAGCTGAGATCGTGCCATTACATTCCAGCCTGGGCAACAAAGCAAGACTCCGTCTCAAAACAACAACAACAAAAATAAAATATACTAAAACTAGTGACTGGCTGCCCATGGTGGCTCATGCCTATAATCCCAGAACTTTGGTAGGCTGAAACAGAATGATATTTTTAATCCTATTGCTTGAGTCCAGGAGTTCAAGACCAGCCTGGGCAACACAGCAAGACCCTCTACAAAAATTTTTTTCAAATTAGCCGAGCATGATGTGATGTACACCTGTAGTCCTAGATCCTCAGGAAGCTGAGGTGGAAGGATCACTTGAACTTGAGCCCAGGATTTAGAGATTGCAGTGAGCTATGATCAAGCCATTGCACCCCAGCCTGGGTGACAGAATGAGATTCTGTCTCAAAGAAAAAAAAAAAAAAGAGAGAGAGTTCATCAATGTTAGGTAATAGCTTTCCTTGAAGGGGAATAAAATGCTACAACAAAAAAAATCCCCCCAAAACAAAAATAAAAGCTAGTACTCAAGGAAGGCCTCCTTGAGAAACTGACATTTAAGTCAAGACCTGAGTGAGGCAACAGAGCATGCATCTGGGTAAGAGCAAGTGCAAAAGGATCAAGGCTCTGTATGTTTAAGGAACAGAAAGAAGGTTAGCGTGGCTAGAGTGAAGTGAATAAGGCGTTGGATAGTAAGAGGTGAGACTGGAGAGGCAAGGAAGGGGTAGAGAGGGCTGTAAGCAGAGATCACGTAAGGCCTGGCATGTCATTGTCAGAATTTTGGTTTTTACTTTGGGTAAGATGAAAGACATCTGGAGGGTTCTGCAAAAAGATGTGACATGCCCTGAATCACACATTTTCACGAGATCGCTCTAATACTATATTGAGAAGCGGGTGCTGGGGGACAAGAATAAAGCAGCTGCAGTGATCCCAGCGGGAAGTGACGGCGGCAGGGACCAGAGCAGTAGCGGTGAAAGGGCATTAGATTCTGGTGTATTCTGAAGGTAAGGCTCACAGGATTTACTGCTAAGTCAGGATGTAGGTGTGAGAGAAAGAGGAGATTCAGGAAAATGGTAAGTTTTTTTTTGCCTAAGCAACTAAAGGAATGGATGTGCCACTGAGGTGGGAAGTTGGAGGGGGGATTATATTGAGGGAGAAAGATCAGAAGTTTGGTTTTGATCACATTAAGTATGAATATTTATTAGACATTCAAGTAGAGATGTCAAAAAGACAGTGGACACACAAGTCCAGAGTTAGGGGGAGAAGTTCAGACAAGAAACAGTGGTTCTCAGTGGGGCAAGGAGTGTGATTTGATCTCAGGGGACACTTGGCAGAGTCTGGAGATGTTTCTTCTTGTCATAACTGGTGGAGCATTGCTGGTACCTCATGGGATGTTGCTGAACTTCTATGATGCAAAGGACAGTCCTCTACAACAAAGATTATCTGCCTCCTAATACCAATAGTGAAACTCTGGACTAGACACACAAATCTGGGAGTTAGCAGTAGAGACATAGAATTTAAAGCCATGAGGCTGAATGAGATGGCCGGGGGAGTTGGTGACCCCGTCCCAGGGATTCCAAAAATAGAAGAACCAGCAAATGAAACAGAGAAGGAACGGCCAGTGAGGTAGGAGGACCAAGACAGTATAGTTTCTGGAAGCTAGGCGGTAGCAATGACCAGCCTGGGCACATAGCTACACCTCATCTCTATTTAAAAAAAAAAGGAAGGAACTGTGTCAGATGCTGCTGATAGGTCAAGCAAAATGAGGACTGAAAGTTGACTCTATGTTTAGCTATGTGGAGGTCCCTAGAGGCCATGTCAAGAGCAATTTTGGAGTGCTGAGTGTGAAGGCCTGACTGCAGTAGTTTAGGAGTATGTGAGGGAAGGAATTAAGAGACAGTAAGTATAAACAACTCTTGGAGGATTTTCCTATGAAAGAGAACAGAGAAATGAGATGGAGCCTAGAAAGAGTAAGGGGGTTAAGAGAGTGCTTTTAAAGATGAGGAACATAGGATATTTCAAACTGTTGTGTTTTTTTTTTGGAGGGGGGAGATGGAGTCTTGCTCTTTTGCCCAGGCTGGAGTGCAGTGGCATGACCTCAGCTCACTGCAACTTCCACCTCCTGGGTTCAAGCAATTCTCCTGCCTCAGCCTCCTGAGTAGCTGTGACTACAGTGTACGCTGCCACGCCTGGCTAATTTTTTGTATTTTAGTAGAGACGGGGTTTCACTGTGTTGCCCAGGCTGGTCACAAACTTCTGAGCTCAGGCAATCTGCCCGCCTTGGCCTCCCAAAGTGCTAGGAATACAGGCGTGAGCTACGGCACCCAGCATGGCAGAGTATTTCTATGCTTCTATGAATGATTCCACAGTGGGAAAAAATGATTTGGGAAAGAAAGGGGAGCAAGTTTGGAGTGATATCCCAGTGTAGGTGAGGCGGATGGGCTCTGGTGCGCAAGCAGAAGAGCTAGCCCCAGCTAGGAGCGTTCATCTCCTGTGATAGGACAGAAGGCGGCGGGTTTTCTCTCTTCGAATTGTCTTCTAATGGTTTGTCTTACTAGTTAGCGCACATCTTGAGTATTACCTTTTTCATCCTTAGCATAAAGTAGGTGTTGAATTGTTTGCCGAATGAACACGATTCAGATACAGATTTTTAAAAGAAGTTAAGACCCCAGCTTAAATGTCGCCTAGGATGCTAAACTTCTTCTAAATATCCAACACTAATTTTATCAGGAGCAAGGGAACAGGTTGGCATTCAACATCTATGTCTGAGGCTGGGCGTGGTGGCTCACGCCTGTAATCCCAGCTCTTTGGGAGGCCAAGGCGGGCAGATCACTTTGAGCTCAGGAGCTCAAGATCAGTCTGGGAAACATGGCGAATCCCCATCTCTACAAAAAAAAAATACAAAAATTAGCTGGGCATGGTGGTGTGCACCTGTGGTCCCAGCTATTTGGGAGGCTCAGGCTAGAGAATTGCTTGAACCTGGGAGTGGAGGCTGCAGTGAGCCAAGATGGCACCACTGCTTCAGTCTGGGCGACAGGTTGAGACTCTGTCTCAAAACAAACAAATCTACATCTGAAAATACCAGAAATCTCATACACAGAGATCATCACGCCCCTCACTGCCGACAGACATTACTCATGAACCACTTCCTGTTATTTCTCAAATGTGGTATACCTTTTTTTTAAATCTTGCTCCTGTCCTTAATCATGATTTTCCTCAGCCTTGACTATTCTTTCTGCCTACGGAAATCCTACTTATCCTTTAAGGCCTAGTTCAAACACCACCTCCTCTGTGAGGCATTTCCTAGTTACTCTGTCAGAATTAATTGTATGTATTCAGGGTACATTTTATTTAACTTCAGTACATAAACATTTTTCGATTTTTTTTTTTGTAGATGGAGTTTCACTCTCCTTGTCCAGGCTGGAGTGCGGTGGTGGGATCTTGGCTCGTTGCAAACTCTGCCTACCGAGTTCAAATGGTTCTCCTGCCTTAGCCTCTGTAGTAGCTAGGATTATAGGCATCCATCACCATGCCCGCCTAATTTTTTGAATGTTTAGTAGAGATAGGGTTTCACCATGTTGGCTAAGGTGGTCTTGAACTCCTGACCTCAGGTGATCTATCTGCCTCGGCCTCCCAAAGTGGTGGGATTACAGGTGTGAATGAACCATCATGCCTGGCCTCAATTTTTTTTTTTTTTTTTTTTAACAAGGAGTCTTGCATTGTTGCCCAGGCTGGAGTATAGTGGCACTATCTCGGCCCAATGGAACCTCCACCTCCCTGGTTCAAGCGATCCTCTTGCCTCAGCCTCCCGAGTAGCTGCAATTACAGACGCCCACCACCATGCCCGGCTAATTTTTGTATTCTTAGTAGAGATGGGGTTTCGCCATGTTGGCCAGGCTGTTCTTGAACTCCTGACCTCAGGTGATCCACTGGTCTCGGCTTCCCAAAGTGCTGGGATTTTATACCAAAGAAGGAGTGAGCCATCACGCCTGGCCTCAAATTTTTATACCTAAGAAGCAGGGCTAGGTGCGGTGGCTCACTCTGTAATCCCAGCACTTTGGGAGGCCGAGGTGGACAGATCACCTGAGGTCAGGAGTTCGAAACCAGACTGGCCAACATGGTGAAACCCTGTTTCTACTAAAAAAGCAAAATTAGGCAGGTGTGGTGACATGCACCTGCAATCCCTGCTACCTGGGGAGGCTGAGGCAGAACTGCTTGAATCCAGAGGCGGAGGTTGCAGTGAGATGAGATCACACAACTGCACTCTAGCCTGAGCAACAGAGTGAGACTCAGTTTCAAACAAAAAACAAAAAGAAGCAAATGAATTTATGAGTCCTAAGGGTATAGTCTGGTTTACATCTTTTTTTGAGTTCCAGTACTTTGTTTTAAAAATGCACAATTGGCTGGGCATGGTGGCCCACGCCTGTAATCCTAGCACTTTGGGAGGCCAAGGAGGACGGAATATCTGAGGTCAGGAGTTCGAGACCAGCCTTGTTAACATGGTGAAACCTCATCTTTACTAAAAAGAAAACAAAAAACAAAAATTAGCCAGAGGTAGTAGGGGACGCCTGTAATCCCAGCTACTCGGGAGGCTAAGGCAGGAGAATCGCTTGAACCTGGGAGGTAGAGGTTGCAGTGAGCCAAGATTGTGCCATTGCTCTCCAGCCTGGGCGACAAGAGCAAGACTCCGTCACAAAAAAATAAACAAACAGGCCAAGCGCAGTGGCTCACACCTGTAATCTCAGCACTTTGGGAGGCCGAGGCGAGCAAACCACAAGGTCAGGAGTTCGAGACCAGCCTGACCAACATGGTGAAACCCCCATCTCTACTAAAAGTACAAAAATTAGACTGGTGTGGTGGTGGGTGCCTGTAATGCAGCTACCAGGAAGCTGAGGCAGGAGAATTGCTAGAACCCAGGAGGCAGAGGTTGCAGTGAGCCGAGATTGCGCCACTGCACTCCAGCCTGAGTGACAGAGCAAGGCTCTATCTCGAAAAAATAAAATAATAAATAAAAACGCATAATAATTGTATATTACTTTCCATAAAGGACCTTTAAAATGTTGACATAAACATATTTTAAGGTACTTATCAGTTAAATTATTTAATTCTACCCCTACACACCTCTCAGATCATAAGAAACTGGGTACTTCAAAAGATGTGCCAAGTTTATTTTGTGCCATTATTCTTTGGGACTAATCATATCCTAATATGAAAAATACAGAATTTGACTCCTCTACTGGACCATAAGATCCTTGAAGATAGGAACATTTTATTTATATTTGCATTTTAGTTCCTACCTTGAATAGTAACTTGCATAAAGCAGCCACTCAAATAAATATACTTCTTCTTGCTTCCAAAGAATATAACCATAATATTCTGTCAAAATTCTTCGCTCACATTTTCTTGTTTCTCTGTGAGGGGAGCAATAGTAATAATAAAAAATAAAACAAAAAGCCTCATATCTACGAACAGGTGAATGGAAAAGTAAACTGGTATTTCACATGGTGGAATGCTACACAGCACTGAAAAATGATTGAGGTTACATGCAACAATATATATAAATCCTAGAAGTGATGTTTAATGAAAAAAGTATGATACCATTTTTATAAAGCTCAAAAACGAGCAAAACTAAACAATGCGTTATTTAGAAATACATAGATAAGTGCTAAAAACACAACCTTCTTCCACCAAAGCAAGGGAATTAAACACAAAATCTAGGGTAGCACTTCCCTGTAGTAGAGAGATAGGGATATAACTGGAGAGGAACACATAGATACATCTATGTTACTGGCAATTTCACCTAGTCCTTGGGCTAGGTGAAAGGCTCAAGCAGATTTATTATATTATTATGCTTTCTAACTTACATGCTACATATGTTTTTATCAAATATTATATTAAAATACAATTGAAAACACAAAAGTGGTGTGGGTTTCTTTACCCTAGATTTTCTCAGAGCCTTTAATATGCTAATTTGAGTTTTGACTTTTCAAGAGAAGGATAGAGTGTCTTCCAAACTTAGTTGGCTATAGAACCTTTTTAAAAACGGGATACCTATCAATATCTCCTCAAATAAATTTTCTACAAAACAAGCCTTGGAATACATTCAATTAAAGTATAAGATATTTCCTTGATTCTAACCAATTCCACGGGGGTTATTTTACCCTATGACACTTTCTTACAAATGATGTAACTGCCTATTAGAACATGTAGCTATTCCTTCCCAATTCCCACCTTAGTACTGGACATCTGATTTATGAAGCAAAACCAAACAAAGAAACATACAGGAGCCTTGGCACTATTTCCTCTCTAATTGAGAAGACACCGCAAAAAAGCAAACAATGAGTTTCTGCATGGATCTAGCATGGTTTGTGTCATTCACTGGAATATCATTCGAAGAGAAAGGAAAAAATTAGCCTCATAGTCCACAGGGTAAAAAATGGACTCCTCAAGGACAGAACTCAGAGCTCTGGAAGGTGGTCATCATCTGAGAACATAGAGGTCTGAAAGGTGGTTATCGTCTGAGAATAAAAAGTGCTACAGATGTGTGGGAACATTCGAGCCCACATCAATTTGTCAGAGCAACCACAACTACAGGGGCAGAATGGTGAATGCTATTAAAAAATGCAAGGAACAGGCTGGCTGTGGTGCCTCACGCCTGTAATCCCAGCACTTTGAGAGGCAGAGACAAGTGGATCACAAGGTTGGGAGTTTGAGACCTGTTTGGCCAACATAGTGAAATCCTGTCTCAACTAAAAATACAAAAAACTAGCCAGGTGTGGTGGTGTGCACCTGTAATCCCAGCTACTTGGGAGGCTGAGGCAGGAGAATTGCGTGAACCCAGGAGGCGGAGGTTGTAGTGAGCCGAGATCGTGCCATTGCACTCCAGCTCAGGTGACAGTTCAAGACTCTGTTTCAAAAAAAAAAGCAAGAAATGAAGCCCAACATAACCCAGCTGTAGTAACACTCTTTGCAAGTCTTTTTTTTTTTTTTTGAGATGGAGTCATGCTTTGTCGCCCCGGCTGGAGTGCAGCCGCACAATCTTGGCTCACTGAAACCTCCACCTCCCGGGTTCAAGCGATTCTCCTGCCTCAGCCTCCTGAATAGCTTGGATTACAGGTACCCACCACCATGCCTGGCTAATTTTTGTATTTTTTTTTTTTAGTAGAGATGGGGTTTCACCATGTTCACCAGGCTGGTCTTGAACTCCCGACCTCACGTGATCCATCCACCTTGGCCTCCCAAAGTGCTAGGATTACAGTTGCGAATCACTGCACCTGGCCTGCAAGTCTTTTAATTATAGAGGTACTGACTCTGGGGGGCCTCAAAGGAGAAATTTTAAGTGACCACAAATGAAAATGGAAGTACTAAAATTTTTTCTTCTCACAGACCGCAAAGTCATCTGACATCTGGACTATGTCCATAGCACATTTTATCACTGCCTCAGTATATTCCCACTTGGGATAATAATATATATAATTCTGCCCTTGAATTACGGTAAAGGTTTTAAAGACAACTTATTTGGAAGTAACAGTGATGACAGAGGTGATGATGATGAATACCCAAAGTCTGTTTTACTTTATCTCCCCGAAATATAACAGTAATAACAGCAGCAACAGGTAGCATCCACTGAGTACTCACCCTCTGCCAGATCACCTCTAAGCATTTTACAAATATTAATCATCTAATCATCACAACGATGGTATGAAGGAGTCCCTCCATTTTACAGGTGAAAAAGCTGAGGCACAAAGTGGGTAAATGAGTTGCCTCAGATCATACAAGTGAATATGTGGCAAAACTGGAATTTAAACAAGGTAGGCTGGCACTGAAGCCCATGCTCTTAATTGCTATGTTACACTGCTTCTTACAAGACCAAAGGGTAGAAAAAGGTGATTTATAAGTAACAGCTTCCACTTAGACTCACAAGCTCTAATGATAATCCTACTGAAAGAACCTATGTCCTAAAGGATGCATCGTTCATTTGGGGAAGGTAAGACTATACAGTTTTGGCAGAGGAATGCAACTCAGGGCTGTGTTGAATGTAATCAACTAGATACTTTATTACTTAATTCCAGTGGCATACAATTGATGACATTTTAAAATTAGTAGAACATTTTAATATTTTTGATCATAAAAACAGAAATAGAGATAATACTGGAAATAATGAGGTAAACTGTCTCACTATGCAGTTAGGCATATTTGAGCTTTTCCCTACATTTTTAACTTTTTATTGTTTTACACAAGTCCTGAAACAAATATGCAAATCTGTACTGGATCTTCCACATGACACAAAAAGGCATATCTTAAAAACTTTTTGAACATTTTCCCATAACTCAACATTCTGGCTGCAAGAAACAGAAACCCATTCAAAGTAACCTAAGCAAAAGAAAAATGATTATATGACATTGAGGGGGCAGGGGTATCTGTCACTGAATCAATGTAAGAAGATCATTACTTCATAAAACCCTGGAATCTGGAACCAGAAGGCTGCTTTGAAACTAGCTGACTCTTACCTCCATTTCTTTCTCATTTATTTACTGGTCTCTTCTTTAAGCTTCACACTGTTAATCTGTTTTTTCCTTCATTTGCTGCATCTGGGTTGAAGTAAACTGCTTTTTAACCAACCTTCTCCATACACTCTGATAATTTTTATTTTTATTTATTTACTTATTGAGACAAAGCCTTGCTCTGTCACACAGGCTAGAGTGCAGTGGCATGATCATAGCTCACTGTACTTTTAACTCCTGGGCTCAAATGATCTTTCTACCTCAGTCTCCCAAGTAGCTGATGCATGCCACCAGGTGTGGCTAAAAAACAAAATTTTTTTGTAGAAACAGGGTCTCGCTTTGTTGCCCAGACTAGTCTTAAACTCCTGGCCTCAAGCAATTCTCCTGCCTTGGCCTCTCAAAACATCAGGATTATAGATATGTGCCACTGTGCCTAGCTGACAATTTTTAAATTTTATTTTTATTTTTCTGAGACGGAGTTTTGCTCTTGTTGCCCAGGTTGAGTGCAGTGGTGCAATCTCAGCTAACTGCAACCTCTGCCGCCCAGGTTCAATTGACGATTCTCCCGCCTCAGCCTCCCGAGTAGCTGGAATTACAAGTACCCGCCACCACTCCCAGCTAATTAGTAGAGACAGAGTTTCACCATGTTAGCCAGGCTGGTCTCGAACTCCTGACCTCAGGCGATCCACCAGCCTTGGCCTCCCAAAGTGTTGGGATCACAGGTGTGAGCCACCGTGCAGGGCCTAAATTTTATTTTTAAGAATCAGCAGCAGCTAATCTCAGGATTGGCAAGAGCATGGTGTGAAGGTATAAACACATTCTTATGTGTATATACTATAAAGGTATAGTAAAATTTTTCTGGCCAGCAGTTTAGTAATTTTGCATCTTAAAAAACGTTTCCACCCTCTGATGCCTAACCAATATTGCCAGCAGTACTTGGAATCTAGCATCACACAAATCTGAGCTTGAGTTCCAGCTCTGTAATTTCCCTGCTGTATTACTGAAGACAAATTACTTAATTTCTCTATGTTCCTGTTTCTTCATTTGAAAATTTGGATCATAATGATCTCAATTCTTGGATCATAAGATTGAATGAGATAATATAGGTAATGAAGTCAACCAACTGTCTGGCATATAGTATATATTCAATTATTATTATCCCAAGTCAACAATTGGACAAGTGTTTAAAGATGTATGTAAAGTGATGTTTATTACAGTACTGTTTATAAGAGTGAAAAACTGCAAACAATATCAAACAATATTTGTTTTGCTCACCACTATATTCCAGTTTCAGGATAGCTCCTGGAATATAGTAGGTGCTCAATAAGTATTTGTTGAATGAACAAAATAACAAGGATTGGTTAAATTGTGGTACAATCAAACAATAGAGAGTTAATCAAACAATAAATTCCATTATTAAAAATAATATAGATAAGCATTTTCATTGAAAGCACATGTACAGTATGTTTCCTTTTATTTAAAAATATATATGGGCTAGGCCTGGTGTGGTGGCTTATGTCTGTAATCTCAGCACTTTGGGAGGCTGAGGCAGACAGATCACTTGAGCCCAGGAGTTTGAGACCAGCTGGGCAACACAGTGAAATCCTATCTCTACAAAAAATACAAAAATTAATTGGGCACAGTGGTGTACACGTGTAGTCCCCAGCTACGTGGAAGGATGAGGTGGGAGGATCGCCAGGTGGGAGGGCCACCAAGCCTGGCTAATTTTTTAATTATGTATTTATTTTTTAGAGATGGAGTCTCACTATGCTGCCCAGGCTGGTATTGAACTCCTGGCCTCAAGAGATCCTGCAGCCTCGGCCTCCCAAAGTGCCGGAATTACAGGCGTGAGCCACTGTGCCCGGCCCACATATATAT
>NW_016107503.1:6089428-6090453 GCF_001604975.1 Cebus imitator
TTTTTTTTTTTGAGAGACAGGGTCTTGCTCTGTCGCCAGGCTGGAGTACAGTGACTCAATCTTGGCTCACTACAACCTTCTCCTCCCAGGCTTAACCCTCTTGAACCCGGGAGATGGAGGTTGCAGTGAGCTGAGATTGTGCCACTGCATTCCAGCCTGGGTGACAGAACAAGACTCTGTCTCAAAAATAAATAAATAAATAAAAATAAAATATGTGTATACACATTCATAGCAAAAGACCTAAAAGGCTGACAAAATTCCCTATGGTAGCAGTAGGGCTATTTCCATCTTTTTGCTTAGCTGTATTAAAAATTTTTTCCTACAAGAATTATGTATTGATTTTGTAATGAAAAGCTATTTTTCTTTTTTTAATTTCCCTTTTATACCCAATTCAGAGGGAAAATGAAAAGCTATTTTTAAATTAAAAAATATATGTTACAGTGAACAAATAAATTGGAATCAAGGGATGTGCCTAAATTTGAATACCAGGTTAAATTCAACTTTGCAAAAGGCATCTTATTAGAGTTGTTCATTTATGTTTACTTTCCCATTAGACATTGAGATCCTTAAAGATACAGAACATGTCTTCATCTTTCTAGCACCGTGCACAGAGCATTACACATAATCAGCACTCAATAAATGCTTGTCAGTGACAGACTATATACACTCCATCACGACTTTTGCAATGATGTCTAATCCTTTGGTCACTGGAGGAAAATAAATACCCAAAGACAATCTGTTGGCTGGGTGCAGTAGCTCACTCCTGTAAGCCCAGCACTTTGGAAGGCCAAGGCAGGCAGATCACGAGGTCGGAGATCAAGACTATCCTGGTTAGCACGGTGAAACCCCGACTCTACTAAAAATACAAAAAATTAGTCAGGCGTGGTGGCACGTGCCTGTGGTCTCAGCTACTCGGGAGGCTGAGGTAGGACAATTGCTTGAACCCGGGAGGCAGAGGATTCAGTGAGCCAAGATCATGCCACTGCACTTCAGCTGGGCGACAGAGCGAGACTCTATCTCAAAAA
>NW_016107503.1:6090578-6096825 GCF_001604975.1 Cebus imitator
AAGGAAGGAAGGAAGGAAGGAAGGAAGGAAGGAAGGAAGGAAGGAAGGAAATCTCTTTGGGACAGTTTCAAAACTTATCCTGAAATGTCCATAGTGAAGAAAAGTCCCCTCGGGTTCCCTCCCCTTTGAAATGCAAATTCTGTCACAGTATCCTAATTTTTCTGTAAATAATTCAGAGATAGAACCCATTGGTGGTTACAGGAGAAGGTCCAAGTTTCTAGTGTTACTTGTTTAGGTGGAAATCTATAAAGTACCTGTTGATAACATGAATCGGACCCCTAGCAGCCTCAAATTTATATATAGAAATTCAAGAAGCCAACTATTTTTTAGGCTGTTAGGTGTATTCACTACAAAAAGTATTAATTTCACTTACTCCATGTCAAAGTTAAATTATCATCAACACTTAGGTATCATTTCAGATAGTTATGAAACTAAAAAAACTTCCACTAATTAATCAAGTTAATTTTTTTTTTTTACGACAAGGGTCTTGCTCTGTCACCCAGGCTGGAGTGCAGTGGAACAATATTGGCTCACTGCAACCTCTGTCCCCTGGGCTCAAGTGATTCTCCCATCTTAGCCTCCTGAGGAGCTGGGACCACAGGCACACACCACCACGCCCAGCTACTTTTTTTGTATTTTTTGGTAGAGACAGGGTCCCACCAACTCCTGAGCTCAAGCGATCTGCTCAATCTGGCCTTCCAAGGTGTGGGATTACAGGTGTGAGCCACCATGCCTAGATAAGTTAATCATTTGTGTTCAAAGAGCAACATTGTCTCAAATCTCATTTTCAATCATCATTGAATGATAAAAGTCTTACAACAAAAGTAAATGATTCTTCAGCTCTGTATTATTTTTTTCCCCAGCTTTGATTTACAGTATTTCTTGTAGGCAGAAAGTGTCACATATTGTCCATTTGATAAAAACATTTTTTGCCTATCTTATAAGTGACATTTATAAACAAAGGGTTTTAAAAAATCATAGCTAGATAAATCTTCCAAAATATTATTTCAACTGAGTGCTTAGGTGCTCAGACTGAAAACAGACTGTGCCTAATTCCAGCATTACCACTTATTAGCTTTATGACTTTGGGCAAAGTACTTAACCTCTCTCTACCTTGATTTCCTCATCTAAAAAAGAAAGTTGATGGCAATTATAAAAATATTTACTTTAGCTTGGTGTGGTGGCTCATGCCAGTAATCCCAGCAATTTGGGAGGCTGAGGTGGGAGGACTGTTTGAGCCTAGGAGTTTGAGACCAATCTGGACAATATAGCAAGACCCTGTCTCTACAAAAAAATTAAAAAATTAGCACCTGTAGTCCCAGCTACTTGGAAGGCTGAAGTGGTAGGATTGCTTGAACCCAGGTCAATGTTACAGTGAGCTGTGTTTGTGACACTGCACTCCAGCCTGGGCAACAGAGTGAGACCCTGTTTAAAAAAAAAAAATCTGCTTCATTGCATCATTATGAGAATTAACAAAATTAAATAGATAAAGCAGTGCAAGTCACAAATGTTCTCATTAAAAAAGTAAAATGAAACGGGTAAAATTAATTTTAGTAGTATGTTTTATTAAACCCATATATACAAAATATTATCTTTCAGCATGTAATCAACTTTAAAAAATTACTGAGATATTTTACATTTTGTTGTACTGTCTTTAAAATCTGGTAAGTGTTTTACACTTGCAGCACACCTCAAATTAGCTACATTTCAAAGACTCAATACCTACGTTTAGCTATAGACTACCTTACTGGATAACATAGGTGTAAAATATTAGAACACACAGTATGTGCTAAATAAGTTTTAGTTCTTAGTATCATCACACCCCTTGCTTTAGGAATTGTAATAGACCAGTGTTCCTCAAAGTGTGTGACTCATAAAAGCAGTTGACATTGGGTGCTTCTGAGGCATTGCATTAAATAACACTGAATTACGCAGTGAGAAAACTATCCCATTTTAAAGTAACTTTTTTTAAATATCTTTCTGACCGTTTGAAAGAGAAAATGTCAGTTTGGTACTACAATGCTTTGTCCTACCTGGAGCTAGGACTACAGGTGTGCACCACCATGCCTGGCTAATTTGAAAACTTTTGGAAGAGATGGAGTCTCATTATGTTGCCCAGGCTGGTCTTGAACTCCTGGCCTCCAGTGGTCCTCCCAACCGAGCCTCCCAAAGTGCTGGGATTATAAGCATGAGCCACTCCACTGAGCTACATTTAAATTTTTTTATTGAGCTGTAACTCACAGACAATAAGATTCACTTCAAGGATATGATTTGATGAGTTTGCCAAATGTATCCAGTTGAATAACCAAGTCCTCAATCAAGATATAGAACATTTCCATCACTTGAGCAAGAGTTTCTTAAAAATCAAAAAGCAAAACCCAACAACAAAAGCCATGAAATTAATCCCATACCTTAAAATATGGTATTGCTTTCCAATGGTAATGCCAAATTGCTTTCCAAGAAAGTTGTATTAATTTATCCTTCTACTGACAATATTTCGGACTGTCTCACTGTACATTTATCTTAAATCTTTGTCCCCATCTCAGTGGGGACAAAGGTTTATCAGTATGTAAGGTGTTTACTGCAGCATTATTTATATTAAAAATGTAAACTTGGCCGGTCACGGTGGCTCACGCCTATAATCCCAACACTTTGGGAGGCTAAAGTGGGTGGATCATGAGGTCAGGAATTCAACACCAGCCTGGCCAACGTGATGAAACCCTGTTTCTACTAAAAATACAAAAATTGGCAGGGCATGGTGGTAGGTGCCTGTAATCCCAGCTACTTGGGAGGCTGAGGGAGAGAACTGCTTGAACCTGGGAGGCGTATGTTGTAGTGAGCAGAAATTGCCCACTGCATTCCAGCCTGGGTGACAGAGTGAGACTTCGTCTCAAAAAAAAAGGAAACTTGCAGCTGAATGTGCTGGTGAAAAAAAAGTGAACAACCTAAATGTCCAACAGTAGTAATTAAATAAAGACCCATCCCTAAAAATGAAACTATATAGCCATTAAGAGATTGTTTTAAAGGCTTTTTAGTAACATGGGAAAATGTTCTCAATACAATTAAAAGAAAAAAGGTACAAAACTGTATAGAAAAACATATACAAAACTCTAAAATCTTTAGGTTAAAAAAATATTATAAGGGGCGGGACACAGTGGCATGCCTGTAATCCCAACACTTTGGGAGGCCAAGGGGAGTGGATTACTTGAGGCCAGGAGTTAAAGTTGTTGCCTGGCCAACATGGTGAAACGCCATCTCTACTAAAAATATAAAAAGAAAAAAAAAATCAGCCAGGTGTGGTGGTGCAGGCTTGTAATCCCAGCTACTTGGGAGGCTGAGGCATGAGAATCACTTGAACCCGGAAGGTGGAGGTTGCAGTGAGGTGGGATTGTGCCACTGCACTCCAGCCTGGTAACAAAGCGAGACTGTCTCAAAAAAAAAATTTAAAAAGCCAACGTATTAACAGTGATTAGCTTTGAGTTGTGGTATTATGAATAATTTTTACTTTTATATTTCATTTTCTTTCTTTCTTTTTTTTTTTTCAAGATAGAGTCTTGCTTTGTCATCCAGGCTGGAGTGCAATAGCGCAACCCTGAGTTACTGCAACCTCTGCCTCCTGGGTTCAAGCAATTCTCTTGCGTCAGCTTCCTGAGTAGCTGGGAAAACAGGTGCATGCCACCATGCCTGGCTAATTTTTCTATTTTTAGTAGAGAAGAGGTTTCACCATGTTGGCCAGGCTGGTCTCGAACCTCTGACTTTGTGATCCATCCGCCTTGGCCTCCCAAGGTGCTGGGATTATAGGCATGAGGCACCGCGCCCGGCCTCATTTTCTTTTAACAATGAGCATGAATTACTTGGTCGAGGGAATGCCTATTTTCCTTTATCTGTGTGCCAGAACTATCTGTCTTTGCTACTTATGGGGAAAATAATTGAAAATGGGATCTTTAATTATTTTGCAGGTTTATCGCTAATGAGGGCTTAGTTTAGTAGTATGACAAAGAATGTCTATGTACAGTAATTATTATTGGCTTGAAAGGGAATCTGGCAATGAGAGAATTGTTGATCTCGCACCATCTTCTAGCAGGATACGTCTTTCTACTTGTCAAAAGTTTTAAGAAGTACTGGGGACTAAATAAAGCTCAGGTAGTGCTCAAGCAATGGCAGCACTGTTGGCTAATAAATTCACCTCGCCTCCTGTTTCCCTTCTACTTCTATCTCGAATCCCATGAAGGCAGGGATTTTTGCCTATTAGGATAACAATTCCATCTATATGGATTGGGTTCTTGGCCTCTCAGCTCACACAGCTAACTTAAAGGTATCAATTGCTAACTTAAAGGTGTCAATTGCTTCTGGCAGGGACTAGAACTCTTTAATATTGATTGACTTGTGAAATGATAAGGCAGGCCAGCTCAAAACCCAAACCAAGATGCTCATTTATTTGCAAGGTAGGATCATGTGCTTTGGAAAACTATGATAATGACTCAGTTGAATAAAACAGTGGGTATAGTTTGTTTAACTACATCTAGAAATTTGCATTTTTATAAGCAAATGTTCATTTTGGTGGATAATTCTCTTAATTCACATTAGTTTTGAAAGATCCTCCTAAAACCCTGCTTAAAAACCTAAAACACACACAAAAACTTGTACATAAATGTGTGTGGCAGCATTATTTATAACAGCCAAAAGATGGGAACAAATGTCCATCAATTGATGAATAGATAAATAAAACACATACATGAGTACAGTGAAATATTATTCAGTCATAAAAAGGATGAAGTACTGATGTATGTTATAACATGGAGGAACCTTGAAAACATTGTGCTAAGTGAAAGAAGCCAGTCACAAAAGAATACATATTATATGATTCCATTCACATGCAATGCTCAGAATGGGGACATTTATAGAGACAGAAGGTTGATTAGTGGTTTCTTAGGGCTGGAGGGGGGCGTATTTTTTCATATGATAAAAATGTTTTTTTTTTTGAGAAGGAGTTTCACTCTTGCTGCCCAGGCTGGAGGGCAATGGTTTGATGCAACCTCCACCTTCTGGGTTCAAGCAATTCCCCTGCCTCAGTCTCCCGAGTAGCTGGGATTACAGGCATGTGCCACCATGCCCAGCTAATTTTTGTATTTTTAGTAGAGATGGGGCTTCACCATGTTGGCCAGGCTGGTCTGGAACTCCTGACCTCAGGTGATCCACCCACCTCATCCTCCCAAAGTGCTGGGATTACAGGCATGAGCCACCACGCCCAGCCAATGAAAACGTTCTAAAATTGACTGTGATAGTGGTTGAATATATCTGTGACTATACTAAAAACCACTGAATTTTATACTTAAATGGGTGACTTGTATAGTCTGTAAATTATATCTCAATAAAAACATTTTTGAAAACCCAACCCAAACGTGCTCTCTAATTCATAGGGAAAAGCAGTTCTTACAGTCTATAAGGCCCTCCAGGAACAGCCCCAGATATTGATGCCTCTCAGACTGCAATTCTTTCTACTTCTCCTCTTGCTCACTCCACTCAGACTCACCAGCCTCCTTGCAGTTCCTCCAATGCACTGCATGATTCTTAGGTCACCGCTGTAGCTGTGCCTGGAATACCTTCTCCCTCTATCTGTTTGGCTTACTCCCTCACCTCCTTTAAGTCTTTGCACATATCTCTTCCTTCTGTCGCCCAGGCTAGAGTGTAGTGGCTCGATCTCGCACACTGCAACCTCTGCATCCTGGGGTCGGGCAATTCTCCTGCCTCAGCCTCCCATGTAGCTGGGATTATAGGCGTGCACTACCATACCTGGCTAATTTTTGTATTTTTAGTAGAGATGGAGTTTCGTCACATTGATCAGGCTGGCCTTGAACTCTTGACCTCAGGTGATCTGCCTGCCTTGGCCTCCCAGAGTGCTGGGATTATAGGCATGAGCCATCACGCCTGGCCTACACACATCTCTTCTTAAGGAGGGCTTTCCTGACACCATACTGAGTAGTGTAACCTACAGCAACTGTCCCCAAGCACTATCAATTTCCCTTTACCCAGTTCCACATTCCCTGTCCCCCTATTGCATTTATTACATACTGATTTACTATAAAATATACTTATTTGTTAGGTTTGTTGTTTATTTCTGTCTCCCCTTGCATTAAAATGAAAGCTTCACAAGGGTTAGGATCTTTGTTTTATTCATGTAGGTATCCCAATGCTCAGTAAATAGCTGACTGAACAAACTATTGACTTTATGTTGTTCTCACATGTT
>NW_016107503.1:6096914-6098304 GCF_001604975.1 Cebus imitator
AGCTGGGATTACAGGCACGCACCACCATGCCCAGCTAATTTTTTGTAGTTTTAGTAGAGGCGGGGTTTCACCATGTTGACCAGGATGGTCTCGATCTCTTGACCTCGTGATCCACCCGCCTCGGCCTCCCAAAGTGCTGGGATTACAGGCTTGAGCCACCGCGCCCGGCCTCCACATGTTCAATAAATATTTATCTCTTACAGAACTCATAACTAGAACTCGTGACTATTCTACATAGATGCTAATGAAAAATATCTGTGATGCTATAGCAATGACTCATGCCATATATAATTCCTAGACACTGAAATTTGACATTCCCCCTCCTCGACAAGGGAATATATATTTGGTTAATATGACTAATGAGACAAACGAAGAGGAGGAAGGTAAGGGGAAGGAAAGTAATTCCATAAGAAGGGCAAATACTGAGACAGGAGATAATACTGTATAGTCTGTACACTGCAAACCTGCATAGACCTCAGAGACACACTAGCTGCTTAGGACAGCATGTGTTCAGGTCAGATTCTTTTTCAGGGCAGGTTCTCTGCCTTCCAAAAAGCATCATAGTTATACCTTTAAAGAAGTCTCTGTAATTGGTTACTACATTTTATATCTGTGTATTTCATTATATATGAAATGAAAAAGGGAAGTAATACAAAATTCATATTAAACTTCATATGGCTATGAAAGAGAAGAAATATTGACTGCTTCTCTTTATTTAGAAGGCAGTTTTATTAAGAATGTTGCTAAGGAGATAATTAGCTTCTGCAAAGTTCCTTGGTGTCTTAGCAGCAAATGCATGCCTTCTATTTTAAATGGTGTTTAAATCTAAACAAAGATAATCACAATTACAGCTAATTAGAGCAGGCCCTATAGAAACAAATCATACAACTACAGAAGGCCTGCATATATAGAACTCTGCTTCATTACAACCAGTGCCTGAATCACTAAAAAATATTATCGCCAAAGAATTGTTTTAAAGAAATAAAGCATGTAAGAAAGAGCCACTTTAAAGTAATAACTTTGAATGGCATCTTGAATTTCAGAATAAACTAATGTATATTTCCTTCTAGGATCTAAGGGATCTGTATCTTCAGGCACCTTCTGGCTTAAGATGATGAGCGTACTTATACAAAGGCCTTATTCTCACACTAAAACTTAGGTTCATTTTTGGAAATATACTAGGGAGGAAAGGAATAATTTCTTTCTATTCTTTACTTTTAAGTTTTATTTACAACTAAGATTTTGTTTCAATTTACAGTAAAAGTTATCTTGATGTATGTTAGAAACAGATATAGAGAAACCAGGTTGAAGGCTGTTAAAATTGCTACCTGATGGGTAAAGGTACCTATTATTTTTGGGGATGCAGGAGATCAATTTTGACCCTTCTACC
>NW_016107503.1:6100576-6129166 GCF_001604975.1 Cebus imitator
TGGCGCGATCTCGGCTCACTGCAACTTTCATCTCCTGGGTTCAGGCAATTCTCTACCTGAGCCTCCTGAGTAGGGGGGATTACAGGCTCACGCCACCACACCTGGCTAATTTTTATATTTTTAGTAGAGATGGGGTTTCACCATCTTGGCCAGGCTGGTCTTGATCTTCTGATCCTGTGATCCACCTGCCTCGGCATCCCAAGGTGTTGGGATTACAGGCATAAACCACTGTGCCCTGCCATTCGTCAAACACATCTAAAACGTGCAGTTTTGTATGTAATATGACTAAATTACAAAGACATATAAAAATCTTTACTAATCTATCTTTCTAGATTATTTATTTTGAGACACGGTCTTGCTCTGTCACCCAGGGTGGAGTGCAGTGATGCAATCTTGGCTCACTATAGCCTCCAGCTCCCGGACTAAAGCAATTCTCCCACCTCAGCCTCCCAAGTACCTGAGACCACAGGTGGCACTGCTGCGCCTGGCTATTTTTTTGTATTTTTGATAGAGACGGAGTTTCACCACATTGCCCAGACTGGTCTCAAACTCCTGAGTTCAAACAATCCGCCCACCTCAGGTTCCCAAAGGGCTGGGATTACAGTCCTGAGCCACCAAGCGCAGCCCCCAACTTATTTTTAATTATTTTTATTTATTTACTTATGTACTTTTTTTTTTTTTGAGATGGAGTCTCGTTCTTGTTGCCCAGGCTGGAGTGTAGTGGTGTGATCTTGGCTTACTGCAACTGCTGCCTCCTGGGTTTAAATGATTCTCCTGCCTTAGCCTCCTGAGTAGCTGGGACTACAGGTGCCCAACACCACACCCAACTACTTTTTGTATTTTTAGTAGAGACAGGGTTTCCCCATGTTGGCCAGGCTGGTCTCAAACTCCTGACCTCAGGCAATCTGCCCGCCTTCACCTCCCAAAGTGCTGGGATTACACGGGTGGGCCACCGTGCCTGGCCCCGTTACTTATTTTTTAAATGGAGATATACATTTAATTTTAACCTGCTGATATTTCAAATTAAAGGGATGATGCTACACAATTCTTAGGCACTGGCCATGGGGCTACTCAGTGAGAAATATTAACTCTCAGAGGAAGTACTTAAGGGTCAATTAATCTTTTTGAATTCTGACATGAAAGCCTATTTAAAAGATTATGATTAACAATAACATTAACAATAACCATTCGTGAAGGAACTCATTTGGATCAAGAAGACAAAATCTTTTATGGCTACCATCAAGTAATAAATAAGACCTTTTGAATCCTAAATTATTAAATATTATTTAGAGAATAATGCAGTATCAGGCATTCAGGTAATACTCAGGAAGGAAATGCATAGTGATTAAAAGCATGGGTTCTGGCTTCCAAAATTGGCTCCATCTCTTACTAGTCATGTCTACTTGAGTAAGTTCATCTCTCTGTACCTCAGTTTCCATATATAGAGTAGAGATAATAGTAGTACAAACTTCATGTGAGGATTCAATGAGTTAATATATTTAAAGTACTTTCAGTACAGTGCCTAACATATAGTATCTGCTCTCTCTCTCTCTCTCTCTCTCCCCCCCTCCCCCATATATATATATAATTTTTTTTTTTTTTTTTAAAGATGGTGTCTTGCTCTGTTGCCCCGGCTGGAGTGCAGTGGCTCGATCTTGGTTTACTGCAACCCCCACCTCCCTGGTTCAAGCGATTCTCTAGTGTCAGCCTCCTGAGAAGCTGGGATTACAGGTATGTGCCACTATGCCTGGCTAATTTTTGTATTTTTTAGTAGAGATGCCATTTCACCATGTTGGCCAGGCTGGTCTTGAATCCCTGACCTCAAGTGATCTGCCCACTTCAGCCTCCTAAAGTGCTGGGATTACAGGCATGGGATTCGGGCAAGAATGTTCTTTAGTAAGAAGAAAATTGGATCGAAGGAAGAGCCAGGAGGAAAGAAACAAAGTAGAGGGGAAAAGGGGGGGAAATATGCAGGTAAATATAAATAAACATTAACTATTGAAAATAATGATTAATTTGGGAATTTTGAAAAGGTAAAACCAAAACACTGGACAATGATAGTGTATAAATTGGGAGGAAGGTGATTCGAGTTAAAACATTTTAAGATTCTTGTATTATTTGTGAGCCTCCGTGGCTACTAAAACACAGTACTCTTGTTTAATAACACTGGCACATGCCTATTAGAGAGTTGTAGCATCAGTTTATACTTATCAAGCTTAGTTTTGGTTCCCTTTTTGTGCTGACCCTTGGCAATTCCTCTTACTTTCTAAAGAAGTGAGATATTCATTTAAAAAGATGTTTGTTGCCTAGGCTGGAGTGCTGTGGTGTGATCTTAGCTCACTGCAACCTCTACCTCCCAGTTTCAAGCGATTTTCCTGCCTCAGCTTCCCGAGTAGCTGGGACTACAGGTGCCCACTACCATGTCCAGCTAATTTTTGTGTTTTTAGTAGAGACGGGGTTTCACCATGTTGGCCAGGCTGGTGTTAAACTCCTGACCTCAAATGATTCACCGACCTTGCCCTCCCAAAGTGCTGATATTACACGTGCGAGCCACTGCATTCGGCCTATTTCTTCTTTTGTTCAACAAATATCTTTTAAGAACAGGTAAAACTAATCTATAGTGACAGAAGGCATAAAAATGAATACTTTGCAGGGAATTGTGACAAGGAGGGAGCATGAGGCATAAGAAAGACTTCTGGGGGTGCTGGTAACGTGTTATTTCTTGATCATTACACTCAGTGGACATTTCATAGATAAATTCACTTTGCAATATTTTACTGTGCTGTTTATCATGTATACAATTTTCTGTACGTAATGAAGTACCTGTGTATAAGTGTATGTATGTGGTATCATAGAAAGATATTTGGTCTCTTTGTCCCCATTCTTGGCACAGAGCTCCTAAGTCCCTAGGAATTTTCTAAGTACTGAGAGTGATGGGAGTATCTTTTGTTTCAATGAGGTAACTCTTGGTGGGCCTCTAGGTAGCTTCAGGATGAGGGCTAGTGGCCTGAAAGACCAAGCCTTAATAAGAATCTTCGGCCGGGCACGGTGGCTCAAGCCTGTAATCCCAGCACTTTGGGAGGCCGAGGAGGGTGGATCATGAGGTCAAGAGATCGAGACCATCCTGGTCAACATGGTGAAACCCCGTCTCTACTAAAAATACAAAACATTAGCTGGGCATGGTGGTGCGTGCCTGTAATCCCAGCTACTCAGGAGGCTGAGGCAGGAGAATTGCCTGAACCCAGGAGGCGGAGGTTGCGGTGAGCCGAGATCGCGCCATTGCACTCCAGCCTGGGTAACAAGAGCGAAACTCCGTCTCAAAAAAAAAAAAAAAAAAAAAAGAAACTTCGAATTTTCAGCCCCATCTCTGAAGCTCCAGGGCAGGGGAAACAGCTGCAGCCTCAATCAATCACCAGGGGCTAATGATTTAATCAAGCATGCCCACATAATGAAACCTCCATAAAAACCCCTACTCAATAGGGTTCCAAGAGTTTCTGGGTTGGTGAACATAACAAAGTGCTGGGGTCGGGGTGGTGTTCCTGAAGTGGGCATGGAGACTCCACACCCCACCCCTATACCTTGCCCTATGTATCTCTTCCATTTGGCTGTTCCTCAGTTGTATCCTTTATAATAACCAGCAAATGTAGTGAAGTGTTTTCCTGAGTTGTGTGATCTGTTTTGGTAAATTATCAAACCTGAGGAAGGGGTCATGGGAACCCCTGATTTACAGCCAGTCACTCAGAAATATGGGTGGTCTGGGACTTGTGACTGGCATCTGAAGTGGGGGTGGTCTTGTGGGATGAAGCCCTTTTAACTTCGAGATGAGATGCTAACTCTAGGTAGACACTGTTAGAATTGAATTGAAGCGCTAGATATCCAGTTGGTGTCTGGAGAATTGTAGAAATGGTGTTGGGAAAGACATGATGTATTTGGTGTCAAGAAGAAATAAGACCCTCACTGTAATATTTCTGTAGAAGTTATAAAAGGAAACCCCACAAAACAGCTTACACCAATAAAATTCTGGTAGCTTGTAAAGATATGTTAAATATGTATCCTAAAAATAATTTTTAAAATGCATATTAGTATTTATATAATCTTGGGTAGGAAAGAATTTTCTAGGCGTGACACCAAAGGCAGAAATCACTGGTAGCTGTGACTATATAAAATTAAAATACTAACAACAACAAAACTTTTATACACAAAACATTGTGAATAGTATAAAACAAAAATATAATTATATTTTTCTATAAAGAAAAAGATTTGTAAAATATATAATAGACAAAAGGCCAATAACTTTATTTATATACATAAAAATTGTAAAAAATTATTAAGAAAAAAAAGGAATACCCCAATTGTGAAATGGGCAAAGAACATGAACTAGCAATTCACAAAAGAAATATATAAATGGCCAGTGAGTTCTGGACGCTAACAAAGAGGTTAGTAATTTGCCCAAGTTCACAAAAATAGTAAGAGGGAAATCAGGATTCAAACCCAAGGAATGTTACTCTCCAATAAATATTTGTTTAATGAATGATTATATATTTAACACTAGAAAATGTTTACATCAGGCTGCAAAATGTAAGTTAAAAGACAGGACATACAATGAGATCCCTCTCTGACCACACACTCACATAAACATCTAAACAGGCTTAGAAAAAAAAGCTTTCACTAAAATGTAACAGTGGTTAGATTGTGGAAGCCTTTTTTCTCTTTGTACTTTCTGAATTAAAAATTCAGAATATGCATATATGACTTCCGCAATAAAGGAGAAAAGTTATATTAAAAACCAAATGATAATACAAAATAAAAAAGTATACGAATACTTTTAATGACTCCCAATTATCCATGCATACATGGCTCAACATGGATCTCTCTGGGTCCCTAATCTTTAGATTCAACAATCATGTCATGGTTCTGTAGTTTCTTCCTCTCCTACCTACCGTTTAGCTGTGAAATGAATGTTCCTGAAACACTGTGACTTACTTGTAATCACTGCTTTCAATAATTCTCCATTTTCTATATAAAAAAGTAGAAATTCCTAAGTCTGGTGTTCAAGGCCTTCCACAATTATGGCATTCAGTCATCTTTTCACTTTATCACACACAATTTGCTGTTTGTGTATATATGTTGCCTACAGCTTTTATAACTTGTTCATGTGGTTAGCTCTACCTAGAATGTACTCTCACTCCATATGCCCATGTTCACCCAAGGCTCAGCTAATATACTATCTTCCATATGAAACATTTGCTAATTTCTCTTAGTCACTCTGAGAGCTCTTGGCTCTTTTATCTGCCTCTCTAGGCACTTATTTTCTTTTATTTTTAAGTGTTCTTTCCTAATAGACAACAGCTTGAGGTAAGATCTTTGGATTATTCATCTTTGTGCTCTTCTTACTGAATACTTACTGAGTGAATAAAGTTAATCAACAAAAGAGAAAAACTCACAAACTTCAATACCATTATGTTTAAGTATTTGAAAGTGTAAGCCTCTGGTTATTAAGTAGTTCCAAGGGTTTCACCTTTTTTGAACACAGGATATACAAATTGTTAACAGTGTAGGATGGTTCTTTCTTTCTAGGTCTCTGACCTAATAAAGAGATTTATGAATGTAACAAACATAAGTACTATAGATCCTTTTTCTCACAAACTCTTAAATTATTCTGGGTACTGCAAACACCAGAGCACTTCGGTCTACAGCAGTTTGGTTAGTACTGACCAAATTTTTCCAACATATAGCGAATGTAAGCTTTATCCTCTGGGAAAGAGGACACAGTTGTAGAATGAATATTCTCTTTTACCTTTTCGTGTTGTGCACTGTGGTGCCTCCCAGGACAATCCTCACTCCAGGAGTGGTGCGGTTCAGGTTATAAACTGTTAGAGCCTCTTCATAGGTGGCTCCTCCAATTACAAACACAATGATATCCTGAGGTCTGCAATAACGAAGAATGAGATATTATCACAGGATAAGAAAAAAAAAAAGGGCTGCGACTTATATACACAGAGTTTTACTTTCTAAACCTTCCTTTTTTTTGGTGGAGGAAGCAGAATTAAAGCAGAATAGAATAAAAGGTTTAAAAAAAGTTTTAATTATCTGAAATTGGCAGGAAACAGGGCAGGAAATGCTGAATAGTGATTTGCTTTCTGTTTATGAGCGGATGTCTTATAATTTCTGTGCTGTGGATTTCAGAATAGCACAATAGTGTTTGCTGGAACCAAATGTAGAAATATTATTTTATATTCAAGAGGGTACAGAGTGCCTCACTGTGACATGATATCAATACAGCAGTATTTTATGTTTATATTAATACTACACATCTGCTTTCATTTATAAGCCCTTTGTCAAATACTTAGTACAGTGCTATTACAATGGCCTCTGTCCAAGGACCTCAAAGCATTTTTGAAAGAACTGGCATATCTGGATATCCCCAAAACATGGGAACTAGAAACATTTAGTATTTTGAATGTAAAAAAAAGAATGGGACACACAAATTAATGGTGCTTCTAGGAACTCCATCTTTTCTTAAAATATTTTTTCTGAGTCTTTGGATAAACCAAGAAACAGAAACCATGGAAACAAACAAACAAACAAACAAACGTGAACATAGCAAATGCTGGACACGTTAACACATCAGCTCAGTCGCTACTTTCATTTGGGTAGCACTGTGTTGTTTTACTGTTTCCTGTTTCAATCCTTATCAAAATGGCTTCATAACAAAAGTGAATGCGCCTCCCATTAGCTCCTTCTGTAGATGTCACCAAGAAGGAGATCAAATTATTTTCAAAACTATTAATCTTTGTCCAGTTTTTCTTTTCTCATGCCATCAAAAGAAGATAAAATTAATTAATCCTACCAGGCAAGTAATTTTGTTAAATTGGACACTCATTGGACACTAAAACTATATCAAGCAGAAGCATTCATTTTGAATGTTATTGCACAAAACTAACCAGAAACATCTTTAATCAAGGAGTATACATGCTTCTGTATAAATCATGAAAAAAAAACCCAACACTACCCTTCCTTCCTGCTTGTCTGTCTCTCTCTTTCTAAAATACCTTGAAGGAATTAACGGAGAGAGTATTTGTTCTTGTGAAACTTCACTGAAACAGAATCAGCTACTTTTGGCTATTTTTAAATGTTCAGATAGTCTCTAAATTGCAGAGATTCCCCAGTAAAAGTTACACAAGGGAGGGTATGGTGGCTCATGCCTGTATGCACTTTGGGAGGCCGAGGTGGGTGGATCACTTGAGGTCAGGAGTTCGAGACCATGCTGGCCAACGTGGTGAAACTCTGTCTTTACTAAAAATACAAAAATTATGTAGGTGTAGTGGCAGGTGCCTGTAATCCCAGCTACTTGGGAGGCTGAGGTAGGAGAATCACTTGAACACAGGAGGTGAAGGTTGCAGTGAGCCAAGATCGTGCCACTGCACTCCAGCCTGGGTGACAGAATGAGACTCCATCTACCAAAAAAACAAAAAAAAAATCAAACAGTTATACAACCTACCAATGATGAAGAGGTTGTTATGGTAGAGTGTCAATTATGATAAGGGTCCCCAGTTCCAGGCTGAGGACCAATACCAGTCTGTGGTCTGTTAGGAACTGGAGGGGGGCACAACAGGAGGTGAGCAGTGGGTATTAGGGCCTGAGCTCCACCTCCTCTCAGATCAGTGGAGGCATTAGATTCTTGTAGGAGTGCAAATCCCACTGTGAACTGTGCATGGTAGGGATCTAGGTTACTTGCTCCTTATGAAACTAACACCTGGTGATCTGAGGCAGAAGTTTCATCCTACTTGACTTGTCAGCAACATCTAAGTTGATCACTTGCTCCTTCTGGATATACCTTCTTCACTTGGTCTCCAGAGAATTACATACTTGGTTTTTTTTCCCTTGCTACTTTTCAGTATCCTTTGATGGTCCCACTTCATCTCCATGACCTCTTAATGGTGGAATGCCCAGAGCCCAGCCATTGGCCCTCCTTTCTTCTCCATCTAAACTCCTTCCCTCCATCTGCTCCATTCAATATAGTGACCACTTGCCACTAATGGCTGTTTAAATTTAATCAAAATAAAATTAAATGTTTAATTCCTCTGTAGCACTAGCCACATTTCAAGTGAACAGCCATACTGGCAAGTGGTTACCTTACTAGTTAGCGCAGAAACAGTACATTTCCTTCCCTAGATAATCTCATCCAGTTTTTTGGTTGTAAATAAATCTATCTGCTGATGGCTCCCAAATCTCCATCTCTAGCCCAGACCTTTCTTCTAAACTCCACACTTAAATATCTGTCTACTTGACATTTCCATTTGGATGTTTAATCGATTTCTCAATTCAGCATGTTCAAATCCCCAATCTTCCCTAAGCCTGTTCTACCTACAGCTTTCCCTATCTTACTTGATAGTCACTTTAGCTTTCTAGCTGCTTGATCCAAAAGCTTTGGACGCATTCTAACTCTTCCTTTGGGACAGAAGTGAAGTTGAGGACATAGTGAGAGAAAGAGGAAGAAGTAAGCATAAGCCAGCTCATAGAAAACCTCAAATCTCACAGGCCATGGGGGAATCACTGAAAGGTTTTCACAGGTTACCATGATCAAATCTGCATTTTTTTTTTTTTTCTGAGACAGAGTCTCGCTCTGTCACCCAGGCTGGAGTGCAATGGCAATCTTGGCTCACTGCAACCTCCACTTCCTGGGTTAAGCTATTCTCCTGCCTCAGCCTCCCAAATAGCTGGAATTACAGACGCAAGTCACCATACCTGGCTAATTTTTATATTTTTAGTAAAGATGGGATTTTGCCATACTGGCCAGGCTAGGGGTATCAAACTTCTGACCTCAGGTGATCTGCCCACCTTGGCCTCCCAAAGTGCTGAGATTACAGGTGTGAAGCACCACGCCCAGGCAAATTTCCTTCTTTTTTGAAGGATAGTTTTGGCAGCTGTGCAAGAATGAATTGGGTGTCATTGCTGGGAAAAGCTGGAGAATAAAAGGCTAGTGTAAGACTTCTGGGAAGATATGATGAAAGCTAGAAGTAAAGACATCCCAGAAAGGGTGGAGAGGAGGTACTAGATATCCAGGCACAAAAAAAATACATATTCTTCAGTATTTGGTCAATGACTGAATGTGGAGGATAGATAGGGGTAAAGGAGTCCATAACTTTGTTTTCTGGTTTTAGTAACTAGGTGTAGTAGTTTCGGTTTGAGAAAAAGGACATTTAATGAGAATAAGACAAAAACATGTTATGTTTTAGATACTGTGGAATATTCTAATGGAGATGCCCACTAGACATCTGTGTATTCAGGTCTAGGGCTTTCCACAAGTATGTGATAGCTGAAGCCATGGGAATAGATGAGTTTTGTCTAGGGAGAACATCTAGAATGGGAAGAGAACCAAAATAGATTTTTTTGTCAAGTCCCTAACAACTACAAAACAAGTAAAAAGAGTAGCTAGCACTAGCAACTGAGAAGAACAGTTTCAGAAAGGTAGGAGGAGAATCAGGAGAGAGAGGTTGAGGGCCAGCTGAGTCTCAAGAAGAAAAGAATGGTTAATAGTGTGAAATGGAGCAGTGGGGAAAATAAGGTGGGAATTGAGAGTCCCCTGGATTTACCACTGTGATTTTGCAAGAAATGTTTTAGTGTGTTGTAGTGGTGTAAGGAGCCAGGCTACATGGATTGAAGAGTTGAGAAACGGGACAGTGACTGTGGGCTTCTTTATCTAAGACGCCTGGCTATGAAGGGAAGGACATAACTTAGAGGAAAATCTAGGACCAAAGGCTTTACATTTATTATTTGTTTAACAAAATAAAATGGAGTATGATTATAGGCTGTGGAAAGTCGGTAGAGAAGCAAAAAAGAATGGGGGAATGGGGAGAAGAGAATGAGACAGCTAGCGAGTCAGAGAGAGAGCGCGTAAATAACAAAGGCTTCAGGAGAGCAGGTAGGAAGGTAAACCAGAGTAGTGGCATTCTGACTTTCTGACTGGTGTAAGATGATATCTCAGTGTGGTTTTAATTTGTATTTCTCTGATGATCAGTAAAGTTGAGTATTTTCTTAAGTGTTTATTGGCCACTTAGAATTCTTTTGAGAAATGTCTGTTTGTGTCCTTTGACCAGTTTTTAATGAGGTTTTTTCTTATTGCGTTCCTTGTAGGATGTGGTTTAGTTCTTTGTTAGAGGCATTACTTGTAGGTTGTCTGTTGATTCTGTTGATCATTTCTTTTGCTGTGCAGAAGCTTTCTAGTTTAATTAAGTCCTATTTGTCTATTTTTGTTTTTGTTGCATTTCCTTCCGGGATCTTTGTCATAAATTCTTTGCCTAGACCAATATCCAGAAGAGTTTTTCCTAGGTTTTCATCTAGGATTTTTATAGTTTTAGGTCTTACATTTAGGTCTTTAATCCATCCTGGGTTAATTTTTGTATATGGTAAGAGATAGGAGTCCAATTTCATTTTTCTGCGTATGGCTGGCCAGTTTTCCCAGCATCATTTATCCAGTGGGGTGTCCTTTCCCCATTGTTATTTTTGTCGACTTTATTGAAGATCAGTTGGTTGCAGGTATGTGGTTTTTTCCCTGGGTGCTTTATTCTGTTCCATTGATCTGTGTCTGTTTTTGTACCAGTACCATGCTATTTTAGTTACTATAGCCTAATAGTATAATTTGAAGTCAGGCAATGTGACTCTGGGTTTGTTTTTTTGCTTAGGAGCACCTTGGCCATTTAGGCTTTCTTTGGTTCCATATCAGCTTTAGGATTCTTTTTTTCTAATGTGAAGAATGATGTTGGTAACCTGATAGGAATTGTGTTGAATCTGTAGACTGTGTTGGATAATATAATCATTTTTAACAATATTGATTCTTCCAATCAATGAGCATGGGATGTTTTTCCATTTGTTTGTGTCAACTATGATTTCTTCCATCAGTGTTTTGTAGTTCTCCATGTAGAGATCTTTCACTTCCTTTGTTAAATATATTCCTAAGTATTTTTTGTATGTGGCTATTGTAAATGGGACTGAGCTCTTACTTTGATTCTCAGCTTGAATTTTATTGATCTATAAAAATGTTACTGATTTTTGTATGTTGATTTTGTATCCTGAGACTTTAATGAAGTCACTTATCAAGTCTAGGAATCTTCTAGAGGGATCTTTAGGATTTTCTAACTATACAATCCTATTGAATGTGAACAGAGATAATTTGACTTATTCTTTTCCTATTTGAACGTCTAATATTTCTTTTTATTAGATTGCTCTGGCAAGGACTTTCAGTATGTTGAATAGGAGTGGTGAGAGTGAACATTCTTCTCTTGTTCCAGTTCTTAGGGAAAATGCTTCAATGATTTCCCCATTCAGTATGATGTTAGCTTGGGTTTGTCATATATGGCTCTTACTATTTTGGTTTATTAAAAAGTCAAAAACAACAGATGTTGGCATGGATGCAGAGAAAAGGGAATGCTCATATACCGTTGGTGGGAATGTAAATTAGCTCAACCTCTGTGGAAAACATGATGGAGTTAGCTCAAATAGAACTAGCTCCAAACTCATAATGGAGCTAGAACTACAAATAGAACTAGTGATCAAGCCACAGGGAGGGCAGTGAATGCATAGGGTACGTCCTTGCTCATGTCCCCACTTCTTCCTTAAAAACAACAATAACAAAAAGGCTGGGCCTGATGGCTTATGCCTATAATCCCAGCACATTGGGAGGCCAAGGCAGGTGGATTGCTTGAGCCAAGGAGCTTGGGATCAACCTGGGCAACATTGTAAGACCCTGACTCTACAAAAAAATTTTTTTAATTAGCCCGGTGTGGTGGTGTGTGCCTGTAGTCTCAGCTACTCAGCAAGGGAGGGGGCAGGGAGGGGGCACTGAGATGGGAGGATCACTTGAGCCTGGGGAGTCAAGGCTGCAGTGAGCTGTGACTGTGCCACTGCACTCCATCCAGCCTGGGCAAGAGAATGAGATGCTGTCTCAAAAAAGAAAAAAGAAAAATCAAAAACAACTTGCCATTTGACCCAGAAATCCCATTACTGGGTATCTACCCAAAGGAAAGGAAATCATTATATAAAAAAGACACCCGCAATCATGTTTATCCCAGCACTATATACAATAGCAAAGCCATGGAACTGACCTAAGTAACTACCAACAGTGGACTGGATAAAGAAAATGTGGTATATCGACACCATGGAATACTAAGCAGGCATAAAAAAGAATGAAATCATGTCCTTTGCAGCAACATGGATGGAGCAAGAGGCCATTATCCTAAGTGAAATAACTCTCAAGCAGAAAAATCAAATATAGCATGTTCTCACTTATAAATGTGAGTTTAACATGGCAGGTACACGTGGACATAAGGATGGAGAGAAGAAACTATGGGGACTCCAAAAGGGGGGAGGGAGGAAGGGAGATGAGGACTGAAAAACTACCTAGATAGTTACAACATTGATCAAACTATTGGTAGAATGCCTTCTGGCTTCTGGTCAATGTTGTAACTATCTGGGTGATAGTTACAGACTATGTAAAAAGCAAGAAGATAAGAGGCAGTTAAAGTGTTCAGAAACAATAAAATAAAAGGACATTATATTCACCCCAAAAAAGAAAAACATAGGAAAATAATATATATATTTACTCAAGATAAACTGCAAAATGGATTACTCAAACAAATTTATTTACTTAAGTAAATAAATGAATTGCATAGAATATTTTATTAAGAAGAGAGAGAAACTTTCCTGTGCAGGGATACAGTGACCATCTTGGTGACTAATGAGAAGAATCAGACAGTTAACACTTTTGTTTTGAGCTCCTGATCTGATAAGTCAATTTAAATAGCCGTTGAGCAGACAAATGAAAGCATCATGGAAAATGATATTGCTTCTCCATAGCTATCCTCTAACCATCACCTACCTGCAGAATATATCTGTCTCTTATAGAAAAGAAAGGCAAGAACTGGGAAGGAATAAACTCAAGTGGGCTTTTAGCATCGCAAGAGAACACTGTCCTTCAGTCCAATCATTTCAGGGTGGCAGGATATTTTTGTACTACTACTGGAGAGGAAAGAAAATGTCATGGATGGTAAACTGTGGGTGTAGGGTTATATAAATATAAGGACAAAACCTAGATACATGGATAGGCTCTTAGAATTTGGCTCAATTGTATGTCTCACAAAGATGACTATGTCACATTTGGTTATGAAAACATTAATAAATGTTTTCCTGAGCCTCCTACTACTTATTCAAGCTGGCTTAAGGAAGAACATATATGAAAAAAATGTTTAAATACCACTGACATTTTTCCTTTTCATTCCTTTCCCAGTGACTTTTAAAAGTAGATGTTCCAAGAAGGCCAATGGTAAAACATATAGCAAATCTTTTTCATGTGATGGTTGAAGCTAAGTGGAATACACAAGTTCAATTCTTTGTGTGCATCTTCCTGTGCTCTGTAATTCACCATGGCAACCAAAGCATTAATTAATGCAGACAGCAAACATTAGAAAACAGCAGCTAGCTCATGCTGTATAGAGATATACAAGGATAATCAAGGATAATATCTTATTCTGTTAAAAAATTAAAATATTAACATATAGGATTTCTGGAAATATTTATTTTTTAAAATTTTTATCTTAGGCTTGGGGGTATATGTGAAGGTCTGTTACATAAACATGTATCATGGGGGTTTGTCTGTCGTACATATTATTACATCACCCAGTTATTAAGCTCAGTACCCAATAGTTACCTTTTCTGTTCCCCTCCCTCCTTTCAACCTTCTTGCTCAAGTAGACCCCAGTGTCTGCTATTTCCTTGTGTTCCTGAGTTCTTATCATTTAGCTCCCACTTATAAGTAAGAACATGCAGTATTTAGTTTTCTCTTTTCGTGTTAGTTTGCTAAGGGTGATGGCCTCCAGATCCAACCATGTTCCCACAAAAGGCATAATCCCATTCTTTTTTATGGCTGCCTAATATTCCATGGTGTATAAGTACATTTTCATTATCCAGTCTGTCATTGGTGGGCATTTAGGGGTTGATTCCATGTCTTAGATTGTGAACAGTGCTGTAATGAACACTAAAGTGCATGTCTTTTTTTTTTCTTTTTTGAGATGGAGTTTCGATTGTTGCCCAGGCTAGAGTGCAATGGCACAATCTTGGCTCACCACAATCTGTGCCTCCTGGGTTTAAGCATTTCTCCTGCCTCAGCCTCCCAAGTAGGCGTGTACCAACATGCAGGCTAATTTTATATTTTTAGTCAAGATGAGGTTTCACTATGTTTTTTTTTGTTTGTTTGTTTGTTTTTGAGATGGAGTCTCACTCTGTTGCCCAGGCTGGAGTGCAGTGGCATGGTCTTGGCTCACTCTGCCTCCCGGGTTCAAGCAACCTTCCTGCCTCAACCTCCCCAGTAGCTGAGATTACAGGCTCCCACCACCACACCCAGCTAATTTTTGTATTTTTTAGTAGAAATGAGGTTTCACCATGTTGGCCAGGCTGGTCTCAAACTTCTGACCTCAGGTGATCCACCTGCCTTGGCCTCCCAAAGTGCTGGGATTACAGGTGTGAGCCACCACACCCAGCCACATGTATCTTATGGTAAAATGAGTTATATTCCTCTGGATATATACCCAGTAATGGGATTGCTGGGTCAAATGGTAGTTCTGCTTTTAGCTATTTGAGGAATTGCCATACTGCTTTCCACAATGGTTGAACTAATTTACATTCCCACCAACAGTGTATAAGGGTTCCCTTTTCTCTGCAACATCTCCAGGATCTCTTATTTTTTGACGTTTTTTTTCCCCCTCAAGATGGAGTCTTGCTCTGTTGCTCAGAGCTGGAGTGCAATGGCACAATCTCATCTCACTGCAACCTTCACCTCCTGGGATCAAGCAATTCTCCTGCCTCAGCCTCCTGGGTAACTGGGATTACAGGCATGCACCACCATGCTCAGCTAATTTTTGTATTTTTAGTAGAGAAGCGGTTTCACCATGTTGGCCAGGCTAGTCTCGAACTTCTGACCTCATGATCCACCCACCTTGGCCTCCCAAAGTGCTGGGATAACAGGTGTGAGCCACCGCACCCAGCCTATTTTTTGACTTTTTAATAGTAGCCATTCAGACTGGTGTGAGATGGCATCTCACTGTGGTTTTGATTTGCATTTCTCTTATGATCAGTGATACTAAGTTTTTTTTCATATGCTTGTTGGCTGCATGTATGTCTTCTTTGAGAAGTATTTGCTCATGTCCTTTGGCCACTTATTTTTTTTTTAAGATGGGGTTTTGTTCCTGTTTCCTGGGCTAGTGTATAATGGCCTGATCTTAGCTCACTGCAACCTCCGCCTCCCATGTTCAAGTGATTCTCATGCCTCAGCCTCCTGAGTAGCTGGGATTATAGGTGCCGACCACCACTCCTAAGTTTTTGTATTTTTAGTAGACATGGGGTTTCACCATGATGGCCAGGATGTTCTCGAACTCCTGAACTTAGGTGATCTACCTGCCTCAGCCTCCCACTTTTTAATGGGGTTGTTTTTCTCTTGTAAATTTGTTTAAGTTCTTTATAGATGCCGAATATTAGACCTTTGTCAGATGTATAGTTTGCAAATATTGGAGTATAGTGGTGTGACCTTGGCTCACTACAACCTCTGTCTCCTGGGTTCAAGTGATTCTCCTGCCCCAGCCTTCCGAATAGCTGAGACTACAGGTGCCCACCACCATGCCCGGCTAATTTTTGCATGTTTTTAGTAAAGACTAAAACATGGGGTTTCACTATGTTGGCCAGGCTGGTCTTGAACTCTTGACCTTGTGATCTGCCTGCCTTGGCCTCCCAAAGTACTGGGATTACAGGCATGAGCCACAGTGCCCAGACTTGTTGAGAGTTTTTAACATTATTTCTATATGTGGTTAAGTTAGGTGGAAACACAAACTTTCAAAAGGCAACATTTTATCTATTTTGTGGAGAATTATATTTATGGCTAAAATTGTAATTTTTGAATATACTTACAAATGATACAGTTCTTATTAGCATTTACTACAGGAAAAAAGGCCAATGAAAAAGGACTGCTGCTTCACAGAAACAAAAAATAAGCTGTAGCAACAAGATTCTATTACATTTGTGTAAACGTGAAAAATACTTCCTTTTTGAATTGACTGACTCTGGAATGCATGATCACATACCTCCATTTCCTCACCAAATGAAAAAGTTGCTTGCCTTTATCAGAGACAAGAGGCAATTCTAGAGTGAGAAAAAAAATTAGCTTGAAAAATAGGATATGCAAGAATCCCATCTGCAGAATGATCAAATCCAATTTGTGGATACAGCTATACTGCCAAACAGCTTAAACACTAATTTAATAGCTAAGGGCTGAAAAATTTCCACTAGTGTTCTGGTTTTGCAAAGTTGTGTTCTTGCCACATTTCCTTTGATACTTTCTATTATTACAACAACAATAAAACCTAGAATTTCTATTATGATGAGACAAATAACAGTAAATATCACTATAATCAAGGATGCTTCTCAATATGATGATAAAGGGCCAAGAAAGTGGCTAGAGCTGATAGTGTGGCCACGTCAATGCAGAGCCAGAATGTTTTATAGAGTTATTTATGAATTTCGAAAATCTAAATTTTCTATAGCATCACTTAAATTTATTCTCTGGTTTAAATTTTCCAATTATAAATATTGGCATATCAACTAAAAGAGATGCCTGCAGGATTTCTCAAACATCCATTGAACAACTACTATTTCTAAATCACTGTGTTAAATGTTGTGAAAACCCCAAGGATTAACAGAACATAATACTCATTTTGAGATTACAATACCTAATACAATAACTAATGGATAGGATAGATAGGTATATAACTAACTGCTGTTTCAGTATCTAGAGGTAACAACTATTAATAAGTTCTTGATTATTCTTTCAGAAACAGTTACTATAGGCAGGGCATGGTGGCTCATGCTGGTAATCCTAGCACTTTGGGAGGCTGAGGCAGGCAGATTGCTTGAGCTCAGGAGTTTGAGACCAGCAGCATGGCAAAACCTTGTTTCTATGAAAATACAAAAATTAGCTAGTTACTATAGTCCCAGCTACTCAGAAAGCTGAGGTGGGTGGCTTGAGCCTGAGAGGTAGAGGCTGTAGTGAGCTGAGATCATGCCACTGCTCTCCAGTCTGGGTGACAGAGCCAGACCCTGTCTCAAAAAAAAAAAAAAAAGTTAACTATATTTATACATATATGTGCTCGTAAAAAATATTATATATATTATATGCATACGTTTATATATTTAAGCACATATTTATATACATGTACACATTTTTTTTTGTTTTGTCTTTGAGATGGAGTCTTGCTCTGTCGCCCAGGGTGGAGTGTAATGGCACAATCTCGGCTCACTGCAACCTCCACCTTCTGAGTTCAAGCAATTCTCCTGCCTCAGCCTCCTGAGTAGCTGGGACTACAGATGTGTGCCACCATGCCTGACTAATTTTTGTATTTTTAGTAGAGACAGGGTTTCACCATGTTGGCCAGGCTGGTCTCGAATTCCTGACCTCAAGTGATCCACCCGCCTTGGCCTCCCAAAGTGCTGAGATTACAGGCATGAGCCCCCGCGCCCAGGTGTTTTTTTTTTTTTTTTTAAGCAAAAGAAATGTTATAATATCCTACTTTTGTACCCAATATATCTTAGAAAGTTTTGCATATACCCATGAAGACTTACGTCATTAAAAAAAGAATACGTAGTATTATACTGTAGTTTAAGTATTAGAGATTAGTTTAGGTAATCTCTATTGATAGAGATTTAGCTTGTTCCTAGTTTTTTGCTATTACTTCAGTGAACATCCTTGCTTCAGTATCTTTGTGTACGTGCACAGGAATATCTATAGAGTAAGCTTTTAGAAGTGTAATTGGTAAATAAGAGTGTTTTCAAGTCCTTTGCAGTATTCCTTCTGTCAGGCATGGCCAGGAGGTGGAATAGGTATTTTCTGTGATACCCACTGTAGTTTTGTAACCGTTTCTTTGCCTTCTTCCTTCAAAATTTCCACTATTTTAGAAGCTCATAATGTAGTCGCGCTGTTTTCTCCTGACCTCCTTTCCTGGTCACTTTTATTCCCTGAGCGACTTTAGCTCTGGCTTACTTGTCCTCCTTTTTCTCCTTCTCTTTTCAAAATTTTCAGTGACTTTAACATCACTGTGGATTACTCATCTGACATCCAGGTCTCTTTACCAATCCTCATCTTTTCTTCTACTCACTACAACTGCCCACATCCATGATTACAACCTAAACTTTTTCATTACGAGTATCTATACCCCCCAAGAAATCTTGAATTCAAAATATCTTTCTCCACTAACTACCTCTCAACTTCGAATTTACCTATACTAATACTCTTCTGTAATCATTCTTTGGCCTCATCAAATCTCCAATTCATTCACCAATACCTTTCTCATGATCCAATACTCTCCTCTGGTTTCCATTTCCCCAAATCCTAGTTGGACCCAACTATCTGCCTTTTCCACATTTAATCTGGAGCAGCTCATAGTTTCCAGAGGAAAACCACACAACTAGGCTCACTGGCTGTATTTTAAATTAATGACCATAAAACTCTCTAGGCATTCAACCTTGCCTAGAACTCCTACTTACATTTCCCTAGTAAACTTGATTCCTAGCCTACAAGATGACAGTTTCACAATGCTTTTTCTTTATACCCCTTACATTAGCTAACTTGGCATCATATTTTACTGAGAAAAATCAGACATGATGACCCCATGTTGTCACCATCGAAACTACAAACCTACTGTATCTATACATATTGCTTTCTCTCCTGTTAAAATGAAAGTACCTCTGTGCCTATCACAGGCAATCCCTCTATTCTCTGGATTCCTTAAGGACTTCACTTCTGCAGCTCTTTCTCTTTTGCATTACCTATATCCTCTTCTTTACCGGATAATTCTCACTGGATTATACATATGCTCTAGAATCCCTCTTTCTCTTGAGCCCACAATCTCTTCTAGATACCACTCCATTTCTCTTCCTCCTTTATGCAAAATTTCTTAAAAAGTGTTATATACATTTGCTGTCTTTATTTTATCTTATATCCCGTTAACCCCTCTAATTTGGCTTCCAACCTCACTGAAACCAGGGGAGAATATCATCAAAGACCTTCATGTTGCCAAATCAGATGCATCCTGTACTTTCTTCACCTTCTTTACCTCTCAGAGTTTGGTCACAGTTTATTACTCACTTGTTCTTGATGACACCACGCTTTGCTAGTTTTTCTCCTACCTTTCTGCTTCCTCCTCAGTCTCCACTGCTGGCTCCTTATTCTCTACTCAGTGCTTAGTCCTGGGCTCTCTTCTTTTCTCTTTTCTATGCTTTCTCTTTAAGTTATCCTATCTAGTTCCACAGTTTTAATATTACTAATATTTTTGCCAACTCTCAGTATGTGACATTTCTACTTGTTATCTAATAGGTATCCCCAACTGAACAAGAAAACTCTATTTCTCCTCAAAGCCTGAGAGTTATTCTTGACTTCCCTCTTACCCTTGTTCCATAAATCTGTGCCATTAAAGAAGTCTATTGATTCCGGCTTCTCTCTCAGCCTCCTACCCAAACCACTTCCATTTCTCACCTGGACTACTGCAGTCATCTCCTCAGTAGTCTCTCTGCTTTTGTTTTTGCCTTCAATAATCCATTCTCACCAAAACGATCTTTTAAAACACAATTAAGTTCATGTTACTTATATGCTTAGCTCTCCAATGGCTTCCTATGATATTAAAAAAAATCCTTTGCTAGGGTCTTTGAGGCCTGATGTGATCCAACCCTGCCTGTCTTTTCAACCTCGTATTTCCTCCTTATTCACTATGCTCCAGCCAAGCAGGGCTTCCTTCTGTTCCATGAACTTGCCAAATTTTCTCTTTCTTCAAGGCCTTTGCTCTGGTATTTCCCTCTGCTTTGTATGCTTTTTCTCCTAATCATGTGATTGCTGAGATGGGAGTCTCACTGTCACCCAGGCTGGTGTGCAATGGCACAATCTTGGCTCACTGCAACTTCCGCCTCATAGGTTCAAATGATTCTTCTACCTCAGCTTCCTGAGTAGCTGGGATTACAGGTGCCTGCCACCACACCAGGCTAATTTTTGTATTTTTAGTAGAGATGGGGTTTTGCCATGTTGGCCAGGCTGATCTTGAACTCCTGACCTCAAGTGATCTGCCTACCTTGGCCTCCCAAAGTGTTGGGATTACAGGTGTGAGCCACTGTGCCTGGTTTGGCTGTTTCTTATGACTCAAAGCTCATCATAAATATCACTTCTCAGAGAGGTTCTCTCTCCATCTAAAGTAGTCCTCCCTACCACTACAATTACTTTGAAGCTCATTATCCTATTTATCTGTTGTATAAAATATATCTGTTGTATAAAAGGACGAAGCAATTGAATTATTAATTATATACACACTTAGGTTACAGTGACAAATGGTAACAGATGTTGACAACTGATAAATGAGCATTTTGTTCAAAGAATATAATTTTGGGCTTTGTGTGGGAATGAATTATGCAAATCAGAAAGGTTTTCTGCTGTGTACTGATCATACACAGTATATTCTTCTGGTGGCCTATGGTTTCCCTTTGGCAATAAATAGCTAATTTCTTGTTCAGTAATTCTTTTTTTTTTCTTTTTGAGATAGAGTTTCGCTCTTTTTACTCAGGCCAGAGTGCAATGGCGTGATCTCAGCTCAGTGCAACCTCTGCCTCCTGGGTTCAAGCGATTCTCCCGCCTCAGCCTCCTGAGCAGCTGGGATTATAGGCATGTACCACCAGGCCTGGCTAATTTTTGTATTTTTAGTAGAGATAGGGTTGATCCCTGTTGGTTAGGCTGGTCTTGAACTCCTGACCTCAGGTGATCCGCCTGCCTCAGCCTCCCAAAGTGCTGGGATTACAGGCATGAGCTACCATACTCAGCTTCTTGTTCAGTAATTCTTATATGAAATTCATAAGCAAATTAATGTTTTTACTTATCACATTAATTAGAAGGCTTGAGAATACAGTTTTTTTTTTTAAACCCTCTCAGATAAGTACATAACTTTGGGCTGGTTTTCATTCTTCCCACTCAGCTGACATTTCTGAGTCTTATGCCAAGTTCCTTAAACATTTTATCTGAATGAGTGTACTCTCTGAATTTAACACCAAATGTTCTACCTCTCAACTTTGGACTTTTAAAAGATGATATTTTTTCTATTCTGTACCAAATTACAGAATTTTAAGGACAAAATGAAAAAATATACTTTACCATGGAAAAGAGTCATCTATGTGTCTCAAAACATTTTCCCATTCAGAATCTCATAATATTTATAAAACACTGTACTTTCAAGCCTCTTAGATGTTTATTAACTGAAATAATAGAATTATATCAACAGTAAAATTTTCACATTAATCTATCCAATAGGATTCAAGTTCATGTTAGCCCCTTTAGATGACATGTATCTAACTAAAAAAATATAAAAATAGGTAGAATTTATGTATACAGTATTTAAAATTTCAGGTTGGCCTAAATAAGTTGTTCTGGACAAGTTTTGTTTTTATTAAAAATTAACTAACCACTGGATTAAGGTAACAATTATTGCTTCCTTTGGTTAATAATCAAAAAAGAAAGCCTTTTTAAAATCCTTTTCTCCTGTGTAACAAACGGCCTTTATTAATTAGGTCTCTCAGTTTGTGTGCTGGCAACATTTGGCAAAGTCCAGTCCTCACCAAAAATAGTAACAACCTGCTCTGGATGGCAATCAAACAGCAAGCCTATTTTTGGCTTTAATGTTTGAAACACCAAATGCCAGATGCCATCAAACAGAACCTTAAATGGCATAAGTAAACTGGTCTGATACTGAAATACAGAAGATGATGATTTGAGGCTCTCCAAAACACCTATTTCATAAGTACAAAAGAAATAAATGTTTCAGACTTAGCAGGGGAATTCATATCTATCACTGATATATGTAAAACCAAAAGAATCTTAAAACTGATAAACGACAAGGGAAGGAGGAGCAGAACGCTATTATCTCAGCTTTAGACCTTAACATGACTCTAAATTTTCATTTGTTCAGTGTTTCTGACTTTTATTACTAATATCTTTGTTAGCTTACCTGTCTCTGAGTGTGCTGGGGCCGAGATAAGGATACAGGTTTTCCTTAAGCTTTCCTTTGATAAGATGATCCAGGGTTTCATGTAGGAAAGGTTGATGCTGTGTATATACATTTTCTACTCCCTAAAACAGAGGGAAAGGTTCTTATGTCATTTTTATGAAACTAGCAACATAAGAATCAACATTTATTATCAGAAAAGGACATACACTTAATAGAGATTTCATGGGACAGATTTAAATAGGAACTGTGAGAAATTTAAAAATTATTTTAATCAGCCAGAAATGTTCTAATCTCATAAAAAATACTCTTGTAATTTAGGGCTAGTTATTGTAGAGGAATTTTTTTTTAAAAGAATTGCTTAGCCGGGCGTGGTGGCTCACGCCTGTAATCCCAGCACTTTGGGAGGCCGAGGCGGGTGGATCACGAGGTCAAGAGATCGAGACCATCCTGGTCAACATGGTGAAACCCCGTCTCTACTAAAAATACAAAAAATTAGCTGGGCATGGTGGCGCGTGCCTGTAATCCCAGCTACTCAGGAGGCTGAGGCAGGAGAATTGCCTGAACCCAGGAGGTGGAGGTTGTGGTGAGCCGAGATCGCGTCATTGCACTCCAGCCCGGGTAACAAGAGCGAAACTCCGTCTCAAAAAAAAAATAAATAAATAAATAAATAAAGAATTGCTTAAATCCTTTATTGTGTCTTCATTGCCTCTCACTCTTTTGTGAAAATGTTGAACGATAGGTAGAGCAAATAAAAGGATCATGGATATTTAAAGAGAAAAGATTGGAAACACCCAGGAAAACAGAAAAACTTCAGGAAACCTAAGAAAGGCCAGGAGAGTAGAACTAATTCTTGAGTATTTCAAGAAAACAAGTTAGCATTTTTAATAGATCAAATGTTTGCTTCATTTTTAATTTCCTTCAAAAAGAAACTACCTAACAAATCTTTAATTATAAACAAATGGAGTAATATATCTGTGACTAACAGAACTGTTTGTCTTTTCCTTCTTGAGTATTTCCTGGAAATACTTCAGTTATTTCCTGCTCAGCTATTTGGTCCAATGCTGATACAGCTCTAATACAGAAAGCACTAAGAGAAAAAGCTTTCAAGAGGATGTCAGTTTTAATTTCATTTAAGTGACATAGTACTAAATCAGCAGCAATCCTCAAGGTACTTTGAAAATCATATTCATTCACTCTCAGCCTCCGGGGCTTCAACTGTTCTCACGTAGGAGAGCACAGAGATGTCTATACCTTCAGTCCTTTGAGGAACTGTTTGGTGATAGCCACAGCATCTTTGGGGCTGAAGAGGTCGCTTCCTCTGACTCTTTTACCACCATATTCAACAACTGCAGACACGAGCTATTAAAAAAGAGAAGCAAATTTTGATTGCTTATCAGGAAGCTCATTTCGTAAGAAAATTATTTCATTAAAGAAACAAAAATGAAAAGACAGAGTGATACATTTCTGTAAATAAAAATAGTATGATCTATCATTTGTTAGAGCTAAGAATATAATAACAGAGTTCATTCCTGTTTGGTGGGCTAATACGGAAAATGATTACCTTTCGATACTTCTCAGAAACACCTTTATTCCTGAGGTCCATCATTAGTCCTGGCAGGCTATTGCTGCTGTGTCGCTCATAATGTAAAGCGTAAAGCATCACCAGGCGGGCGGCATCAAACTCTGTCACTTTGGGGTTCTGAAGAAGCCTTTTTACATTCTGAAGAGAGATAGAACTTATATTTATCTCCCTTTCACTTCAGTGATCTGTTGTACAATGCCTTAGATCTAATAATTATTGAATGGTAGTGATACATCTGAGTTGATGACTGAGATTACTACTATGACAATTATAAGTCATAGATATTTAGCAATAGTCTCAACTATAGAAAATTAAATGCCTTTTGTCCAAGATAAGAATTAAATAAGGAAATACATTTCCATTGTAATTGCTTTAGGAGAAAAATGAATTTAATAATGGATAGCTCCACTTTTCTTTTCCAATAGCTGAAGTTGTAATTTCCTTGCTGAAAGAAGAAACACTTGCTATTTCCACCACTTCAATCAATATAGCACAACAAAATTGACTAGTTAATTTGCAAACACTACTGCTTTCTCTTAGTATTAATGATTGACAGTGAAATGGAGACAAGTTGGTAGAATTTTACAGACTGGGCTTAATCTCTAAGAAGAATCAGAATATGTCTCAACATGGTTGACAGAGATGAGTATGTAACAACATGTGATCTCTAAATTGAGTACTTAATGATTTTAAGAGGTGGGTACCAATAGAAAAGGGAGCGAGGAGAAACCAGGTTTACATTTTTTAATCCTCATATTCAGTACCTTCCATATAGTACAGATTTATATTTATTATGCAGCAGAACAATAATGTAATTCAAGCCAACAAACACTTTTTGAGTCCCCATAAGGCAGTATGTCAGGTACTCTTGCGGGAACACAGATAAATTAAAAACAATTCCTGTCTCCAGTGAGTTCACAGTCAATGGGGTGAAGGATGATCAAAGTAATATAATTTATTCTGCTATAAACATGTTTCTTGAATGTACTTTAGTTCTGTGAGATTGCTAAATATGGAAATGGTATCAGTTTAACACAGAAGGCATACTGGTTCACAGGTAATTTTTCCAGAATGGATAGGCTTTCTTATGGTTAAAGGGGAAGCCTTACAATATCTTTTGAAAAAAAGATGAAAATCCTACAGAAGTGTGTTCTGCAAGAAGTATCTGGTTTTATAGCTTCAAGAACTGGTGCACTTTCCACTGTGTTAAGCTCTCTGGGGGAAGGGCAAGTGCAAATAAAAAGGATGCAAATATATTGCACTGTGTAAAAAAACAAAACAAAACAAAATAACAATCAAACACCTATTGATGAAGAAAGCTATCTCCATATGGTGTTTTTAATTTTGAAAAAGTAGTCTTTATGAGAAGTGAATACTTTCAAGACCTTATAACGAAGAAAACATGAGCCCCAGAAAAAAGGCTGCAGAGGATGGACTGGCTCTATTTCTAGGTGTAAATGCTGGTCTCTACCATGTTAGTATTTTTATTATAACTGTTACTATTTTTATTAGGGCTTTGATAACAAAATTATGCGAATTTTAACATTTCTTTTTATAGTTATACAGATTTTAAGTGGTCTGCTTATAACCCTATATTCTCATAACCCTTTTTTTAGTGCATGTTTTTATAGAATGTGAGGTTTTTCAGGAACAAATATGCAGTGTTGTAACAGAGACATATTTATGCAAAAAACAAAAGAAAGCAAAAAGCAAAAGCTGGAAATTAGTGTAATAGAGGAAGGGGAGAGAAGGGAAGAGAAAGTATACCTGGTTGTTGAGAAATCAGGAAAGACTTCATAAAGGACTTGACATTTGCCAAAGGTCCTGAAGAATCAATAAGTATTGGAACCAGTATGAGAGACTGAGAGCAGTGGCACTATCAACATAAATACGGAAATCAGATGAAGAAATCAGGTCGAAACGCTGGCAGAGCCTTGGAGGGCACTGAATTCTGAGCACGTAACTATCAACTGTATGAATACAACTTACAAGATGCTTTCATGTACATTATCTCTTTTCACAACAACCATGTCCAATGTCTAAGAGCTCTTCTGTTCACACTGACTAGGGACTATGATGACAATGGGAAACCTCCCAGGTAGCTTTCAAGTACAGAGTTCTCTGAGAGGGATTTCTATTGCTGATTTTTTGGGTTAATATTTCACTATCATCATCCTTAGGGATCAAAAAGGGAGAAACTTCTCTTCTGTAGATTTCGATCCCAAATTCAAACGATTTTTCTTATTTTTTTTTCCTTTCATGGTATCTTTCCCCTTGAGCAGCCATGGAATACAGTCCATTTAGACTATCTGTTCAAATGTTCCACTATTTTCTACTATAATATGAAGAAATTTCAGGTACAATTATTTATTTATCTCAATCAACAGCATAAGTTGAAAACATTAAGAAATCCCATTTGGGGTCAGGCGCAGTGGCTCACACCCGTAACAAAGTGTTGGGCACTTTGGGAGGCCGAGGTGGGTGGATTACTTGAGGTCAGGAGTTTGAGGCCAGCCTGGCCAACATGTTGAAACTCGGTTTCTACTAAAAATACAAAAAATTAGCAGGGTGTGGTGGCAGGCGCCTGTAGTCTCAGCTATTCAGGAGGCTGAGGCAGGAGAACCTCAGGAGGTGGAGGTTACAGTGAGCTGAGATCATGCCATTGCACTACAGCCTGGGCAACAGAGTGAGACTCTGTCTCAAAAAAACAAATAAATAAATTTTTTTTTTAATTTTAAAAAGAAAAGAAACCCCATTTGGGATTTCTGTTGTCACTTTTCTTAAAGGCATAATGTCTCATCTCCTGCCCTTGCAGTCATTCTCTTATCACCTTTTCTGGCTAATCTATCTCTGTACTGTTAAGCAAATCTGAGAAATCCAAGTAAGTATAAACTCACAAAACTGGTATGACAGTCAAAGACTATTGCAGTAATCAGTCTGCCCTTTTCTAGTTACCTTCACTTGGATTTTGACTCTTGGCTGTTTCTTACTAGAGACAGTAAGTGTTGGTGATGATGTGGAGAAGTGGGAACCCTTACACACAACTGGTGGGAATGTAAATTAGTACAGCCATTATGGAAAACAGTATGAAGGTTCCTAAAAAAATTAAAAATAAAACTACTATATGATTTAGCAATCCAACTACTTGGTATATATCCAAAGGAAATGAAATCAGTATGTTGAAGAGATATCTGCACTCCTGTTTACTGCAGTGCTATTCAAAATAGAAAAGATATGAAGTCAACCTAAATGTCCATCAACAGATGAATGGATCAAGAAAATGCAGTATTTAGGTCAGGCACGGCGGCTCACGTCTGTAATCCTAGCACTTAGGGAGGCTGAGGCAGGAGGACAGCTTGAGCTCAGGAGCTGGGGACCACCCAGGGCAACACGGTGAAACTCCATTTCTACAAAAATACAAAAATTAGCCGGGCATGGTGGTGTATGCCTGTAGTCCCAGCTACTGGGGAGGCCGAGGTGGGAGGATAGCTTGAGTCTGGGAGGCAAAAGTTGCAGTGAGCCAAGATGGCACCACTGCACTTCAGCCTGGGCATTAGAGCCAGACCCTGTCAAAAAAAAAGAAAGAAAGAAAGAAAGAAAGGGAAAATAAAATAAAATGCAGCATATATAAAATGAAATATTTACGATTCAGCCATGAAATAGAATAAAATCCTGTCATTTGTGGCAAAACAGATTAACCTGGAGGACTTACATTAAGTGAGATAAGCCAGACACAGAAGGACACATACTGCATGATCTTACTCACATGTGGAATTTCATAGAAGTAGAGAGTAGAACAGCAGTTACAAGAGGACAGGAGGTTAGAAATTGGTTAATGCAGCTGGGCGTGGTGGCTCATGCCTGTAACCCAAGCACTTTGGAGGCCAAGGCGGGTGGATCACCTGAGGTCCGGAGTTCAAGACCAGCCTGACCAATATGGTGAAACCCGGTCTTTAAAAAAAATAAAAAGAAATTGGTTAATGAGTACAAAGCTACAGTTAGATAGCAGAAACATGTTCTGGTGTTCTATTGCACAGTAGGATGAATAGAGTTAACAGTAATGTATTATCTATGTCAAAACAGCTAGAAGAGAGGTTTTTAAATGTTCTTATTGCAATGAAATGACAAATGTTTAAGGTGATGGATATGCTAATTATCCTGATTTGATCATTACACAATGTATACATGTATTGAAACATTACACTGTATTCCATAAATCCGTTCAATTATTATGCATCAATCACAAAAAATTCACTTCTATTCCTTGAGACTTGGTACTGGTATTTAGATTGCCTGGCTTGCCTCTTAGTTCTTCATTGAGGACTTGGCTCAGATCTGACCAGGCTTAATTTGAGAACTATTTTGCCTACTTTTGAGCCTTTAGGACCCAACTCATGGCTCAGGTCCATGTTCTAGCTAGACGTATCTATTCTCTCATGAAAAGAACCTTTAGGTACAAGCTGAGTTCTTTCTTTTCTTTCAGCTATATCAGTCCTTGGAAAAGCAGGACCTTTTTGTCTGCTTTGATCCCATGTTATCCTTTGACTTCATTTTGAAGGATTTCCCTCATGGCTACTTGACTCATCAACTTGGTTGATAGTGGCATACATTACACTGAGATTTCAGGGCACTAACCAAAGAAGAGGAGGAAAAGGAATCAGAGAGGCTTCTAATTACAAAGCAGGTATATGCTACATGGTAGTATTTATCTGTTGGAAATATAACTGAATTATATAATTTTTTGGTTTCTCTTATTATATTTTCCCTCAGCCTTGTGACTATTAGAGAGAAAACTACACTGTCACATTATAACAATGAGTGAGGCCGGGCGCGGTGGCTCAAGCCTGTAATCCCAGCACTTTGGGAGGCCGAGGCGGGTGGATCATGAGGTCAAGAGATCGAGACCATCCTGGTCAACATGGTGAAACCCCGTCT
>NW_016107503.1:6129356-6135514 GCF_001604975.1 Cebus imitator
AAAAAAAAACAAACAAAAAAAAAAACAATGAGTGAGTAAAGAGCAAAACAGAAAACTCATCTACTTAAGAAGACAGGATTCAAAAACCTTGCACTGAACTCTACCATTTGTGTGGGTCTAATCAAGGAATAGGAAAAGAAAAGAAAAGCAAAAATAGTATCTTTGGAGATCAAGTTTCCTAAAGGAACTAACATTCATTTATAAGACATCAATGAGAAAACCATTCTTCTTTTCTGATATTTAGAGATTCTTCCATTGTTTCTGACTGAATACTTTTCTACTTTTTTGTTTTCTTCTATCAACACTATGATGAAGCAGCACAGCAAGAAAAAATCATTATGACATACACACGTTTTAAACTATGATACAGGCTATTTTAAACTATGATACAAAGTGTTTTTATTTTTTCCTGACCTTGCATAAAGATCTCAAATCATCCTGTTAATGATACATAATAAGGACAGACACACATTTTAAACTATTACAGATGGTCTTGGTAATTAAAGATAGTCTCCATTTTTTGTTTGTTTGTTTGTTTTAGTTTAACCTAAAGAACAGGATCCCTTCTTTGTTACCTGCTATCATGTTCATGTAGCAAAGTCAGTGAATAACAAAATAAACCAACAGATTAGGACAGTAAAATGGAATTAGGAGAAGTCTTCAACACGCTGATCTGGTAAAAATGAGCCTAACAGTTTGAGAGAACAGTGTTGTGGGAATATAAAAAGCTTATCTGTGAAAAGTGATAGAAAGCAGGCAAGACCCAATTCTACTGAGTCAGTATTCCTTTTCTTAATGACTAGTCAACATAAAATTTAGCTTTGCAGTATATCTTCTGCTGATCAACACTGTTTCTAAAATACTAGCTAAATGTTGTTTTAGAGTAAAAGCGATCATTTTTACATTTAACTCATCAAAGTAAAATTGTCAATCAGTTCAATGTGTCCCAAGTGCTTTTCTTATAATTTTAACGAGTGGCAAAAATTAAAATTGAAAAAATAAAACACAAACACTTTTCTGAAATCAGAGAGAGATACAAGGCCATCAATGAACTAAAAAACATGTCTTAGATGCCATTAAGAAAATTAAATGTACCATCAAATAATAATACCTGTAATATTAATAGTTAATATTTCTTGAAAGCGGTAAATACCAAGTACCATCAGTGTTTTACATGTATTAGCTCATTGCACCCTCACAACAATTTTGAGGTAAGTGCTGTTATTTTTTCCCCCTTTACAGACGAAAAGACTGAGGCTTAGAGTGGGTAGGAATGATTTTCAAACCTGACATCAAAGTCCCAAGCTCTTAGCCACTACTCTATACTGCTTCAAATAGAGCTCGTCCTCCTCATTTTTCTAATAAATATTTATTGAGTCTTTATTATGTATCATTAACAGGGTGATTTGAGATCTTTACGCAAGGTCAGAAAAAAAATAAAAAATAGACTGGTTACTCTCGCCAAATGAAAAGCTGTAATATGACAACACAGGCTGGGCATGGGGGACAGGGCACGGGGCAGACAGTGGGAGTGGAATTGCTCCCTTTCTAAAGATGCTTTTCTTCATGGTATGGCAAATCTTCATTATTAATCAAATAAATCTCTTCTGAAGATATGGATATGTTTCAGTGGTAGTAAATTTCACTTTGGTTCTAGTGAAATTCTTTCTACATGAAATTTTCATTAGCCTATAAAATAACAGTTAGAATGGCAGCAATCTGTAAGTTAATTTTTAGCAATATGTGAACTTTTTTCTTGTCATGATACTTTCTATTCAATAAAGCAAACCCCATCTCTACTGAAAAACCTCATTTCATTGCTTCATGATCTATTATCATCTAAGGTTGAGCCAAGGAATGCTATAACCCCACTAGATGTCAGGCCCCTGCCATCTACTCACTATCAAACAAAAGTTCCCTTTATAGACTATTTAAGTTATGTTGCCAAAGAAGTCCTTTATGACAGGGGAGTCCAAATCAATGCTCACTGTAAAATCCTAATACCCCAAACAAGAAAACCTTCAAAAGATAAGTTTTAAAAACAACAAGTGGATCACAAATATAATTTATATTTTTAAAGTATCTTTTTCTTTTAAAGTGAACAAAAAAAATAAAGTTTCAGACAAGTTATTACGATAACTTTTTCTAATTGCTTTCCATCTATAGAGAGATACAAATAAAGACAGTAAAGCTGGCTAATGATTAAGTCTGGTTCTACTGTTTTCAAGGGGAAAATCAAATGATAAAAAGTAAAAGTTTAAATTTAGTTATGGGACACAACTTTGTTTGATAAAAGGCAGAAAACTCATTTTTTGTGATAAACATCGACACATTTCTATTAGGCCCACAAAACAACTATAAACTATTATTAGCAGTTTTGTTTAAAGGCCAAGTTAAATAGATTATGATACATCTTTACAAAGTATACTATTTAGTGATTAAAAATAATGCACCTTTAGGGTCTGATCTGTAACAGCCACAGATACATATGGTTAAGTGAACAAACAAAATGCAGAACTCTGTACAGTATGGTAACATTGGAATTTTAAAAAACACACACACACTGACTTGCATACAAACACAGAATAACTGTAAAGATGCATACGAAACTACTAACAGACTCAGTGTTTACTGTTTATCTCTTTTACCAAATTTTATGTTACCTATTTAAGAATTAGAAGGTAATACAATTAAAAAATAATAAAATCAAGTCAGCTGAAAAAACTGAAGAGTTCTTTTTGAAGATTTAAGGACAAAGTTAAAACAGTGATGACAGAAGCACATTGCATAAATATAAAGTGAATCACATCTTTATGATTTTCAAGATTGTAGCATTTGCAGAAGAAATCTTGATAAACATATAAGGAAAGCAAAACCCAACAACAATAAATCCCAGTAAAGACCTTGGTATAACTAGAGCACCCACAGGTAGACTTCTTTCTTTTGGTTGCACTAGGTAAAAAAAAAAAAAAAAAAAAAAAAATCATGCTTAGAGGAAGGGAACCAGCATTTACAAAGCACCTATTATATGTGAAGCATCTGATATATCTCACCGAATCATCATAACAGTCTGAAAGTTTGAAATCATTATCCTTGAGGCTTGGGCAAATTAAGTAACTTTCCCAAAGAAACTTTGGTAAGTAGAGATAGGCTATAAGCCAGGCCAGTCTGGCTCCAAAGGCTGAGTTGTTTCTGATATACCAGGTTGGCATTATCTTATAGAATAAAGTGGAATTGCAGCTGGGAAAGAAAGAAGCTAAGCTTTAGAATACAGGGTCCTATCAACAGGGAAATGTGCTTGTTATAAGTGGCTTAGAAATAACTATTTCCTAAAGGACTTGTATTCCTAAATTACTTGTCAGTGACATCATACTTTGTCATTTCTCAGGAAACATGGAATTATCTCTGATTTATTCTATCTTTATATCCAGCCTGTCATTTAGTTTCTTCTCCCTTTAAAATGTTTTTCAGTTCTGCTGCTTACTGTACATTTTTACTTCTATCACTGTAAGTCTACAAGTCTCTATGACCTGTTTTTTCACCTCTAAAGCATCCTTACCAGGTTACATTTCCTAAAATACTGCCTTCATTACCTCAACTTTCTACAGAAGATCCTATACTGGATCTTGGCATATCTCAGCAGGTATAAAGTGTTACAAGCCTCTTTATAAATCTCATAAACTGGTTTTCGTTTACCAATTTTATCTAATTCTCTTTCATACCCACTCTCTACAGGTCAAACTGTTTATTACTTCCTGCATACTTCTACATCTTTGCTTTTGCTGTTATTCCTGACTGAACTCCTCCCCCAAATTCTATTCATTCTTTGTGGTTCATCCTAATCTTGTCTTCTCTAAGAAACTGTTCCCAATAACCTCAAAACCTGTTATAGCCAGTATTACAATAATGACTTGATTAAATATCATCTTGAAACATTATCTAATTTTTTTATTGTGCTTTAGTTTTGTATCTTCAACTAGACTATACATTTCTTGAGGCCAGAGTCTGATTATGTCACTATTCTTCTAAAATCCTCCGGTAGCTCCCATCATTTTAAGATTAAAGCTCAACTGCCTTCCAATGGCTATAACCTGGCTTCAGTCAATCTTTCTAGTCTAAGACTACTCATCTTGTACCCTGTACTAGCTACACTGAACTATTCTCTGTTCCCATATAAATATATGTATATTTCAAATATAAATATTGTACATATATAGAGAAAAAATATATTTATCAATATTTATTTATTTCTTCACATCTTCATGCCTGTATTCTCTCATCTGAGAATGTTTTTTCCTTTTCCCTGCTTGATGCACCCCTATGTATTCATTTGTCCAGACTTGGTTCTAATGTTATTTTCCCTAAGAAGCTCTAAGAAGCCTCATCCTTGGGGAAAACAGTTGTCCTTCCTCTGTATTTCCATATTCCTTTGTAAATACCTGTATATAGCACACAGTGCATGGTACTATAATTCCTTGTTTAAATTTTTTTCTCCCCTACTATAATGTGGTATCTTCTTCATCTTTGTACTTCTAGATCCCCACAGCAATAGTATATACATACAGCAGGCATTAACGTGTTAGTGGGATGAAAAGCAGATCTTCAATAATGAAAAAACTTATATAATACTTTTTTTTTTTTTTGAGGCAGAGTTTCGCTCTTGTTACCCAGGCTGGAGTGCAATGGCATAATCTTAGCTCACCAAAACCTCCGCCTCCTGGGTTCAGGCAATTCTCCTGCCTCAGCCTCCTGAGTAGCTGGGATTATAGGTACACGCCACCATGCCCAGCTAACTTTTGTATTTTTAGTAGAGACGGGGTTTCACCATGTTGACCAGGATGGTCTCGATCTCTTGACCTCGTGATCCACCCGCCTCGGCCTCCCAAAGTGCTGGGATTACAGGCGTGAGCCACCGTGCCCGGCCGATAATACATTTTAATATACATTTTATCTTTTAAAGTCTTCCTAACCACTCTGTGAGATAAGTATTAATATACCTATTTTACAAATAATGAAACTGACTCAGAGATTAAGTCAACAGCTCCACATCACAAAGCCTGTAAGTGGTATACTAAACACTCCAATCTTGATCTTCTGATTCTAGTTTGGTGCTCTTTGTAGTAGATTAGGCTGCCCTCATCCTAATTAACTGAATCCTTGGGAATTGCACATTACACATCTCTGTGGCTTTTATTATAGATCTATCTTAAATAATATTAATTTGTGTTCTCATCTCAGCTCCTTGTAAGACTAAATTCCATGTTGGCAAAAAAGGATTACTTGCCTTTTTATCTCTTGCTCTGCCTGGCACAGTGCCTTACACATAGTAGGTGCTCATCAAATTGGACTGACCTGGAGAGCACTAGAATGGTCATTTTGACAGGCCAGTTCTTGCTCAACCTCTGAAACCTCCAGCAGATTCCGCTCACTGACCAATCGAGACAGTTCTCCAACCACTGTCACATGCTTTGAAACAGTCCCAGACATTTTCTTGAACTGTGGATAATTCTCAACAAAGGCCTGCCATGGGAAAAACATCAATGGGAGGTTCTGTTAGTTTCTGACTGAGAATAAGCATGTATTGAATGGGGAGGGAGGTGGAAAGAGGGGTTGTTTTTCAGCCTAGATTAAAGCATCTACAACTCTCAGCCACATGGCATTTTGTTACACTTAAGAAGAGAAGAACACTGGGCGTGGTGGCTCACGCCTATAATTCCAGTGCTTTGGGAAACCCAGGCGGGAGGATCACCTGAGGTCGGGAGTTTGAGACCGGCCGGACCAACATGGAGAAATCACGTCTCTGTTAAAAATACAAAATTAGCTGAGTATGGTGGCACATGCCCTGTAATCCCAGCTATTCAGGAGGCTGAGGCAGGAGAATCGCTTGAACCTGGGAAGAAGAGGTTGCGGTGAGCCGAGATTGCACCATTGCACTCCAGCCTGAGCAACAAGAACAAAACTCTGTCCCAACCACCAAAAAAAAAAAAGAAAAAAAAAGAAGAAGAGAAGAACTAGTATGTGTTGGCAGACTGGGTCTTTAAATAGTCCAGATATTACTGATGAATGGAAAGAATCACATGGCTTTTCATGAAGTTTTCACTATATTGTTTTACTTTTTTTCTTTCTTTCGTTTTTTTTTTTTTTTTTTTTTTTTTTTT
>NW_016107503.1:6136569-6159689 GCF_001604975.1 Cebus imitator
TGAACACAGAATTGGAGGGCAGGGAAATTCTATTTTAATTACCAAATTTGGACATTAGCCAGGATACTGGTGAGGAATATCACTACTATTCTCACAAAGAGCTATTGGAGGGGAGAGAAGTAAATAACTATATGATCTCCATGAAAAAAATATTGCTAAAGGGTCAGAATCCAAGTCTTCTGCCTTCCCTCAAAAGACAGTTTATCCATAGGATACCTCTATCATCCTTTCACACGAAATCCCATGCCTGCCACCATACTAACAAGCCAATACTCATCTTCTTACATAAAAACAACTAAACACAATTAAAAAAAATTTTAAACCACCTACATTAGCATAGAATTCATCATTTTCAGCAGATAGGACCACTTCTCTTAAGTCTTTACTGATCCCCGGCACTCTGGAAAGATCAATCCGATTGTTGTTTATGCCTAGCAGTTCATGGACCATGGCCTGATATGTCCACTAAATAAAGAATTATGAAAAAGAAATGGTAACTGACAAAATATGGAAATAGTAAACATTCAGGAAAACAAATAAAAATTGATAATATTCTTAGTAACTAGTCTTATTTACATGAAGATTCTCTAGTTAAATTTTATTTACACTTTGTGCTATCATAAACATTAAGATTGTCATTTTAATTGGTTAAACAATGAGGAAAAGTCAAAATACTTTCAGCTATCACACTCTGGAACAAGGGCAGCAAGATTAATATTCTTGATAGAAAGAAAACAAATTAGAGCTATCATTAGCTCCAATTTTTGCCTGTGAATTAAGAGTATATTTTTGGCTTCACAGATAGAGCTATATTGGTACTGCAGTTACAAGCTGTACCATTTCCTGTATGCTTCTGTGGTTTTCTGCAGCATGAGAAGTGTGTTCTTGCAGATCTGAGTGGTACTATATTTATCCTGGGAACACTAATATTATCAGAAAAACCTTGTGAGTTGATCAAAACATTGGCATATTTAGAAACTTACCTCTGAATCCATTTTATTTTATATTTTTACCTAATGGGAGTTGTGAGGAAGGATTGGTTTCTAGTCTCACAAAATGTGAATTTATTTGGTAAAACTGGAAATGAGAAATCTTCAAATTTTCCCTTTTCGCCATTTATAGAGAATAGATTACTTTCAATCATAGGTCTATTAGACACAATGAAGTATTTTCTAGTACGTTTCCTTCTGCATCTAAAATCTAAATGCTAGAAACATTTATATACATATTTTATCTTAAGAAAACTAGATTTATTAAGAAATAATTTAGAAGGTTATAAAAGAAGGTGCTTACTTCCTAAAAGATTTGTCAAAGGAATTCCTGAAAAAGCAAGTTCTAGTAAGGCACTTAAAATAAGTACAGCAAGGCCAGGCGCGGTGGCTCACGCCTGTAATCTCAACACTTTGGGAGGCCAAGGCAGGTGGATCACGAGGTCAGGAGTTCAAGACCAGCCTGGCTGACATGGTGAAACCCTGTCTCCACTAAAAATACAAAAATTAACTGGGCATGGCGGCACGTGCGTGTAATCCCAGCTACTCGGGAGGCTGAGGCAGGACAATTGCTTGAATGAGGACCTGGGAGGCAGAGGTTGCAGTGAGCTGAGATCACACTACTGCACTTCCAGCCTGGGCTACAGAATGAGACTCTGTAAAAAGGTACAACAAAATGTTTTATGCTTTTATGGATAACTTCTTGTGCATGCTTCTAGCACTTACTCTATAATTAAAATTATGTTTATTTCTCTCATCATTGGACCATGAGCTCTTTGAGGGCAGAAATTATATCTTTTGCCTTTTATCTCTAGTACTTAGTTTAGTACATGGCACAAAACAAGTCCCCAGTGAAATCTGCTGGATAAATAGTTGCTTTTCTTTGGGAGACAGAATGATAAGCAATTTTCTTTCTACTTTTTGATATCAAAAATTTCTTCAGTGAACATATAGTACTTTGAATTTTAGGAATACAGGGCTATTTTATACTACAGAGAAGTTTCATTCCACAGATTTCCCTTAGGATTAACATTAGCATAAGTGGGGAAGAAACTGAAACATAGACTCTGCCTTTCTCTGTAAATACAAAGTCACAGCAGGGCGCGGTGGCTCACTACCCCAGCACTTTGGGAGGCCAAGGTGGGTGGATCACTTAAGGTCAGGAATTCAAGACCAGCATGGCCAATATGGTGAAACCCCATCTGTCCTAAAAATATTTAATACATAAATTAGCAGGTGTGGCAGTGTATGCCTGTAATACCAGCTACTCAGGAGGCTGGGGCACAAGAATTGCTTGAACCTGGGAGGTGGAGGTTGCAGTGAGCTGAGATCACACCAGCCTGGGTGACAGAGAGAGACTCTGTCTCAATAAATAAATAAATACACACATACATACATACATACAAAATCACTATTAATAAAGCACCAGCTATGTGCAAGGCACTGTTCTTATACTTGCAGGAGAAAAACACTGGTGAGACACAGTCTGCCTTGAAGAAATATGTAACGTAGGAGAGGGTGTAAACAACCAAAGCTACAACATGGCAGGTATAGCATGAGACATGAGAGAGACACAAAGGTCTACAGGATTTTCAGGAGATAAGAACATATCTGACTGAAAGAACATAGGCTTCAAGGAGAAGCTGAAGAATGGTGGGATGTTGGAGATGGCTTTTGAGTATCTTTTTGAGACATAGTTTTGCTCTTGTTGCCCAGGCTGGAGGGCAGTGGCATGATCTCAGCTCACTGCAACCTCCACCTCCTAGGTTCAAGTGATTCTCCTGCTTCAGCATCCTGAGTAGCTGGTATTACAGGCTCCCATCGTTATGTCTGGCTAATTTTTTGCATTTTTAATAGAGACAGGGTTTTATCATGTTGGTGAGGCTGGTCTCAAACTCCTGACCTCAGGTGATCTACATGCCTTGGGATTACAGGTGATCTACAAAGCACTGGGATTACAGGTGTGAGCCATTGCGCCTGGCTTTTTAAAAATTCTTTGTGATTATTCATATAAATAATTTTGTTTTGTTCATTTATTAATTTATGTACTTATTTATGGAGACAGAGTCTCACTTTGTCACCCAGGCTGGAGTGCAGTGGCATGATTTCAGCTTACTGTAACCTCTGCCTCCTGGGTTCAAATGATTCTCCTGCCTCAGCCTCCCAAGTAGCTGGGGACTACAGGTGTGCACCACCACACCTGGCTACTTTTTTTTGTATTTTTAGTAGAGACAGGGTTTCACCATGTTGGCCAGGCTGGTCTTGAACTCTTGACCTAAGGTGATCCAGCCACCTTGACCTCCCAAATTGCTGGAATTACAGGCATGAGCCACTGCACCCAGCCAGATTGAGTGGTTTTAAGAGTAGTATTTTGATAGATGAGGATGGGAAGAGAAGGTATTCCAATCATTCCAGAGTCTGGAAAGCAGTCACAGTAAAAGCATGCTGACAGGAAACCATATGGCATTTTTTTTTTTTTTTTTTTTTGAGACGGAGTTTCGCTCTTGTTACCCAGGCTGGAGTGCAATGGCGCGATCTCGGCTCACCGCAACCTCCGCCTCCTGCGTTCAGGCAATTCTCCCGCCTCAGCCTCCTGAGTAGCTGGGATTACAGGCACGCGCCACCATGCCCAGCTAATTTTTTGTATTTTTAGTAGAGACGGGGTTTCACCATGTTGACCAGGATGGTCTTGATCTCTTGACCTCGTGATCCACCCGCCTCGGCCTCCCAAAGTGCTGGGATTACGGGCGTGAGCCACCGCGCCCGGCTGGCCATATGGCATTATTTACGTAAGTGGTGAGCTCTAGGTTTTCTATGAGGTTTAGCCCACATTGTGAAGGCTCTTGGATGGCAAGTTCAGGAGTTTCTTTTTAACACAGTAGGCAAATGGGAACCAACGAATGTTTTTAAGCCAAGAGTAACAAGATAGAGCCGTGCTTTAGAAAAAATAATTTAATAATATTGTATTTATGGAACATTTGGAGTGAAAAGAAATAAAAAGTAGGGAATCAAGTAGATAACTATTCCAATATTCTTGTAAGAGATTAGGATCTAGACCAAAGCAATGGCAGTAAGAATGGAAATGAGCAGACAGAAGGAAACACTGGAAAACAGAATCTACAGAATTAAGAAGTTTTCTTGATTAGGGGCGGGGGAAGTGGCAGAAAAGTACAGGAGGAATGAGGCAGAAGAGTTAATGACGACAGTGGATGGAAGAGTCATGATACCAAAACACCAGGAAATATAAAGCAAAACCAAGAATAGCTAAAAATAAGGAGGCAAATAAATGGATCATGCTGTTTTTTTCCATATCTGTATTTTGATGAGTATCACTTAAAATCATCCTTCTATTATGCCAAGAAAGGATTCTGTACCTGGTTTAGCAATGGGGTGATGGCATCATCACAGCGATCTAAAATAAGTAGCAATGGAGGAACCTCTGTCCGACGGAATTCAAACAGTTCATATTCTTTAGTTATCACTTGCTGTGAGTGAAAGAGAAAGATGATTTGCACAACCAATTAGTTACACATAGAGATGATATAAATAGGAAATTAATAAAATCTACACTTAACAATAGTTCTTTGCAACGCATAAATCTTCCATATAAAGGATTCAAAATATAATACTCACAAAGTTTAAGAGTATACCATTTAAGAGATTAGGATTTGAAATCCTATAAGTGGTTTAACTGGACCAAAAAAAAGTTAAATAGCCTGTGAATGTTTCTTGGGTTAAACCTAAGAATCTGGCCGGGTGCGGTGGCAGTACTTTGGGAGGCTGAGGTGGGTGAATCACCTGAGGTCGGGAGTTTGAGACCAGCCTGACCAACATGGAGACACCCCGTCTCTACTAAAAATACAAAAAAATTTAGCCAGGCATGGTGGCACACACCTATAATCCCAGCTACTCAGGAGGCTGAGGCAGGAGAATTGAATAAATCCAGGAGGTGGGGGTTGTGGTGAGCCGAGATCTTGCCATTGCACTGCAGCCTGGGCAACAAGAGTGAAACTCCATCTCAAAAAAACAAAACAACAACAAAAAAAACCACCTAAGAATCTTAGCGCTAATTGTTGCTTTTTGTTTTAAATTACATATACCTACCTCTTTGCCTGGAAACCTAACATATAATCATCTCCTTGGTTGTAAATAAAATATTCCTTTAGTTTCTGAAATATGATAGAGAAATGAATGGCCTTTATGTTCTGGAACCAGGAATAGGTAATGCCATACCTTAACGCACTCCGCAAGTCTCTTTGCTGCCTCTGATGAGAGCTGATAACGAATCATGGGACACTTCTTCAGAGATAAAAGGAGAGCTGTAAGCCCTTGAGTTGTTCTAGATAGCTGGGCTGGATCCCAATTTCGACCCTTTTTGTTAAAAACATATATTCAGAGAAAACATTTTAATTTTCTCTTATGAGTCTATTTGCTGAATTAACTCTCAACTGAAAAATTAAACCTTTCCTTCCATACCTGGCAGCAACCCAAAATATTGAGGGAAAATAAATGTGGGTTCACAGCAATGTAATCACCATAAAATTCCTGCAAATAAAGCACCAAGAATAGTCATTCCATAAACTTCAATTGTATCAAGCAGTAATACTTTCATATGTGATATAATATGATATAGCCAAACTTGGTGAAATACAGGTTTAAAGAGATACAAAACTGTTCAATTAATAATTAAGTAACAACAGTCAATGTGGGAGAATTAAAATAATTACAAAACAGTAGCAATAATAAATCCAAAAAATAAAAGTTGTAAAAGTATACACATTATATTTCTGGAGACCTCTATGCACACTTATCAATTAGTAAAAATGAAACACTGCTAATATGAGATAATAATGTTCTACTCAGATAAGAAAGGACTTTGCTGTCCAATATATTTTCATGAGAGAGAATATAATTTAAAACAGGTCATTCTTTTTATTCATTTATCACCTAGCACATCCTTCTGAAAAATTCAAAACTAGTTTATCTGCTGCCTCTGAAAACAACATTCCTCACTTATGTGATAAACATATTCAAGTGTTCATAATAAAACGTCTTTTGGGACAGACCTTTCCTTATTTTATTTTTAGACTCAAATATTTGAAAAAGGCCAACATATGAGATGTGTCACAGGACCAATATGTTTACCTGAACCTCAGCCACAACTTCCTGTTCATCAGCTTCAGCCAATGACTTCACATCACTCTTGCTGATCACGTTACTGAAATCTGAAACAGACATACGAGTTGGGGTTGACTCAAAGGAGATCATTTCTGCTGCAATTATATGTAAATGGGCCTGCTAGTTAAAGCCTAATGAATAAGTGACCTTCAAATTGGAATGAGTAGCACACATATATTTAAATCCACAAATTCATAACTATATATATATATATATACTTTAAAAGGACCACCATCAGAGGCACTGGAGAATGAGAATACTAGGGAACCAGGTCATTTTATTGAAAATAGCAAATAAGGAGAAAGAAGTAAGCTTTTATCCTGTCTTTTACATATAAACTATACTACCAGGTAACCAAATAGATGCGGGAAAATTTTTCTTTATGAAAATATTCCAGCACAACAACAAACAAATGCTAATGACAGAATTAGAATATCATTTTTTCTAACCCCTAATGAATCAACTGAATGGACTCAAGCATTTAGCATCAGCAGCTGCAAGAACTAGAAGATGGAGGAATATTTTAAACTTCAAGGAACATGTTAAACTATCCCATGGAGATGCAATTGGCAAGATCCAAGCTGTGAAAAACTTAACAGTTTGTTTCTTCAATAAATAAATTGCATGGGGCAGCAGGGGCAGGGGTGGGAGGACCTATAGGGAGTGTTAAGAAACTTAACATATCAACCAACAGCAATGTGTGAACCTTACTTTAATCCCGATTAACAAAAAAACTAAAAAAAAGATCGTTTTAAATTTGAATGCTGAATGGTTATCTGAAAATAGTACCAAGAGTTCAAGACCAGCCTGGGCAATATCACTTGAACCTGGGAAGTTGAGGTTGCAGTGAGCTGAGATCATGCCACTGCACACTGTCTGGGTAACAGAGGAGACTGTCTAAAAAAAAAAAAAAAAGAAAGAAAGAAAGAAAGAAAGAAAGAAAAAGGAGATAATAAAGAATTATTTTTCATTTTTATCTAGATGTAATAATGAAATTGTGGTTTTTAAACAATGAGTTCTTATTTTTTAGAGATGCATACTGAAATACTTATGGATAAAATTATATGATGTCTTAGATTTGCTTCAAAATCTGGTGGAGTAGGTGACAATATGGCTAAAATGAGATTGGGTGAGGCTCAATAATTGTTGAAGCCAGCTGATAGGTACATTGGGACTTATGATACTATTCTACTTTTGTATGTCTTTAAAAGTTCTGGGATGGGTGTGGTGGCTCACGCCTATAATCCCAGCACTTTGGGAGGCCAAGGCAGGTGGATCACACTTGAGGACAGGAGTTTGAGATCAGCCTGGACAACATGGTGAAACCCCGTCTCTACTAAACATACAAAAATTAGCCAGTTGTGGTGGTGCACACCTGTAATCCAAGCTACTTTAGAGGCTGAGGCAGGAGGATCTCTTGAACTCAGGAGATGGAGGTTGCAGTGAGCCAAGATCGTGCCACTGCACTCCAGCCTAAGCAACAGAGCGAGACTCCATCTCAAAAAAATAAATAAATAAAATTAAGAAATAAAAGTTACAAAAAGTTTTTTTTAAAATAGAGGGGCCTGTTACACAAAAGATTTAATAACATAAAAATATTTTTTAAAAGTATAAAAAATAAGATGAACAAGCTAGCTTAGTGTTAATATAAATTAGTGCTGCAAGTTAGTAATGAATAAAATTACTACATACACATTCATTCTAGTTTACGTCAATCAAATAAAATTCTGAAATTGATTATACCACCCAAGAAATCTGAAGTCTACTTTTCATAGGCTTTGGTGCTAATTACTTTAATAAATTTTTTTCTTCTGCTTCATAGGTTTACAGTCCAAATCAAACAATCTTTAGAACCAGAAGAGTAAATACTAGATTAACCATTATTAATGTCAACTGCTGCAAGGAACTGTTCAGAGGAAAAAGGAGTCTTTTACCTCATGACCCATTCAGTTTTTAGCCACAAGATTCAGCAAAAGAGTAATCCTATTATTATATATGTCTACTTGGCAGTACAGGGGATATATATGTATATGTGATTTATATATATACACACACACACACACACACACACACACACACACACACACACAAATATATCAGAGATCTAGCTTGTGATCATACTAAAAATACCAGAATAACTACACACCTATGCAAATGCCTAAAATAAAAAATAGAGTCAACATCAAATACTCCCGAAGATGCAAAGAAACTGGTTTACCCATGCATTGCTAGTGAAAATGTAATATGGTATAGTCACTCAGGAAAACATATGGCAGTTTCTTAATACACAAAACATGCAATTACCATATGACTCAGCAGTTGTACTCCTGGGGTTATTTATCCCAGAGATTGAAGACTTATGTTCACATAAAAATCTGTATACAGATGTTTATAGCAGCTTCATTTGTAATAGTGAAAACTAGAAACAACTCATGTCCTTCAATGGTGAACAGTTAAACAAACTGTGGTACATTCATATCATGGAATACTACTCAGCAATAAAATGAAATAACCTATTTTTAAATTGAAAAAAAATTTTTTGCAGCTCCAGCTCAAAGGAGGAATGAACTCTTAATACACACAACAGGCTAGGTGCGGTGGCTCATGCCTGTAATACCAGCACTTTGGGAGGCCGAAATGGGGGTATCACCTGAGGTCAGGAGTTTGAGACCTGTCTGGCCAACCAACATGGTAAAACTCCATCTCTACTAAAAAAAAATACAAAAATTAGCCAGGTGTGGTGGTACGAACCTGTAATCCCAGCTACTCCAGAGGCTGAGGTGGGAGAATCACTTGAACACAGGAGGTAGAGGCTGCAGTGAGTTGAGATAGTGACACTGCACTCCAGCCTGGGTGACAAAGTGAGACTCCTTCTCAAAACAAAAACAAAAACAAAATCACACAACGACCTGGATGACTCTCCAGAGAATTGTGCTGACTGAAAAAGTCAGTCCCAAAAGCTTATATACTGTATGATTTCATTTATAGAACATTCTTTGAATGACAAAAATTATAAAATGGAGAAAATATTAGTGGTTACCAGGGCTAATGAGGGGACTGGGGAGGGAGAGAAGTGCATATAAGCTAATAAAAGGGAAATATAAGGAAAGCTTATAGAGATGAAAATGTTGTGTATCCTGACCGTTTCAGTGTTAATGTCTTGGTTGTGATATTGTACTATGGTCATGTAAGATACTACAGAGTGGGAAGCTGGGTAAAGGGTATCTGGGATCTCTGTATTATTATTATTATTTTTTACAACTGCACATGAATCTACAATTACATCAAAATAAAAAATTTAATTTAAAAAAGAAAACGTGCAACTATTAGCCAAAAACAAACAGACAAAAACAAACAAAAATTAAGATGCCATAGATTAATAAAATTGCCTGTTTTTACCTCTTGGGGCATTGCCGCACTGAAAACCCACTGGGCAAGTTTTATATAACTTTTCAGTCCTACACAGAACTGAATAAAATAAAACATGAGAGAGCTCTTATGTATATAATCTTTTTACAAATGTTAATGTTTTGTATCATTATTCCATTTAAGTAGTATACGCTGAAGAAAGTATATATGTCTTAGACAGTGGTCTAAACCTTAAAACTCTAATACCTTTAAGTAAGCTTTAAAACTTCTCAAATGCCCTACTTACTGTTAAGTATAGTCTTTGGGGTGGAAATGTTACCAAATAGACTACATTAATACTATTAATATAAAGATCAATAATGACATCTAGAGGAAAACAGATGTAACTTCCACAGCCGAACGTACTGAATCAAAAAAATCCATGTAAATTGCACAGAAAACACAAACCTAGTTTATTTCCAGACCTCCCCTATCCAACCCCCACTCCAAGAAAGTTGTGGACATAAGAGATCACTACCTGATGATTTATACTTTCAATGCATTAAATATAGTAACAAAGAGAAATGAAACGCTTTTATCTGGTATGTAAAGTAAACCTCTGCTTTTCCAAGAAACTCAAGTAAGTATTACCTTCCCACTTCAAAAAATAAATCAGCTTCCATGCCTCAATTCCTAAGTATAAAATAGGGATAAGTATATACTTTTTCTTGGCAGGGATGAGACGTGAAATTTGGCTACTTACAACTTTTGACTGACAAAGCATCTTGAAAGGCAAAGTAAAGTGTAAAATTTTACATGTAAGCAATCAAAGATGAATGGAAATCACAGTTAGCCCAATGAAACAGAACGTTGGTCAAAAGATTTTTTTTTTTTTGAGGCGGAGCTTTACTCTTGTTGCCCAGGCTGGACTGCAATGGTGTGATCTCGGCTCACTGCAACCTCCACCTCCTGGGTTCAAGTGGTTCTCCTGCCTAAGCCTCCCAAGTAGCTGGGATTACAGGCATGTGTCACCATGCCCAACTAATTATGTATTTTTAGTAGAGACCAGAGTTTCACTATGTTGGTCAGGCTGGTCTCGAACTCCTGACCTAAGGTGACCTGCCTGCCTCAGCCTCCCAAAGAGCTGGGATTACAGGTGTGAGGCACTGCACCTGTCAGGTAAAAAGATTTGTAATACTTTGGAAGGACATTAAATAAACTAGACTTTTATAGTAACAGATTCAAAGAAATAACTGATGATACAAAGGGCTAAATGAAACATACGAACTGGGATGTTGTTATGTGTTTGAAAAAGTGAACTCACAAACTTACAAATGAAATATATACTGTATTTGGGTCTTCGAAGCTCCTGAATCATATAATCCACATTCTCCTAGAAAATAAAGAACAAGCAAACAAAATATGAGGAGAGTTGCTTAAGGAAAAAAGTAATAAGCATCATCCATTGATTTATTTATTTACTGGGTCTACTGCATATTAAAGTCTAGGTTAAATGTGTATATATGTTGGCGGGTAAGGACTGGAGACAAAAGAGATAAATTAATACAATGATCAGGAATTATATATTATGTAACAGTATGTGTATAATATTAAATATTAACCAGCTGCATTATTTTAGCCAAATTAAAGAATATAAAGGATACAGATGTTGAAATACAACATAAAGTTAATTATAATTCTGCAAATTCACATCAAGCTGCTTGTCTATAAATTGTACTCATTTGATCAAAATTGTTTTTTTTTTTTTGAGATGAAGTCTCGCTCTGTTGCCCAGGCTGGAGTGCAATGGCACAATCTCAGCTCACTGCAATCTCTGCCCTCTGGGTTCAAGCAATTTTCTTGTCTCAGCCCCCCAAGCAGCTAGGATTAAAGACATGTGCCAGCGCACCCAGCTAATTTTTTGTATTTTTAATTGAGATGTTTCACGTCGGCCAGGCTGGTCTCGAACTCCTGACCTCAAGTGATCCACACACCTTGGCCTCCCAAAGTGCTAGGATTACAGGTGTGAGCCACTGCGCCCAGCCTGATCAAAATTCTTATATAGAACATCAAAATGCATCTATTCTTTAAAAAATCAACATTCAAGAGAAAATACAATTAATTATATTCACTTTGGCTTTTAATTTATTGGGATCTAAGCCTGCACAACTGCAATGCTTGTGAAGTATTTGCAAGTAGTAGGCTAAGGCCTTTTCCATAATTACATTATTTTAAAATTAACGTATGAAAGTTAAAAACAAAAAAGTTGATTTTTATATGGTCAAAATGTAAGAATTAGAACTACATAAAATTATAATGCAGGTTTTATTGATTTTTGATACATAACACCTGGTTAAATTTCAACATATATTGTCCTCTAAATGTATTTCATTTAATAATTTGTTTTTAAAATCACATTTATTTACAGAATTTTTAAAAATATAAGCAATGTACACTGCTTATGAATGGGAAAAAGGTTTTAAAAACAGTCGTTTAGATTTAAAAATGCACTCAAATTAACTTTATAATATAATCTTAAAGCATAACATTTTAATAAATCTTTTAAACCAAAAATTACTTCTTCGCAATATGCTAGGCAAAAATAACAAAGTGAATTAAAAGATTCCTAAAAGTTCAGAACATGTGGAAAAAGGCAAAAGATAAGAGAATATATAAAATCAAAAAAAGAAAAAGGAAGAATTGTTAAAAGAGTTTGAGAGACAGTACATAGCAGCGAAAGAGTTTCTCTAATAAAAAACGTTAGGAAATAAGGAACAAGATGATCTCTAAGATCCCTCTTGAACCAAATTTTCATAACTAAGTGCTACAAATATGAAACAATTGGAAACTATTATAACATAGCATGTATTCATGAATTCAGCAACTATTTATTGAGTGTCCACTGTGCGGCAGGTATTGGGAACACAGGATGAGAAAAAACAGATACCGTGTCTGTATTCACGGAGCTTACTGCTGGTAATCACACACACCATATAAAAGTTCAAACCATGACAAGCAATGGGGAGATAAAGATGTTGGCTGGGCGCGGTGGCTTACGCCTATAATCCCAGCACTTTGGGAGGCCGAAGCGGGTGGATCGCGAGGTCAAGAGATCGAGACCATCCTGGTCAACATGGTGAAACCCTGTCTCTACTAAAAATACAAAAATTAGCTGGGCATGGTGGCGAGTGCCTGTAGTCCCAGCTACTTGGGAGACGGGTGGCTGAGGCAGGAGAATTGCCTGAACCCAGGAGGCGGAGGTTGCAGTGAGCCAAGATCACGCCATTGCACTCCAGCCTGGGTAACAAGAGTGAACTCTGTCTCAAAAAAAAAAAAAACCAACAACAACAACAAAAAACAAAGATGGTGTTGTAAGTGCATATAAGAGGCAGGTTTGACCTGGTCAGCAAAACCAGGAAAGCTTTACTTGAGGAAGTGAAGTTCAATGCAGAGGAAGAAGCCTATGCAAAGGTCCTGCGGCATGACGGAACAAGGGGAATATAGTGGATTGAAAGATTGGGGGGGCTAAGGTGCCCCCCTAATTTCAAAAGGGAAATGGTTTGAAATGAGGCTGGAGAAATGGCAGAAACTAGACCATGCTGCACCTTGAAGCCTACAATTAAGGAGTTTTGCCCTTATCATAAAAGCAATCAGAGGTCATTCAAGAATTTCAAGGAGTGTCACGATCAAATTTGCATTTCGGAAAGTACATAATGCACAAGCATGATAAAATGCATTAGAATTGAAGAACATGAATATGAATCAAGAAAGTATAAAAAATAAGACTAAAATAGGGAAGGATTTTTAAAGGAGAGACTCAAGCTAGATTTAGAAGGTGATGGGCGAAAACTGACAAATGACCAAAGAACTTTTAATTAGTGGAAGAAAAAAAACAAACAGGGAACAGGAATGAGCATGCAGAATTGCTCATTCCAATGGCAGCCTAGCTGGCTATAGAGGAGGAGCAGATCTAGGACACAGGAAGGCTGGATACAAATGTGCAAATCAACTAAAGAAGGGCTTTAACTGCTGGCTAAATAAAGATTTAATCATGGAAGTAACATTGAGTCATTACAGATTCCTGAGCATAAATGTGAATAAAGTGGTAAAGATTCAAGACATTCATAGCTGTACATAAAATAAAGTGTTGATGGTGTTCAATGTGACAGGTACAGAGGTTAATCCAGGAATAAAGTAATGTGGGTCTCTGTTGAGAGTAGCTCATTAGTGGCAATGGGAATAGCTGTGAACCTAAAAGATATCTTGAAGGAAGAACTGGCTGTAGGGGGTCAACTGAAATATGGAAACAAAACGAGAAGAATGAAGGTTATAACACTGATGATGCAGGATAATTATGATGCCACAAATAATGATAATACAAATTTATTTTGCCTGCCTAATGCTTTCAGATCAGAGTGTTCTGCATCTGCCTGGGCAGATGGCAGCTCAGTTTATGCAGTACCTTTGTAGGTCGAAGAAAACAAATTGCCTTCAGGTGTTTCATGATCTCTCGATTTTGAGAATCAATGCGTTCAAAGAGGTACACTTCTTTCTGAAGAATCTCCGATTGCGTGTATACCATACTCACTATGCCAGTCTGTAAAAACAAAGAATTAACTAAAATTATGCTAGTCTAGAATAATAAAAACAAGTAGAATATCTAGCCTCTTTTTTCATTAATACTTGGCTGGATAAATTAAATAGTAATATATGGAATAACATTTACTGAACATCCAAACAGGTAGGTAACACATGAGAATGAAAAATATGTTCTATCCTTTCAGCTGAAGCTTCAAGGTTAAAAACAAAAAAAAATCCTCTCTTTGAACAGGAACAATCCATACATTTCCAAAAATAATTTTTTCTATCACCTTAACGAGTTTTGTTTTCTGGTCTGTGGCCCACAAATAACCTGTCATTTCAGCTTGAGTTCCAACAGCTTTACTTTAAAACAATGTTGAGTGGAAACAGTGGGCCCATCCCAAAGTCTTCCAAGGGCTCTGACATATTAATGATTTCTTGGCAGAGGCTTTTAGAAAAAGATTTCTAATTCCAATAAATTGTTCCGGCTCGAAGTAGTCTCTGGGCAGTGGCTGGAGCCATTTAGACTGAAAATCCCCCGTGCAAGCTTTATACAACTTTTCAGTTCCACACAAACTGACCCTCATTTTCACATCTTTAAATTAAATGCTAAATCCTAAAGTGGAATGAAACCAGCCTTTGTAAGGTTGAGAGGGTTCCTTTACAAATGCCGAGCAAAAGCAAACTCACCGTCTCTTTATCCATGAGAAGTACTTTCATACCAGGCCCGCTGTCCTCTATCATTTTGGAAATGTACTGCTTCACAGCAAAAACCACGTTCATGGTGGCGAATTGACAGGTGCCCCAGAGCCCTTCCCGCCCCCTTTTCTGGCTAAATTAACCCCCCGGCTTGTTGGCAGGGTCTCAGCTGCTTCCTCCCTGCAGAGCTTCGGCTTCCGGGAGTCCGGGCAGCCACGGTGCTGGGAGTTGTAGTTCCGCTGGAGTGTACGGGGGACCAAGCCTACGCAAGAGATGGAAAAATCCGGTTGAGACGCCCCGGGCCGCCGCCACGCGGGTGCGCTATTCTACACCCGCCTGTAGATGTCTGTGGCCGGGACTTTCAGACCCCGATTGGCCTTTGGTCCCGGAGGCGCAGCCGCAGCCTGAAGCCCAAGAGAGTGGAGCCTCGCAAAATGAGGAAGCTGGTACAAGGCTTGCTTGGAAGCAGGAACGACGGATCGTGGCTATGGTCACTATTTGCGATTAACGCTTTCTTGCGTGGTAGCGAGAGATGAGGGCAAGGGAGGTGGCAATAATGCTCCCGGCCACTTGGGACTCAGAGAGACGGCATTTAATAAATCACACGTGGTATTGCGCAGCAGTGGTCGAGATTCCTCTTCCTGGCTTCACTGGGTCGTTAGTAAGGCGGGAACAGTGCCTCTGTGTTGGGGCTCCAGAGGCCTGAATTGGTTTTCCCAAGACAGAGAGCATATGAAATTGAACAACTATTTGTTGAATGAAAGAACAAAGGAAACGCCTTCTAGGGATGTTTTTGGGGAGGGGCCTGCGGTTCCAGCTAGGGTTGGCCTTGGGGGCTCGCAGCCTGCAGGACCACCGGACCTGTGAGCGTCCCTCTGCCCTGCCCCCGACTCAGCACCCTGAACAATTGAACTCTGCCAACTCCAACTCGCGCGCTGAAACTGCAGACAAGAACCGAGTTGCCTGGGTCCTTTGAAAGGGGTAGGGGACACGCATCCCGTAGAGCTAAAACAAACTAGCGTGGGGATTTGAAGCAAAAACTCTCAAGTTTTTATTGAATCTTGAAACCATCAACTTGCAAAGGCCTGCATTTGTGTTTACACCACACAGGTCTCCCCCCATCATGGCATTTGTCGAAAAAGAGGGTAGATGTGTGTTTTTTGCACCTTTACTTTGGGGAATTGTAAAATCAGGAAGATAAGAAACAACTGTTAGAAATCGGTAACTATAAATGCTTATGAATAGTTCCACCAAAATAATGACAGTGTTTGTGAGGTCAATAGATTCAGCATTACCAAATAAATTCTTTATATTGTAAGAAGTACACAATTAAAATAGACCAATAGCACTTTAACATTAAGGTGCTTAAGATTATGCAACATTATATACAATTTTCAAATTCCTTAAGGAAGATCAGAAACCACTGAAATATAGTAGATTTTTGTCACCTCTGAAACCGTGAAGAATATGGTTTTTGTTTGTTTTTTTTTTTCAATTTTTCTACCAAGTAAATAAAGCTTCCCTTTAGGCATTTTCTAATTTTTAGATGTGTTTTGAATGAAACGTCTTAAGTTAAAGTCAAAATGTGAATATTTAAATAGTACAAATAAGAAAAACTAATGTTACATGCAAATTTCATTCTTACCAATTTAAATGTTCATATCTTACAGAAAACATGGAAACAATGCTAATGAAAATCCTGTAAATTACTGATATTTGAAAATTCACTGCCAATCTGCCATGTCACTTGGATTTATTTTTCTTATCTATAATGTGGACTTCAGTATAAAAAAGTTTTTCCCATGTTCTGCATTATTTTAAGAAAGATGGAGATAAAGACTTGTCCATGAAATTTGTGCCTTTTTAGACAACAATCTGTAAGCAATAGATGGAAAGAATCTGTATCCTTTTGATGATTTATACTTGCACACATAACTTTTTGAGGGAGGAGAAAAATGCCTACTTGACAAAGTTTACTAACTCATTCCAATTTCCCATAAAATTCCATTGATGTCAGTGGTAGTGATATTTTATACACTGAGTGATAAGATATGGAACATACTCATTTTGAACAAAACAAGTATTACATATTTAAAGGGTGCTGTGATGATCCTGAAGTTAGCTTGCTTCCTTCCTGAAGAAAACCAGGCAAGCGGTTTTAAATGTCTCCAAATTAAGAACTTCTTTTGTATCCCCATACCTCTAAAAATAGGACTGAAACCAATGATAAAGTCCAAACTCTTGCTTTGTGACCCATCCAGTATAAACCCAGACTTGTTTTGTTGTAGCAAAGTGACAGCAAATCCAGAAGCCAATATGAAGTGTGTACTTATTTTTAATTTAGGGTATAAATAAACTATAATAAGAAATATTTTCAATAGTAAAGACATTAAATTAAAAAAATAAATCATGACATCCTTCAAATACGAATGATTACATTAACTTAAAATTTTCAACTTGAAAAAAATTTGTTTTCACTGGGTCCAAGAAATCAGTGATCTAAAGGATAGAAAACAGGAAGTCAAAAAATGCAGTATTGGTCAGGTGGGTGGCTCACTCCTGTAGTCCCAGCACTTTGGAAGGCTGAGGCGAAGCCAATTGCTTGAGTCCAGAAGTTCAAGACCAGCCTAGGCAACATGATGAAACCTTGTCTATACAAAAAAATACAAAAAATTAGTTGGGCATGGTGGTCAGTGCCTGCGGTCCCAGCTACTTGGGAGGCTGAGGTTACAGTGTGCCACCGCACTGCATTCTGGGTGACAGAGTAAGACCCTGTCTCCAAAAAAGAAAAGAAAAAAAAGCAGTATTTGCATTTGTACATTTTATTTATGCTTATAAATATGTAAGTTAAATAATCAGGAATGAGGCTGGGCGTGGTGGCTCATGCCTGTAATCCAAGTACTTTGGAGGCCAAGGCGGGCAGATCACCTGAGGTCGGGAGTTCAAGACCGGCCTGACCAACATTGTGAAACCCCGTCTTAAAAAAAATAAAAATTGGCCGGGCGCGGAGGCTCACGCTTGTAATCCCAACACTTTGGGAGGCCGAGGCGGGTGGATCATGAGGTCAAGAGATCGAGACCATCCTGGTCAACATGGTGAAACCCCCTCTCTACTAAAAATACAAAAATTAGCTGGGCATGGTGGCGCGTGCCTGTAATCCCAGCTACTCAGGAGGTTGCGGCAGGAGAATTGCTTGAACCCAGAAGGCAGAGGTTGCGGTGAGCCGAGATCGCGCCATTGCACTCCAGCCTGGGTAACGAGCGAAACTCCGTCTCAAAAAAAAAAAAAAATTAAATAAAAATAAAAAAAAATCAGGAATGATTATCCAAATAATTAAATGTACTTCAGTTTTCTCCAAAGTGTATACTATTTAGAGGTTTAACTGCCCATTTTGTATTTAATCAAAATCGTGGTCTTCCCCCATCAGAACTCAAGGCTTCAATAGAAAACAAATAATATGTAAATAAGCTTCAGTATAATTATAATAACAATATGGCCAACTCTTAGTTATCTTAGATTATTAATTCCCTATTTACCATAATCCTTGTTGCTTCATATTAACACTTATAAGTTCTCTTATAAGCCATGGATAGGAAGGAAGTAAAGATGAAATTTAATGAAACTGAAGTTAATTAGATTTCCTACTTGATAACAATTGAAAAAAAATTTGCATAAAGTATGAGTATTGGCCAGGCATGGTGGCTCATGCCTGTAATCCTAGCACTTTGAGAGGCTAAGGCAGGAGGATTGCTTGAGCCCAGGAGTTCGAGACTAACCTGGGCAACATAGCTAAACCTTGTCTCTACAAAAAATTTAAAAATTAACCAGGTGTAGTGGGTGCACCTGTGGTCCCAGCTCCTCGGGAAGTGTGGTGCTAGGATTGCTTGAGGCCTGGAAATCGAGACTGTAGTGAGCCATGTTCATGCCACTGTGCTCCAGCCTGGGTGAGAGTGAGACCCTGTCTCAAAAAAAAAAAAGGAAAAAAGAAAGAATGGCAGGATTGCTTGTGTCATACAACCAGTATTTGTGCAGAATTCTTAACCTAACCATTTCCTCATTGGATAAGTGGTAATAACATAACCTACCTCATGAATTTGTGAGAATTAAATGAAATAATGTGCAAAAAAGTATTTTACACAGTGGCTGGCGCATGGTAAATGCTCAATAAATATCAGTTTTCATTATTAGAAATCAAAAGGGTAAACATGCATTTTAGCTTACTTTTCACTTATGGCATGTTTATTTGCCATTGACAAGAAAATTTAAAAATAGAATCAATTTCAGAAAATGTAAGCCATAGCTTCTGCCATAGCTTCTAAATATAATTTCCATTAAGACTTAATCTTGTATTACTATACAGTAATAGAAATACTAATGGGAAGATTTGACCTGCTTCATCATAATTTGTAAAACATGCAGTTTTTATGAAGAAAAAAGTTAGGAAAAATATGCTTCAAATGATTTCAGAGGCTTGTGTCTGTGCAGCCTCAAATCAAATAAAATTTGTTGAATTTTCATCTCAGTTCACCAATTGTGATGTACTGGGCTTTATGGTAACAAAAGCATTTAATAGCTTTAAATCATTAAGTAAAAATTATCTGCATGAAGAGTTCTGTCTGCACATTTAATAACTTCAGTGATTCCACCTTTCTGAGTAGGTAAATTGATAATAGCTACAGTGAGAATGTTACAGCTGAGGTGACCAGTAGCATAACTACCAACCAGCTATCAAATCCTGTGCAGAGTCCTTTAAAATAACTATCCTGAATTTATAGTTTTGATTACAAATAAGTTCACCATTTGTAGTATTTTGAGATGACCAAAGAAGTTGGATTTCTGTATGGGAACCACTCCCCAGCAAGAAACATTTTCTTTTTTTTTTTTTTTTTCTTTGAGACAGGGTCTTGCTCTGTCGCCCAGGCTGGAGTGCAGTGACACCATCTCGACTCACTGCAACCTCTGTCTCCAGGTTCCAGTAATTATCATGCCTCAGCTTCCTGAGTAGCCAGCACTACAGGTGCCTGCCACCAAACCCCGCTAATTTTTGTATTCTTAGTAGAGACAGTGTTTAATTTTTGTGTTTTTAGTAGAGACAGAGTTTTACCATGTTGGCCGGGCTGGTCTGGAACTCCTGGCCTCAAGTGATCTACCTGCCTTGGCCTCCCAAAGTGCTGGGATTACAGGCATGAGCCAGCATGCCTGGTCTACAACATTTTCTGTCTGCAGAAACTACAGGTAATATACTCAGAGACCTGAGTAATTGAAATTTTAGTTAAATAAGATCTTTGCATTCCCAAGGATCAAATGATCTAGACTGAATGAAATTTGTGTTGAATTGAGCTTGTTATAAATATAAGTCAGGGCCAGCATTGGTGGGTCATGCCTGTAATCCCAGCATTTTGTGGGGGCCGAGATGGGTGGATTACTTGAGGTCAGGAGTTCGAGACTAGCCTGGTCAACATGGTGAAACCCCAGTCTCTACTAAAAATACACAGTTAGTGAGGTGTGGTGGCTCCGGGCTGTGATCCCAGTTACTTGGGAGGCTGAGGCAGGAGAATTACTTGAACCCGGGAGGTGGAGGTTGCAGTGAGCTGAGATCTCGCCACTGTAGTCCAGCCTGGGCAATAAGAGTGAAATTCCATCTCAAAAAAAAAAAAAAAAAAAAAAAAAGTCAGGTTTCCTCTTCACTTTTTAATTAGTTCTAGGCCACTGTATAGATTCAAAATGTAGACTGTACACCATGATAGTTTTGTATGTTGCTCTGATATATAAAGCAGAATGTGATTTTATTTAAAAGAGATTCCTAGCTAACGTAGGTAGAACAGAACAGTTGCTCAGAGTAAGATATAATTTCTTGGGCAAAAGATTAGAGAAGGCAATTCGCTGAAAATGAAATAAATAACTAGTAAACATGTGAAGAGATCTCAATGGTAATCTAAAAAATGCAAATTAAAGTCACAATGGAATTACCATTTCATATCCAAAAATTAAAATGTCTGATAATACCAAGTGTTGGTGAAAATATAGAATAACCCTTCATCTATTGCTAGTAGAAGTGTAAAAAATTGGTATAACATTTTGGAAAGCAATATAGATGTTAAAAAGCTGAAGATATACTATACATACTCTTGTGCTCAAAAATTCTTCCTCTTGGTATATATCCCTCTTGCTTCCATGGAAACTCCCAAAGAAGCTTCCCTTCTTTGTTTCGTGAAAGGGCCATATGTGCAAAGCGGCCCCCAACTGCCAAAGGAGCCGAGAAGGCAAAGAAGAAGGCAGACAAACCCAGTTTGTCAGTTTTGAGTGATTTATTAGGGGAATTTACAGACAGAAACATGGTCCTGGGCAGCTGCATGATAGGTAGATCTCTGCATCACAACCTCCCAGACCCAGGGCTTATATCTTCGGGAAAATGCATGTACTCTGGAAGGAATGCGTAGGTGGCTGTGGACGTCACAGCCTATGATTTCTGCAACAGCATCAAGTGTGGTTTAGGAGGAAACTTACAGTGAATAGAGGTTCTTACGTAAAGACGAATACATCATTTAGACATTCTGGAGGCATTCCCAGACTCAGCGTTAGTCAGAAGCTACACGGCAGATTAGCATTTAAAATAAAGTCACTCTTGTCCCCACACTTGTTAGCTAGGAGTGGCCAAGCAGCTCTTGGGGCAGCCAGAGCCCCTGGGCAGCTCACTGCTGGGTATGAACAGCCTCATTTTTTTTACCTACAGGCTTTTCCAAGATTTCCTGTGTGTGGTCATGAAAGGAATTGGAAATTGCTGCCCTAGAGAACTCTGACACATATGTGAGACACGTACAAGAATGTTCTTAAGAGAATTGCTGATAATAGCAAACAAGTTGAAAACAACCGAAATGTCCATCAACAGAAGAATAAGTAAATAAATCACGGTATAATTTTATAACAAAATACTATCTTCAGCAGTTTAGATGAATAAACCAGAGTTAAGGGCATCCATATAGATGAATCTCAAAAAGATGGTAGGGGTTTAGAAACAACATACACTGTCCGTGCAGAGTATAATATTATTTATATAACATTTGAAAACATGCAAAAATAATAGTATATTGCTTAGGGCTACAAACCTACAGATTGGTGTATGAAGAAATGCTACATGTGGCTGGGCACGCTGGCTTACGCCTGTAATCCCAGCACTTTGGAGGACAAGGTGAGAGGATTGCTAGAGGCCAGAAGTTTGAGACCAGCCAGGACAACACAGAGAGACACCCTCTCAACCTCAAAAAAAAAAAAAGGTTGTTTTCTTCTGAGACCTCTTGTGGATGTCTGTCTTCTCTTCTGTCTTCACATGGTCTCTCTGTGGTGTCTGGGTCCTAATCCGTTCTTATAAGGACACCAATCATATTAGACTAGAGCCCACCCAAATGACCTCATTTAACCTTAATTACCTCTGTAGGGACCCTTTCTCCAAATGCAATCCCATTCTGAGATACTGAAGATCAGGACTTCAATACAGGAATTTTGGGGGGACACAATTCATCATCTAACAGATGCTGATTGGTGAATAAATCATTCAGCCCTAGATGTCACCTAACAGCCTAAAAACATATGAGATGAGGCACTGAAATCTCACGGAAGGAGTCACACTGATATTACTTGTATTTTCTCCTTTATGTCCTAATATTAAATAAAGCACATATGGCTGGGCGCTGTGGCTCACGCCTGTAATCCCAGCTTTTAGGGAGGCAGAGGCAGGAGGATAGCTTGAGCCCAGGAGTTTGAGACCTGCCTGGGAAATATAGCGAGACCCTGTTCTCCACAAAAAGGAAAAAAAAAATTTAAAAAAAAAAAGAACATATGGCCCTACTTCTATCTGTGATTTTTTTTCTCTTTTAAACTATCTTTTATTTTATGAAATGGTTGAGATGACTAAAAGTATACTATATCAAAAGACTGCTGGGTTTTTTGTGTGTTTGTTTTGCAATGGCAAACAGATGTAATGGATCATGCAATTCATATTGGTCTGAACCCTTCCAACTTTTAGCTGAATAGATTGTGTTTACATTGTTATTAAGTTTTATGTTTATGTTTTTAACATTTTTTCCTTCCTTCTTCCTTCCTTTCCTTCTTCCTTCCTTTCCTTCTTCCTCCCTTTCTTTCTTTCCTTCTTCCTTCCTTCCCTCCCTCCCTCCTTTCTTCCTTCCTTCCTTGCTCTCCCCTTTCTCTCTTTCTCTCTCTTTCTTTCTCTTTCTTTCTTTCTTTCCTTCCCTCCTTCCTTCCTTCCCTCTTTCTTTCTTTCTTTCTTTCTTTCTTTCTTTCTTTCTTTCTTTCTTTCTTTCTTTCTTT
>NW_016107503.1:6159934-6163648 GCF_001604975.1 Cebus imitator
GGCCGGGTGTGGTGGCTCACGCCTGTAATCCAAGCACTTTGGAGGCCAAGGCAGGCGGATCACCTGAGGTCGGGAGTTCAAGACCAGCCTGACCAACATGGTAAGATCCCATCTATAAAAAGAAAAGAAAAGAAAAGTGGCCAGGCGCAGTGGCTCATGCCTGTAATCCCAGCACTTTGGGAGGCTGAGGCGGGTGGATCACGAGGTCAGGAGTTCAAGACCAGCCTGGCCAAGATGTTGAAACCCCGTCTCTACTAAAAACTACAAAAATTAGCCAGGCGCAGTGGCAGGTGCCTGTAATCCCAGCTATTCGGGAGGCTGAGGCGGGAAAATCACTTGAAACTGGGCGGCAGAGGTTGCAGTGAGCTGAGATCATGTCACTATGCTCCAGCCTGGGCTACAGAATGAGACTCTGTCTCAAAAAAACAAAACAAAACAAAATTAAAACAAAGAAAGTATGTGGCTGGGTACAGTGCACCTGTAAACTTAGCACCTGTAAGCTGAGGTGGGTGGATCACCTGAGGTCGGGAGTTTGAGACCAGCCTGACCAACATGGAGAAACCCCGTCTCTACTAAAAATACAAAAATATTAGCTGGATATGATGGTGCATGCCTGTAGTTCCCTCTGACAAGGATAGGATTTTGACTGCAATGGGGCTTCCCATTCTTGGGCTTCTTAGCCTTGAGGTTACTCTTTTTCACCTTGCTACCAGCATCAGCCTTCTTGGCTTCAGGTTTCTTCTTTTTAGTATCTGGCTTCTCAACTTGTTCACCCTCCATTTTGTAAGATGGGAAAGAACTAATTTTTTAACAATGGTCATTCAGACTAGTGTGAGATGGTATTTCATTGTGGTTTTGATTTGCATTTCTCTAATGATCAGTGATACTGTGGGTTTTTTAATCTGTCTGTTGGCTGCAGGTATGTTTTCTTTTGTGTTTTGTTTTTGTTTTTTGTTTTTTGGGTTGTTTATTTATTTATTTTTTTTTTTGAGATGGAGTCTTGCTCTGTTGCCAGGATGGAGTGCAATGGCGCCATCTTGGCTCACTGCAACCTCCGCCTCATGAGTTCAAGTGATTCTCATTCCTCAGCCTCCCAAGTAGCTGAGATTATAGGCATGTGCCACCACACCCAGCTAATTTTTGTATTTTTAGTAGGACGGAGTTTCACTCTGTAGGCCAGGATGGTCTCGATCTCCTGACCTGGTGATCTGCCCACCTCAGCCACCCAAAGTGCTGGGATTACAGGCATGAGCCACTGCAGCCGGCCTATATGTCTTCTTTTGAAAAGTGTCTGTTCATCCTTTGCCCACTTTTTAATGGGGTAGTTTTTCTCTTGTAAATTTGTTTAAGTTTCTTATAGATGCTGGATATTAGACCTTTGTCAGATGCATAGTTTGCAAATATTTTCTCTTATTCTGTAGATTGTCTGTTTACTTTGTTAATAGTTTATTTTGCTGTTCAAAAACTCTTAAGTTTAATTAGATCCCATTTGTCAATTTTTTGTGAATGCTTTTAGTGTCTTTGTCATGAAATCTTTGTCTCTTCCTAAGCCCAGGATGGTATTGGCTAGGTTGTCTTCCAGAGTTTTTATCATTTTGGGTTTTACATTTAAGTCATTAATCCATCTTGAGTTGAATTTTGTATATGATGTAAGGAAGGAGTGCAGTTTCAATCTTTTGCATATGTTTAGCCAGTTATCCCAGCACCATGTTTTTGACTAGGGAGTCTTTTCTCCATTGCTTGTTTTTGTCAGCTTTGTTGAAGATCAGATGGTTGTAGGTCTGTGGCCTTATTTCTGGACTGTCCATTCTGTTCAATTGGTCTATGTGCCTGTTTTATGTACCAGTACCATGTTGTTTTGGTCACTGTGGCCCTGTAGTATAGTTTAAAGTCAGGTGATGTGATACCTTCAGATTTGTTCTTTTGCCTTGGCTATTTGGGCTCTTTTTTGGTTCCATATGAATTTTAAAATAGTTGTCCCTAATTCTATGAAGAATGTTATTGGTAGTTTGATAGGAATAACATTAACTCTGTAAATTGTTTTGGGCAGTATGACCATTTTAATGACATTGGTTCTTCGTATCCATGAGCATGGGATGTTTTTCCATTTGTTTGTGGCTTCTCTGATTTCTTTGAGCAGTGTTTTGTAATTCTCATTGTAGAGATCTTTCACTTTCCTGGTTAGCTGTATTCCCAGGTATTTAATTTTTTTGGTGGCAGTTGTGAATGGGATTGCTTTTCGGATTTGGCTGTGGAGTGCTAGTGTTTTTTGTACATTGATTTTGTATCCTGCAACTGCTGAAGTTGTTTTTCAGCTGAAGGAGCTTTTGGGCCAAGACTATGGGGTTTTCTAAATACAGAATCATGTCATCTGCAAACAGAGGTAGTTTGACTTCTTGTCCTCCTATTCAGATGCCCTTTATTTCTTTCTCTTGCCTTATTGCTCAGGCCAGGACTTCTAATATGTTTAATAGGAGCGGTGAGAGAGGGCATCCTTGTCTTGTGCTGGTTTTCAAGGGGAATGCTTCCAGCTTTTGCTCATTCAGTATCATCTTGGCTGTGGGTTTGTCATAGATGGCTCTTATTATTTTGAGGTACTTTTGTTTTTGTTTTTGTTTTTTCAAATTATGAGTCCTTTATTCAGCGGTCAACAGAGAGTCAGCTAAAGCTCAAAATCTCTTGGCCCCGAGGAAGGGGCTTGATCTCCCTTTATACCTTGATTTAGGTAGGGGAGGGGGCAGCCGCGGAATTTTACAGAAGCAGAACAAGCAAGTTAGTAGGAAGAGGCTGGTAAAGAGGCTGGTAACCAGGGGGCAGGAGGTTCCCAGGATTGTTGGTTGCTAAGGGTATTTCCATATAATCGCTAAGAGGGGTAGCAGGGGGATCTTTCCATACAATCAATCACAAGGAAGGTAATCACAATAGCAGGTAGACTTGCCAAGCAGTATGCGGCTACAGTGGTTACAGGTGCTTTGAACAGTGTGAACCACTCTCAATGGTTCAAAGCTTTGAGTGCAGCGTGACCCAGTAATGCACCTGAGGGGCTGCAGGAAGGGACAGGCTTGAGAGAACTTGACAGGTTTGCAGCTAAGATGGAGTCAGTTAGGCTAACCTAGGTTAGGTTATCACAATAGCATAAAAATTAAAACTGATAAAAGACAAACCAACAAGCAAACAATTCATTAACCTTCTTTCCAAATCACTGTGACTAGCAGGCAAGGAACGGTGACACTATACTGGTGACACCCAATCTTCAGGAGGTAACAGTGCTTCTGTTACACAATGAAGGAAAGAAAGAATATGTTTTGCTCTCCAGTATCCCATTGGCACGCCTTTTGATGCTGTCATCCCCAGTGTCAAAGGTAAGTGAACAAGTACAACAGCTATAGTCTTAGATGGACACCATAACAAAGGGCTTAGACACCACAAGAGTGTGGATGTGGAGGTACATTTCTTTAATGTGTAGTTTATTAAGAGTTTTTAACGTGAAGAGAATATAATATTTTTATGTTGAAATAATTCTTTTAGAAATGACTCATTCCTGGCCTGGCGCGTGGCTCAAGCCTGTAATCCCAGCACTTTGGGAGGCCGAGGCGGGTGGATCACGAGGTCAAGAGATCGAGACCATCCTGGTCAACAAGGTGAACCCTTGTCTCTACTAAAAATACAAAAATTAGCTGGGCATGATGGTGCGTGCCTGTAGTCCCAGCTACT
>NW_016107503.1:6163747-6165351 GCF_001604975.1 Cebus imitator
AAAAAAAAAAAAAAAAAAAAAGAAATGACTCATTCCTGATATATCAATCATTTAATCAAGATCACTGTTTTCCTTCACTAGAAAGAATATTTAATACTGTAAAAGTAAAATATAAACCTTTTTATTTACATATCTTTCCATTTGAAGCAAATAAAATTTCTATAATGTAGGACACTATTACTCAGGATTATTCTCTTGAATATAGTAGTAAATGATAACAACCACCTTTCACTAAGCTTTTATTATGTGCTGAGACCTTTACAGATACGTGAATTAATCTTTGCAACTTTCCTTTAAGGTGGATATTGTTTTTATATTCCAGATAAACCGAGGTTCAGAGAAGTTGAATAACTTCCTTAAGGTGGATGTAGATGGAAAGAAACATACTTTTCAGCAGGCATTTTACCACATATATATATATATATATATATTTTTTTTTTTTTTTTTTTTTTTGAGACGGAGTTTCGCTGTTGTTACCCAGGCTGGAGTGCAATGGCACGATCTCGGCTCACTGCAACCTCCGCCTCCTGGGTTCAAGCAATTCTCCTGCCTTAGCCTCCCGAGCAGCTGGGACTACAGGCACACGCCACCATGCCCAGCTAATTTTTGTATTTTTAATAGAGATGGGGTTTCACCATGTTGACCAGATGGTCTCGATCTCTTGACCTCATAATCCACCCGCCTCGGCCTCCCAAAGTGCTGGGATTACAGGCGTGAGCCACCGCGCCCAGCCTTACCACATATTTTTTGTACACATCCTTTTCACATGTCTTGTTTTGGAAACTAGATTGTTTTTTCTTTTAGGATAGAGAATGGTTTTTTCCATCCTTTTCACCTAGTGTTGTGTCCTGCACGCAGAAGATACCCAATAAATATTTAATGTTGGTGATGCTTATTACTGAGTAAACTGCTGCAATGACATATTAAACAAAGTATAGAGTTTTACACAGAAAGAACAACAACAAAAAAAAGAGATCAATAAACTTATCTAGGTGATTCATGTCAATAATTTCATTGAGGCTGGGCACGGTGGCTCACGCCTGTAATCCCAGCACTTTGGGAGGCCGAGGTGGGTGGATCACTTGAGGTCATGAGATGGAAACCAGCCTAGCCAATATGGTGAAACCCCATCTCTAAAAAAAAATAAAAATAAAAATAAAAATAAAAAATAATTTCATTGAATGATATGGAATAAATTTTGAGAAAAATATCATGGAATTTCCAAATTTTCAGGTAAATTACAGAGACTTAGACAGGACTTTCTTGTGCTCTTGCAACAAATGACATTTGAATTTTTTTTTTTTTTTTAGACAGAGTCTAGCTCTTGTTGCCCAGGCCAGAATGCAATGGCGCAATCTTAGCTCACTGCAACCTCTGCCTCCCGGGTTCAAGCTATTCTCCTGCCTCAGCCTCCCGAGTAGCTGGGATTACAGGCGCGAGCCACCATGCCGAACTACTTTTTGTATTTTTAGTAGAGATGGGGTTTCACCATGTTAGGCTGGTCACGAATTCCTGACTTCAGGCGATCTGCCTGCCTTGGCCTCCCAAAGTGCTGGGATTACAGGCGTGAACCACCGTACCCGGCCTTTTTTTTTTTTTTTTTT
>NW_016107503.1:6169591-6171501 GCF_001604975.1 Cebus imitator
TCACCATGTTGACCAGGATGGTCTCGATCTCTTGACCTCGTGATCCACCCGCCTCAGCCTCCCAAAGTGCTGGGATTACAGGCTTGAGCCACCGCACCCGGCCGTTTTGAAATTCTTTTTAATGGTTCAATAAACTCTTAATAGAACTACAAGCAATACAATTACTTCCTCTGCTTTGTTAGAAATGTTTTTGTAATCATGTTAATTATATTACTTTTAACTATATAAGGCTTGCGTCTCTTTTTTTAAATTGATGTTTATACCCTCTGTAAGATAAATACAAAGACTTTTTGTTCCCGTGAGGATGTGTTATAAGATTGCAGGGAGTATAAAAATTGGCAGTGGAGTAGATGATGTGTATTATTAGTCTGATCTTAATGTTGTAACATACTGATCATGCCAAATATATAATTAGTTTGTTTTTGTTATTTAAAATATGCAGGACTGTAACAAACACACTAGAGAGATAACATAAGGTACAAGAAAGCAAGTAATTTACTATCTAATTAAAGCATTTCATTCTAATACTAGCAGAGTTCTGTCTGGAAAATGAATTAACTTTATGCTTTTTTTGTCTCAATTTTCCGAAAATTTCCCTTAACTCGGATAGTGTCTGTTGAATAATATTTCTGATGTTAAGAATTAGAGGGGGTGTAGCTCAGTGGTAGAGCGCATGCTTAGCATGCATGAGGCCCTGGGTTCAATCCCCAGCACCTCCATGAAGTTTTTCTGGCTGAATGCAGGGGCTCACACTTATAATCTCAGCATTTTGGGAAGCCAAGGCCAGCGGATTGCTTGACGTTCAGGAGTTGGAGACCAGCTTTGCCAACATGGGAAAATCCTGTCCCTACTAAAAATACAAAAAATTAGCTGGTCATCAAGACACACACCTGTAATCCTAGCTACTTGGGAGGCTGAGGCACGCGAATCACTTGAACCTGGAAGGTGGGGATTGCAGTGAGCTGAGATCATGCCACTGCACTCCAGCCTGGTCGACAGAGTGAGGCTCCACCTCAAGAAAAAATAATAATAATTTAGTTTAAGAACAAACAATGTTATTTAAGCTGGGTGTGGTGGCTGACGCCTGTAATCCCAGCACTTTGGGAGGCTGAGGCAGGCAGATCACCTGAGGTCCGGAGTTCGAGAGCAGCCTGACCAACATGGTGAAACTCTGTCTCTAAAAAAAAAAAAAAAGTTATTTATTTTCATATGGGATTTGAAATCTGAATCTAATCATTCTTGGTATTATTACTAATTCTCTTGCACTACTACACAATTTTCTGTTTAGAGACATTGGCTATAACAAGTATACAGACATAATGATATATAATCTTTCTGTTTTAAAACTGAGTTTATTTTTTTTTCCCCTGCCAACTTACTGGCACACAATTGAAGAGCTATTTTCACAAGTAACTAATAAATCTTATCTCTGCTTCATATTTTAAACTCTTATTTTTTACCCTTATGAAGTTGGAGGGAGTAGATGTGTTTATTTTATAGACGGATTATAATATTGGGTTGTTGTAAGTAATTTTCTTTGCTACATATCCTTCAACTTTATTATTTATTTATTTATTTATTTTTGAGACACAGTCTCGCTCTGTCGCTAGGCTGGAGTACAGTGTCACGATCTCGGCTCACTGCAGCATCCACCTCCCGGGTTCAAGTGATTCTCCTGCCTCAGCCTCCTGAGTAGCTGGGACTACAGGTGCACAACACCACACCTGGCTAATTTTTGTCTTTTTAGTAGAGATGGGGTTTCACTATGTTGGCCAGGATGGTCTCGATCCCCTGACCTTGTGATCTGCCCACCTCAGTCTCCCAAAGTGCTGGGATTACAGGCAAGAGCCACCATGGCCAGCTGAACTTTATTTTTATTTATTTATTATTATTATTATTGAGATGGAGTC
>NW_016107503.1:6172159-6175174 GCF_001604975.1 Cebus imitator
AAAAAAAAAAAAAAAAGGAAGAAAAGAAAATCAATGACCCAAACATTAAACTCAGTAAGCTAGGCAAAGAACATCACAAACAACACTTATAAAAGTTGGGGGATGAAATTTAAAAAGATAAAAAAGCAGAAATTAATGAAACAATAAAAAGCATACTCAATTAGTGTACCAAAAATCTGATTCTTTGATAACCAATAAAATAGACCGATCTTTGGCAAGTCTGATTAAAAAAAGAAAGATGGAGAAGGAGAGAAAATATAAAAACAGCACTGGGGCCAGGCACAGTAGCTCACGCCTGTTATCCAGAGGCCTGGAGTTCGAGACCAGCCTGGCCAACATGGTGAAACCCCGTGTTTACTAAAAATACAAAAATTAGCCAAGTGTGGTGGCAGGCACCTGTAATTCCAGCTACTCGGGAGACTGAGGCAGGAGAATCACTTGAACCCGGGAGGCAGAGGTTGCAGTGAGCTGAGATGGCGCCACTGCACTCCAGCCCGGGCAACAGAGTGAGACTCTGTCTCAAAACAAACAATAACAAAGCATTGGAATGAAAAGGAGATATAATCACAGAAATAGTGAAGATTTTAAAAGCATAATCATGTATTGCATATTACCTTATAGCAATAAATTTAAAATTTAGATGAAACAGGAATTTCTAAGTAAATACAAACCAAAATTGACTCAAAAAGAGGTAGGGAATCTAATAGCCAATGACTATAGAAGCAATTGAAAAGATAGTAAAAAAATTGCTGGCCAAGTGCGGTGGCTCACACCTGTAATCCCAGCACTTTGGGAGGCCGAGGTGGGCGGATCACGAGGTCAAGAGATCAAGACCATCCTAGCCAACATGGTGAAACCCCGTCTCTATTAAAAAAATACAAAATTTAGCTGGGCATGGTGGTGCGCGCCTGTAGTCCCAGCTACTCGAGAGGCTGAGACATGAGAATTGTTTGAACCCGGGAGGTGGAGGTTGCAGTAAACCGAGATCACGGCACTGCACTCCAGCCTGGTGCCTGGCAACAGAGTGAGACTCTGCCTCAATTAAAAAAAAAAAAACTACTGAAGAAGAAAAAGAGCACCATATAGTTAACACAACTGAACTCTATTCTTAAAAATTGTTACGATAGTAAATTATGTGTTTTTTTAACCACAATTAAACCAAATTTTTTAATTAAAAAAAGGAAAAGAGGCTGGGCGTGGTGGCTAACGCCTGTGATCCCAGCACTTTGGGAGGCCAAGGAGGGTGGGTCTCTTGAGGTCACGGGTTCGAGACCAGCCTGGTCAACATGGTGAAACCCTGTCTCTACTAAAAATACAAGAATTAGCCAGGTGTGGTAGTGCACGCCTGTGGTTCCAGCTACTCAGGAGGCTGAGGGGGAAGAATCACTTGAACTGGGAGTCAGAGATTGCAGTGAGCTGAGATCAAGCCACTACACTCCAGCCTGGGCAACACGGTGAGACCCTGCCTCAAAAAAAGAAAAAAAATTAATAAATGAAAGTAGAATGTAAAACTTGGATACTAAATAGAAGAAAGTATAAAGAAAATGTAGTCAATCCAGTAGAAAGCAGGATATGAGGAGAAAAAGATATGGAAAAGAAATCTTAAAAGCAAAAAAATAAAGTGGTGGAAATAACCCAAATGTATCAGTAATTACAATAATTGGGATAAATGGATTACAGCACCAGTTTAACTGGGCCCAGTGGCTCATGCCTGTAATCCTAGCACTTTGGGAGACTGAGGCCAGTGGATTGCTTGAGCCTAGGAGTTTGAGAGCAGCCTGGGCAACATAGCAAGACCCTGTCACTAGAAAAAAATACAAAAATTAGGACATGATGGCATGCCTGTAGTCCTGGCGACTCCAAAGGCTGAGGTGGGAGGATCACCCGAGCTTGGGGAGGTGGAGGCTGCAGTGAGCTATGATTGCATCACTGCACTCTAGCCTGGGTGACAGAATAAGACTCCATCTCAAAAAAACAAAGCCTCCAGTTTATAATTACGTTTATTTGTTAGATTTAAAAAGGGATATAAAATAAATATTTTATTTAAAAGATAGCAGAATGATTCAAAGTAAAAGTATAAGAAAAAAATGTAGCAGGCAAATACTAACTGAAAGAAAGGTATACAATGCTTTTTAAGGCAAAAAGAATTAAGACCTGAGGCCTAGGCCGGGCGCGGTGGCTCACGCCTATAATCCCAGCACTTTGGGAGGCTGAGGTGGGTGGATCACGAGGTCAGAAGTTGGAGACCAGCCTGGCCAATATGGTGAAACCCCATCTCTACTAAAAATACAAAAATTAGCTGGACGTGGCAATGTGGGCCTGTAGTCCCAGCTGCTCGGGAGGCCAAGGCAGGAGAATTGCCTGAATCCGGGAGGTGGAGGGAGGTTGCAGTGAGCTGAGATCGCACCACTGCACTCTAGCCTGGGTGATAGAGTGAGACTCTGTCTCAAAAAAAAAAAAAAAAAAGAATTAAGACCTGAATGGGGAAGAGGGACTTTGAAATTTGAATTCAAGATTGGGAAGATGTTCTTTTATTTTATTATTATTATTTTTTGAGTCTTGTCGCCCAGGCTGGAGTGCAGTGGTGCGATCTTGGCTCTTGGCAACCTCCGCCTCCTGAATTCAAGCGATTCTCCTGCCTCAGCCTACTGAGTAGCTGGGACTACAGAGGCATGTGCCATTACGCCCAACTAATTTTTTGGTAAAGGACCACAAGCTTAACTAGGAGTCAATAATGTGATCTGGCTTACAAAAAAAGTAGAGGCTGGGCGAGGTGGCTCATACCTGTAATCCCAATACTTTGGGAGGCTGAGGTGGGTGGATCACTTGAGGTCAGGAGTTCGAGACCAGCCTGGCCAACATGGTGAAATCCTGTCTCTACTAAAAATACAAAAATTAGCTGGGCATGGTAGCATGTACCTGTAATCCGAGCTACTCGGAAGGCTGAGGCATGAGAATTGCTTGAACCTGGGAGGCAGAGGTTGCAGTGAGTTGAGATCACGCCATTGCACTCCA
>NW_016107503.1:6175184-6176646 GCF_001604975.1 Cebus imitator
AAAAAAAAAAGAAAAGTAGATACACACTTCATTTGTTGTTTTGTTGTTGTTTGTTTGTTTTGTTTTGTTTTGCTTTGTTTTTATAGGGATGGGGTTTCTCCATGTTGGCCAGGCTGGTCTCAAACTCCTGACCTCAGGTGATCCGCCCATCTTCGCCTCCCAAAGTGCTGGGATTACAGACGTGAGCCACCACACCCAGCCCATACTTCATTTGTAGTGAGAGAATGATGCTCTTCATATTATACCAGTCTTGAATTTTTTATAATTAGCATTTTTTATTAAAAATGGAAAACATATGAAAAGGCTTTAAATGTATATGATAAGGTTCCATCTGCTAAAATAGACACGTATTAACCAACTTTCAAAATTTTGTTCTTGTTATATCTTTTCTCCCATTCTGTTTGTTTAGTGGGGTTTATACAAGGCAAATGCTTGCATTTGATCCGCTGTCTATAAATAGTCCTTTTCTTCAGATTAAGGGATGGGCAATAAGATGAAAAGCTTTTACTTAAAAAAAAAAAAAAAGAGGGTATTTTGTGCTGCTTCTTGAACATTTTGTATCTCTGCTGTCAAGGACAGCCAGCATGCTTCCTTAGGAATTGATCTTCAGCATCGCTTCCATTAGACAGAAAGCTGAGTTGACTGGACTGCATCTGATCTAATTTTTGCTAGCTCTTATTTTCTCATATATGCTTGAAAATGGCCATAAACAAAGGACATGCCTTATTTAAGAATTAACAATCGTCTATAGGATGAACAGGAGCAGTAGGAGAGCAGTTTACCATTATTTTTAAAAGCCTAGACAGCTGAGTGTCTACACATTACTTCCATTTAGATATTACCAGATGAATAATTCAATTATAAGAATGAGTTAATAACATACATGAGCTCACATTATTCAATTGTGTGTGTGTGTGTGTGTGTTGTTGTTAAGCTGTTGTGGAACAAATATTTTTTTAAGATAAACTAATTGTTTTAATCAATATGGAAATGATCTTAAAGTATATCTTGATTTCATGATGTTTCTTTCTAGATTCACTCCCTTGTGGATCATCCTACTAAAATAAATTTTTTTATATTTGTGGTAGCTTTATTTATGATCATAAACATTTCAGCCAAGGGAAAATGATTGATCACATAATAATGATAGCTTCACTCCTTCAGATGTTGAACTTCAAAAAAGTTACAATGGGCCAAGCATGGCGGCTTAGCCTGTAATCCCAGCACTTTGGGAAGCTGAGGTGGGTGGGTCACTTGAGGCCAGGAGTTTGAGACCAGCCTACCCAACCCCATCTTTACCAAAACTACAAAAATTAGTTGGATGTGGTGGCACGTGCCTGTAATCCCAGCTACTTGAGAGGCTGAGGCAGGACCACTTGAGCAGGGAGGTGGAGGTTATAGTCAACCGAGATCACACCACTGTACTCCAGCCTGGGAGACAGAGCAAGACTGTCTCAAAAAA
>NW_016107503.1:6176667-6180159 GCF_001604975.1 Cebus imitator
AAAAAAAAAAAAAAAAAAAAAAAAAGGGAAAAAGAAGTTACAATGAGCTAGGCCCAGTGGCTCTTGCCAGTAATCCCAGCACTTTGGGATGCCCAGGTGGGAGGATTGCTTCAGCCCAGGAGTTCAAGACCAGCCTCAGCAACATAGCAACACCCCATCTCTACAAAAAATATAAAAATTAGGCAGGTGTGGTGGCACATGCCTGTGGTCCCAGCTACTTGGAAGGCCGAGGGAGGATGATTGCTGAGGTTTGGTGAGCTGAGTTTACACCATTGCATGCCAGTCTGGGTGACAAAGGGAGACTGTCTAAAAAAGAAAAAAGAAAGAAAGAGGGCTGGACGCAGTGGCTCACACCTGTAATCCTAGCACTTTGGGAGGCTGAGGTGGGTGGATCACCTGAGGTCAGGAGTTCAAGACCAGCCTGGCCATCATGGTGAAACCCCATCTTAAAAAAAAAAAGAGAGAGAGAGAAAGTTATACTGTTAAAGTCTCACAAAAGAACAATGTATGAGTGAGAAGCAGGCAGAGATATTTTACGGGAGAGGCAGTGTGATGTTATTAAAAGATACTGACTTTGAACCCAAAGCAACCAGGGTCCCAATTGTAGCTTTACCCCCTCACCATACCTGAACCCTGTGTTCCCCTCTCAGGGCATCAGTGTCCTCATCTGTCCCATGATGATATTTTTAGCTACTCTGCAGGTTTGGTGTGAAAATAAGAATTAACCCCCTACCTGGCACTGTCCTTGGCACACAATGGTAATATTAACTGAGTACCTACTATTACAACTGGAAAAATGACTTCAACTTAAGGGAGATAATAGAAATATACATATATGGCAACCCTCGAATTAGGGATGCGGTTGGCATATTGTTTTTCTCTTTTCTAGAGGCTGGAACCCAGGCAACTGACAGTTCTGTGTTACAGGACATCAGATGCTCTAAACAGCACTGGATTTTGTTAGTGAGGGGACCCATGCTACCCATATCTGAACCCTGTGTTCCCCTCTCTGTCTCTGAGGCTTAGGCCTCCCAGATTCAGACTGCCTTTTTCTCTCCTGCTGTTATGCCCACTCATTTCTTGGGCTCAATTTCTCCCAAGCCTAGCTCTGCATTGGAATACTCTTTGGAATACCAATATATCACTCATTAGAAAACATTTAAGTATTGGTAAGCTGTCAAGAGTTGGTCTTATGAAAAAAGCTGTTAAAATCAGTTATGCAGTGCACTGTACTAGTACTCTAAATCATAATGACTTTTTTTTTTTGAGACGGAGCTTTGCTCTTGTTGCCCAAGCTGGAGTGCAATGGCACGATCTCGGCCCACTACAACCTCTGCCTCCCAGGTTCAAGCAATTCTCTTGCCTCAGCCTCTGGAATAGCGGGGATTACAAGTGTGCCACCACGCCTGGCTAATGTTTTTTATATTTAGTAGAAACGGGGTCTCACCATGTTAGCCAGGCTGGTCTTGAACCCTGACCTCAGGTGATCTGCCCACCTTGGCCTCCCAAAGTGCTGAGATTACAAGCGTGAACCACTGCATCTGGCCCATAATGACATTTTTAAAGGCCCATAAGTAAACATAAAATAATAAAGCTGCAATGTTCAAAATATGCTATTTTGAATAAGGCAAAGCCTATGTGTATATTTATATTTTTGGGCAAATCTAATGGCGGAACAACAGCAAAACAAAACAAAACTAAACTAAACTAAAAATGTAGTCATTTTAATTCTAGCATCAGAAAACAGATTTCTAGATTATTCTGACAGAGTCCTATTCTGCTAAATGCCAGAGGGTTGAGCTGCTTCAAATGTTTGCAGAAATGATTTCTTTTTTTAATAGCTCTGTCAGCTGGGAGCAGAAACAGAGAAAGAACCAGCTTGCTGAATGAGGATGGGTTGGAGTTGGCCAGAACTCCTGTAGTAATTCTGTCCTTGGCATTCCTGCTGCAGCTAGGAGAAGCTGTGGGATATCTATAGAGCTGTCGTCTACATCTAACTTGAAGTGCTTACGTGAGTAATTTTGAGTTCTAACTGCAGGTATGGTACTGGTTACAACCCTAATAGGCAGCAATGGACAGGTGAGATTTTGTGTTTATTATTATATGGCAGTAGACTTTGCCTTAGTTCCCTGTCTATGAATCAATCCTAATGCCTTTAATTATATCCCACAGGCTTATTAGGGCCAAAGTATGTATATGAAAGTCTTCTGAGGAATTAAAATTGCTAAATGAAACAGATTTATTAGTAATAACATGCTTAGAGACATTCTGATGTCATGGTTTTGGAGTTAAACTAGCTTGGGCTTGAATCTTGGCTTTGCCACTTATCATGTAACTTTAAACAAATCTCCTTAACCTGGGTGAACCTCAGTGTTGTCCATTATAATTCTTATAATATTATTAATATGTATAATACATACTAATATTGATGAAATGTCATAACATTAGTATGTATTATTGTGAGGATGAATGAAGGCAAAATGCTTGCTTCAGTGCTTAACGAGAGTAAAGTGAGCAGTAGATGATAACCTCTGCTGCTATTAACAACCACATGGCAGGGATCAGCAGAGACTAAAAATACCCCACATCCGACTCCTCTTTTTCACCACTGGCAAGTTCTTTGTGGCATAAAGACGCTGGGTAATATTGAAGTGTTAATGTTAAGGATAATATTGATGGCTATAGCTAGGATTCTTGCCTTCCTCCAACTATGTCACTTAGTTGTCTGGGCAGCAGGGAAAAGAATGAGTTTGGGAGGTTGGAGGAAAGAATAGTTTGTCCTCAGAAGGCCACATTTAAAAGACGCATATTATTTTATTTGTAGATTTTGGGGGGCAAAAGTTTTTTTTTCTTTTTTTAAGTTTTTTGGGTTTTTTTGAGACAGGATTTTGCTCTGTTGCACAGGCTGGAGTTCAGTGGCAAGATCATGGCTCACTGCAGACTTAAACTCCTGGTCTCAAGCAATCCTCCCACCTCATTTTACTTAGTAGCTAGGACTACAGGCATGTGCCACCATACTTGGCCTTTTTTTTTTTTTTTTTAAGACAGGTTCTTGCTATGTTGCCCAAGCTAGTCTTAAACTCCTGGGCTCAAGCAATCCTCCCACTTGAGCCTTCAAAAGTGCTGGGACTACAAGCTGAGCCACCATGCCTGGCCTCATGGTGTGCTATTAAGTGACAAAAGCAATAAGAAAATACAGGTAAAGAATGATTTCAGGCTGGGCGCGGTGGCTCACGCCTGTAATCCCAGCACTTTGAGAGGACGAGGTAGGCGGATCATGAGGTCAAGAGATCGAGACCATCCTGGCCAACATGGCAAAACCCCGTCTCTGCTAAAAATACAAAAATTAGCCAGGTGTGGAGGCACGTGCCTGTGGTCCCAGCTACTCGGAGGCTGAGGTGAAGAATTGCTTGAACCCAGGAGGCAGAGGTTGCAGTGAGCCGAGATTGCACCACTGCCCTCCAGCCTGGCAACAGAGCAAGACTCCGTCTC
>NW_016107503.1:6180619-6183752 GCF_001604975.1 Cebus imitator
AAAAAAAAAAAAAAAAAAAAAGAAACAACCTACCCTAGACCTTATTATGTGCCAGAGATTGTTTTAAGGACTCTACATATGTTAGCTCATTTAAATCTCATAGCAATAATAGATACTAACACTATCTCTGTTTTACAGATGATAAAGCTGGGACATAGACAGGTTAAGAAACTTGCCCAAGGTCAAATAGCTAGAAGGGGGTAGAGGCGGGATTCAAGCTTAGGCAGTGGAGTCTGGGCTACTGACTACCATACTATATTACAACAAAAATGTTAGGACTCGTTTGAATTTTGTGTGTGTGCTTTTTATTTTCTATTTTTTGGTGCTTACAATTTTTTCTATAATAAAAAGTATATTTTATAATTAGAAAAAACACAGTGTTTTATTAAAAATGCACATTTATTGCCTAGGCGTGTGCTCCCTTTGGCTTCTCCAATTACTGTTCTCTATTAATGAAAATTAGTTTGTCTGAATTGCTGGCTGAAATCTTAGACCCTGAGGAAATAAAAAATAGGACAGGTAATTTTGTGGCAGTAGAAGGGAAACTAACAGGCTCTGTGGGACAGCAGAAGAGCCCTGAGCCAGAAACAGCAAGACGAGGTTAATGAGGACTATAAGGCAGGTGGCTGTCACCAGAGAAAAGTTTTGTTTAGGCCAAGCCTTGTGCCTCATCTAAAATATGGTGGCATCCTGTTCTTTCATGTTACTTACATTTTTCTTTAATTTATTTAACAAATACTGATTAGATTTCTCCTTGCCAGGCACAATCAAGAATACAATGAAAAATCAGATAAGGAGATAAAAATACAAATACAAGAGAGAGGCCAGGCACAGTGGCTCACGCCTGTAATCTCAGCACTTTGAGAGGCCAAGGCGGGTGGATTATCTGAGGTCAGGAGTTCTAGACCAGTCTGGCCAACATGGTAAAACCCCATCTCTACCAAAAATACAAAATTAGCCAGTGTGGTGGTGGGCACCTGTAGTCGCAGCTACTCGGGAGGCTGAGACAGGAGAATCGCTTGAACCTGGGAGGCAGAGACTGCACTGAGACAAGATTGTGCCACTGCACTCTAGCCTGGGCGAGACAGAGAGAAATTCCATCTCAAAATAAATAAAAAATAGAATAAAAATAAAAAATAAAAATCAGAAAATTTAGTAAAGAAGAAAGCATTAGAATATAATAATTACCTGTAAAAAGATACAATGCACCTTGAGAGGTCAAAGTGGGGAGAGTTTCATTCATTCAACATTTTTCTGTCCCCTGCCAAGTGTTATGCACTGTTCTAGATGCTGGGAAGATAGCACACGATGAGACAAGCACAGTTCCTGCTCTCAGAGAGTTTACATTTCAACATTGGATACAGAGAAATAATTACAACTCAGCCTAGCATGAAGACAGAGAAAGAAAGAAAACAGTCTGTCTCAGTTTATAACCTGGCAAAGCCAGCCTACCAAAACCATATGAAATAGCACCAGAGGCTGGGCGCGGTGGCTCATGCCTGTAACACCAGCACTTTGGGAGGCTGAGGCAGGTGGATCATGAGGTCAAGAGATTGAGACCATCCTGGACAACATGGTGAAACCCTATTTCTATTAAAAGTATAAAAATTAGCTGGGCATGGTGGCACGAGCCTGTAGTCCCAGCTACTTGGGAAGCTGAGGCAGGAGAATTGCTTGAACTCGGGAGGCAGAGGTTGCAGTGAACTGAGATTGCACCACTGCACTCCAGCCTGGCGGCTGGCGACAGAACAAGATTCTGTCTCGGAAAAAAAAAAAAAGAAATGGCACCAGAAAAGAAAATTATAAGCCATTCTATTTATGAATACAAGTGCAAAATCTTAAATATTAGCAAATGAAGCCAGAAGTGTATTTAAATGATAATCCACCATGACCAAGTAGGATTTATTCCAGGCTTATAAAAATGGTTTAATATTAGAAAGTCTTTAAATATAATTCACTAGATACTTTAGATACTAAAAGGGGAAGTATATATGATCATTTCAACAGGTAAATAAAAGGGATTTGACAAAATTTAACATCCATTCCTGAATAAACAATAAAAGTTCTTCGCTAAAAAAAAAGGAAAGAAAATGTCTTAACGCCGGGCGTGCTGGCTCATGCCTGTAATCCAAGAGCTTTGGAGGCCAAGGCGGGCGGATCACCTGAGGTTGGGAGTTCAAGACCAGCCTGACCAACATGGTGAAACCTCATCTTTAAAAAAAAAGAAAGAAAGAAAGAAAGAAAATGTCTTAACTTGATAAACATTCATAATGTGCAACAGGCATTATAATTAATAATGCATCTTCAGAGGAAGTCCCAGACAAGGGGAGATTCATGCCACTATTCCACATTTATAGAAGTCAAACCCACGTAATAATATGAGAGCAAAAGGGGATATATTGACTGGAAAGAGAAAACTGTCTTTATTTGAAGATGACGCGATGACCTACATAGAAAAGAAAAGAAACCTGACAAACCCTTGAAACCAATAAGAGCAGGCTGACAAGATCAACATACAAAAATAATATGCGTTTCTCTATACCAGGAGCAACCACTTCAAAAATGAAATGGAAAAAATCTTCTTTCACATCAGAGATACAAGTATAATATAATCTAATAATCTAAATAATCTAATAATCTAAATCTATATATTTTTTATAAACATGTTTAATGATAGCTTGCTCTTCACAGAGATGACTACAGAGACTTTTAATCTATAATCCAGGAGTATACAACCATGCAGCACAGACCAATTAGCCAGATGTGAAATAAACTAGAGTCTTACAACAACTACCCTATAAACATTGCAGCTATTCTTTCATAAGGACCCTAATCTTAAGTAAAAACACCTACTGTGGGGGAACCAGAAACCTGGCTATGTGGCCAAAAGAAAAAACCAAAGGAAAAAAACAGCAATTCAGCGGTTAATTGGTGAAAGTAGGAAATTTGTGCCCTTCGCTGTCCTGCTGCTTTGGTCTTCTTACTTTCATTCTTTTCGTCTCTCTTCAGCCCATCCGTGTTAGCTCTCAGTCAGTTTGAATAAGCCATCTGAAACTTACTCACTGGAGCTCACCACAGTAGGTCTGAACAGACACTTGTCTGAGGGCTCAAAGCCCTCCACAGAATCTTTCTT
>NW_016107503.1:6184037-6186262 GCF_001604975.1 Cebus imitator
GGGGTTTCACCATGTTGACCAGGATAGTCTTGATCTCTTGACCTCGTGATCCACCCGCCTCGGCCTCCCAAAGTGCTGGGATTACAGGCATGAGCCACTGCGCCTGCCCGACCGTCATACTTTTTCAGGGTAGTAATAGATGGTTCCCAACGTCCAGCACTTCTGGAAGAGTCTGGTCAGTGTCGTCAGGAACTGCTCCTTCTCCAACAACATTGTCGCAAAGATGCTCTAAATCTTTATTTATTTAATTTCTTTCTTTCTCTCTTTCTTTTTTGTCTAAAGCTTGTTTTGTTTGTTTTGTTTTGTTTTTGAGACAGAGTCCCGCTCTGTCGCCAGGCTGGAGTGCAGTGGTGCCATCTCGGCTCACTGCAACCTCCACCTACCGGGTTCCAGGGATTCTCCTGCCTCAGCCTCCTGAGTACCTGGTACTACAGGCATGCGCCACCACATCCGGCTAATTTTTTTGTATTTTTAGTAGAGACGGGGTTTCACTGTGTTAGCCAGGATGGTCTCCATCTCCTGACCTTGTGATCTTCCCGCCTCGGCCTCCCAAAGTGCTGAGATTACAGGTGTGAGCCACCGTGCTCAGCCTGATGCTCTAAATCTATATAATTTAACAACTAAGAAAACTGCAGTAGTCAGGAGTTCGAGACTAGCCTGCCCAACATGATGAAACCCCCGTCTCTACTAAAAATAAGAGACTTACCGGGCATAGTGGCAGGTGCCACTAACCCCAGCTACTCGGGAGGCTGAGGCAGGAGAATCGCTTGAACCCAGGAGGTGGAGGTTGCAGTGAGCCAAGATCAAGCTATTGCACTCCAGCCTAGGTGACAAGAGTGAAACTCTATCTCCAAATAAACAAACACAAAAAACTGTGCAGTAACTGCATAGACAGAAATTTAAAGCTATATTCAACAACGAAACAGAATGTATAGGTAAACAATAGTAATCATGAAAGGAGTGACAAGTACAGCTGCTACAGACATTTGCTAGAACAGTTGGAGTGAACTGGTGGAAATGGAAGCCCAATTCAAGTGGTTTGAAGAGCAAATGGGAATTGAGGAAGTAGAGAGGAGAGATTTGGTGTATAATTCAAGAAAATCGTTTGTGGGGAAGCTCAGTTGTTTAAAGGAGATACGGGTTCCAATGAATGTGTTAGCCAGCTGGCTTTTGTTTTGTTTGTTTTAAAATGAGGGTACTGAGGGCTTCAGGGAGGAATCCAGGAGAGAAAGAGAAGTGGAAAATATAGAAGATAAATGAAACATTAATGGCCCAAACTCCCTGAGGAAGCAGAAAGGGATGGAACTATGTACAATAATGGGGAAAATTAATTTTGACTGGAAGGGGCATTTCCTCTATACCAGAGGGAAGGGCTTTTGTTCAGAAATGTGTGTGAGATAAGGATAGATTCAGCTGTACACAGGCTTATGAATGCAGGGCCTGAAGGGTAAGGAAATTCCTTCCCATTTGTACCAAGGCCTCAATTTTCTAAGTGAACTAGGAGATTAGGTCATCTTTTGAGAAAGAGCAAGTGGCCAGGTGTGGTGGCTCACGCCTGTAATTCCAGCACTTTGGGAGGCTGAGGCAGGTGGATCACCTGAGGTCAGGAGTTCAAAACCAGCCTGGGCAACATAGTGAGTCCCTATCTCTACTAAATATACAAAAATTAGCCTGGCGTGGTGGCACGTGCCTGTAATCCCAGCTACTTGGGAGGCTGAAACAGGAGAATCGCTTGAGCCAGGGAGGCAGAGATTGCAGTGAGCCAAGATTGCGCCATTGCACTCCAGCCTAGGAAACGGAGTGAGACTCTGTCTCAAAATAAATAAATAAATAAAAATAAGGAGCAAGACGATGGTCATAAAGTAAGATGGTGGTGAAAGTTTAGAAGAGTGACTGAAGGAATGAGAGAAGCATTTGTGAACTTAAATTTGATATTTAAAATTTTGTATTGTTTTCAATCCACAGGTGTAATTTTCCCCAGCTGTACTTAGAATGTAGTAGCAAAGAAATCAGTTTGACTGATCCAGTATTTAGCACTTCATGGATTATGTACGCAAGGGCAAGAGAGAACCAGTGCTCCAATGGTTTGACTATGGGACTTGGGCCCCCCTAGATAGACTCAGGAAAAATTAAGACATCTAGAACTTGAGCTGGCTGCAGTGCTAAAAGAGGGGTGTAGGGAGTATGAGGGGTAAACATATGGAGGGATAGGAGATTGGTATAGG
>NW_016107503.1:6187012-6188374 GCF_001604975.1 Cebus imitator
TACTAAAAATACAAAAATTAGCTGGGCATGGTGGTGCATGCCTGTAGTCCCAGCTACTCAGGAGGCTGAGGCAGGAGAATTGCTTGAACCCAGGAGGCGGAGGTTGCAGTGAGCTGAGATCAAGCCACTGCACTCCAGCCTGGCGCCTGGCAACAGAGAGAGACTCTGTCTAAAAAAAAGATTTCAGAGACTACAGCATCTTTGGAGAACTCATTGCAACTTCCCTGCTGTATGACCTCGGGTGAGTTACTGAAATCTTTTCAATCCTCTGTTTCTTTTAGGAAAAATGGGTAGCCAAGAGAATGCAACCACCAAATTACTTGTCCTGGAGACTGTGGAGCCTGAGAGGATGAACAACCTCTACTGGAGACAGCTGCAAATAAATGCTTTCCTAGAGCTTTCTTTGGGCTAAATTGTTGAAACTTCTCCTGTACTCGCCAGTAAGTTCATTCTTGAGCTATTGCTAATACAAATCTAAAGCATCCCTAAGCAATAGCGTCTTAAATGCAGTTAATGACTATAGTTACTCATCTGCTGAACATAAGTCTTCTAAGTATCAAGAATAGCCTCACTTGAATCCCCCACGGCCTGCTGATGTCAGAACCCTGGACAATGGGTTTAATCAAACAACAGTTTGTGGGTGGATGGGTCCTACTCTCAACATACCACAGTAGGGGTAGTTGTTTTATCATTGAAAGTTTCCTATTAAACTTGTAACAATTTTGACAAAAATCATTCATCTGATGAGTTGTACAGACAAATATATTCTCTCTGATATCTTTTTGAGATTTGGAAACAAAACTGAATTTCCTAATTTACCATCAATTTAACTATTTTTCTGTATATTTATTAAACTGCATATTTATTAAATATAGCTGATACTAGAGATTATTAATATGTACTTTTAATTCATAAAAACAGTACAGTTCACCAAATGTCCATCAGTATATGAATGGATAAACAAAATATGCTATACATACACAATGGAATATTATTCAGCCTTAACAAGGAAGGAAATACTGACATATGCTACAATATGGATGAAGCTTGAGAACATTATGCTAGGTAAAATAAGCCAGTCACGGCCAGGTGCGGTGGCTCATGCCTGTAATCCCAGCACTTTGGGAGGCCGAGGTGGGCAGATCACGAGGTCAAGCGATCGAGACCATCCTGGCCAACACGGTGAAACCCCGTCTCTACTAAAGATACAGAAAAATTAGCCGGGCATGGTGTCACATGCCTGTGGTCCCAGATACTCAGGAGGCTGAGGTGGAAGAATCGCTTGAACACAGGAGGCGGAGGTTGCAGTGAGCTGAGATTTCGCCACTGCACTCCAGCCTGGTTACAGAGTAAGACTCCGTC
>NW_016107503.1:6188485-6191037 GCF_001604975.1 Cebus imitator
AGAAAAATAAGCCAGTCACAAGAAAAGACAAATACTGTAGGTATGATTTCGCTTATTCAAAGTACCTAGAGGACTGAGTGTGGTGGCTTACCCCTGTAATCCCAGCACTTTGGGAGGTGGAGGTGGGTGGATCACCTGAGGTTCAGGAGTTCGAAACCAGCCTGTCCAACATGGTGAAACCCCTTCTCTACTAAAAATACAAAAATTAGCTGGGCGTGGGCTACTTGGAGGCTGAGGCAGGAGAATTGTTTGAACTTGGGAGGTGGAGGTTACAGTTAGCTGGGACTGTGCTCTTGCACTCCAGTGAGGGCAATAAGAGTGAAAGCCTATCTCAAAAAAACAAAAAAAAATACCTAGAGCAATAAAAAACACAAAGACAGAAGGTAGAATGGTGGTTTCCAGGGGCTGGGGGGAACAGAGAAAATGGAGACTTATTTTTTAATGAATATAGTGTTTCAGTTTTGCAAAGTGAAAAGAGTTCTGGAGTTGAATGGCGGTGATGGGTGCAGAACAATATGAATGTGCTTAATACCAGTGAACTGTATATGGGACTTAAAAATGGCTAAGATACTGTAGCACATTTATGTTATGTGTATTTTCCCACAATAAAAACATGGAAAAAATGCCTCACAGTGAAATGTTTAATTTTTCTTTCACGTTCCCTTTTCTCTTAATTTGGCTTTGCCCGGGTTCTCTTGAGAAACTCAAACCTTTTCTTAGGCCAAAGGATCTTGACTGGATTTCATCCAATGATCACCATAGCTTCAGCTGGGCTCTACAGAACTTGTTAATGCTTACTTGGCTCTATGTGCTTGGTTTCACGGTTATCTGTTGTATTAAGGATACTATTGACTACTGCATCTGAGAGCCTTGTCAAACCTGTTTGATTTAAACCAATAACTCTTTTGAGCAAAATAGTTATGTACACATGATCTAGTGAAAACATAGGTATTATTGAATATCACTTACTATGTAAAAAGTTAATTTTCCTATTTAAGGGAACTCAGCCAAAAATTATGTTTTTTGTGATTCAAATAGTGATACATTAGTTTGGATACTTCAGAAAGCTTTTTTTTTTTTTTTTTTTTTTCCTTGTATTAAAAACGTTGGCTGGGCGTGGTAGCTCATGCCTGTAATCCCAGTGCTTTGCGGGGCTGAGGTGTGTGGATTACTTAAGGTCAGGAGTTCGATACCATCCTGGCCAACATGGAGAAACCCATCTCTACTAAAAATACCAAAAATTATCCAGGCATGGTGGTGTGCACCTGCAATCCCAACTACTCAGGAGGCTGAGACAGGAGAATCGCTTGAACCCGGGAGGCTGAGGTTGCAGTGAGCCAAGATCGGACCACTGAACTCCAGCCTGGGCAACAAGAGTGAAACTCCATCTCAAAAAAAAGAAAAAAAATGTCTGAGAAATTCATAAGGTCTTGACTAATTAATCATCTCAATAACTTGAACTCACCAAATTAGCTGGATTTCTTTACTATTCTACTTAAAATCTCTCATGATAAAATAGAATAGAGTTTAATTATTTCAGAGGGAAATAATAAAGAAAAAAATATTTCCAATTTGGAATTTTAAGAAAATACACTTTTTTTTGTAGCAGTTGTCCTTTTAGCACTAAAGGATACTAGCAGACTAATTATTATGAGAAATCTTTGGCAAATAAAGTTAAAAATGTCAAGTTGATCACTTCTGCTTTTGTGCCATTGCTTACCTTATTTATTTATTTATTTAGAGATGGAGTCTCACTCTGTTGCCCAGTTTGGAGCACAGTGGTGTGATCTCAGCTCACTGTAACCTCCGTCTCCCAGGTTCAACTGATTCTTCTCCCTCGTCTCCTGAGTAGCTGGGACTACAAGTGTGCACTACCATGCCCAGCTAATATTTTGTATTTTTAGCAGAGATGGGATTTCACCATGTTGACTAGGCTGGTCTCAAGCTCCTAACCTCAGGTGATCCACCTGCCTAAGCTTCCTAAAGTACTGGGATTACAGGCGTGAGACACTGTGCCTGGTTAGTGCTATAATCTTATATCCCTAGAGCCTAGTTAATAGGTGCTAGGTTCTGTTGGTGATTGTTCAGAATTACTTAATACAATACAGCACAATACAACACAACATAGCAGAACACAACACAACACACAATGTAATACCTTTGATTTATGTTACCTGAAGGCTGAAAGTCAAAGACTATTTAGCAGGAACACGTCACATGATTAATAGCGTCCACTGATTATGAATATGGTATAGCTGTGTTTAACTATTTAGAAATTTAATTTCTAAGTATTTCTAAAATTTATATAAAATTTAATGTAAATACACTTTTGACTGCAAATTACAGAATCCTGGATGGAATGGGCTTAAGGAATAATGGGAGATGTATTGGTTTAAATGGCCAATCAGCAGAAAGGGTAAGGGTGGATTTGTTTTTATGAATGACTGGCTCCAAGAGCTTGGATATTATCCAGAAATTTCTAATTTCTCTCTCTTCGTTTTTCTCTTTCTGTATTGGCTCTAGTCTTTTTTTTCTTTTTTTTTTTTTTTTTT
>NW_016107503.1:6195477-6199925 GCF_001604975.1 Cebus imitator
AAAAAAAAAAAAAAAAAAAAAAAAAAAAAAAAAAAAAAAAAAAAAAAAAAAAAAAAATGGCAGCTATTAGTTCTATTTATTGAAGCATTTGTTCTCCAATATCTGTATTTTTATCTTTACAATTCTTGTCATATATCTTAGGCTAAACTCCTAAAATGTTAATTTTTCCAGTTTTTGAGAAGCACACTAAAAATAGCATGCAGATCAATATCTTTAAACCTATTTAACGTTCTTCATCAAGCCATCTGTTCCTAGGCTTTATCACCTCCTACTCAAATCCCTTATCCTCTTTATTGTTCTCTTCCTAGTTAAGCTAATGTCCCCTCATAAGCCTGTGAGATCCCTTATTCCCTAGTGCAGAGGCAATAATCAGGAACAAGCTCCTGCCAGAAAAACTGTTACCTTGACATTATTATTTGCCCTGGTCTCATTCTTAACAAAAATGAAAATGGCTTAAACCCGGGAGGGGGAGGTTGCAGTGAGCCGAGATCGAGTCACTGCACTCCAGCCTATCGCCTGGCGACAGAGTGAGACTCTGTCTCCAAAAAAAAAAAAAAAGAAAGAAAAAGAAAATGGCTTTATTGGAAAGGACTTAAGAGTTGGTGACCTTAAGCAGATCACGGACTCTTAGGAGAGCTAAGCAGGAACGAGATTTAACTTGTGGAATGGAATACTTGTTCCACCTTGTGCAGATAAGTGCTCGGAAAGTGTTTTTGTTAATGCGCTAAATAGTGGCACTCTATTGAGAAGTAATTGTCTCTCATATCCCTAGCACTGGCGACTATCTGATGTGTCAAAATGAGGAAGCAAACAGTACTGCTGCCAATTAAAGTGCTCTTTCAATTGTGTCATCCTCATTAACGTGTGTAGGAGGAAGCTGGAATACCTTTAAACCTTTTTCAATTGACAAATAATGATTGTATACATTTATGAGGGTAAAATGTGATGTTTTTATATATGTATACATTGTAGGAAGATTAAATCAAGCTAACCAACATATCCATCACCTAGCCTACAAATGTGTAGCAAGAACATTTGAATTCTACTCTTTTAGCAATTTTGAGATACATAATACCTTACTATTAACTGTGGTCACCATGCTGCACAACAGATCTCTAAAACTTACTCTTTTTGTGTAACTGAAAGTTTGTATCCTTTGAACAACATCTTTGCTTTCTCTGTGTTTGCACCGCATCCTCTGGTAACCACCATTCTACTCTCTGTGTCTATGAATTCAACTTTTTTAGATTCAACATATAAGTGAGATATTATCTGTCTATCTGTCTTTCTGTACCTGACTTACTTCACTTAGCTTATGTCCTTCAGGTTCATACATGTTGTAAACAAGATTTCCTTCCTCTTCAAGGTTCTCTGATATTCCACTCTGAATACATGCCACATTTTCTGTATCTGTTTAGACACTGATGGACATTTAGGTTGTTCCTATATTTTGCCTATTGTGAATAATGCTGCAATAAACATGGGAGTGCGTATATCTCTTTGATGCACTCATTTTGATTTCTTTTTTTTTTTTATATATAGAGATGGGGTGTCACCATGTTAGCCAGGCTGGTCTCAGTGGATCTCCTGACCACAGGTGATCCATTCATCTCAGTCTCCCAAAGTGCTGGGATTACAGGCATGAGCCATGGTGCCCAGCCCATTTTGATTTCTTTGGATATGTACCCAGAAGTTGAATTGCTGGATTTTATGGTAATTCTATATTTAATTTTTGAGGCACCTCCACACTGTTTTTCAAAATGGTTGTACAAATTTACATTCCCACCAGCAGTGGGTTGGGTTCCCTTTTCTTTTTTTTTTTTTTTTTTTTTGAGATGGAGTCTCGCTCTGTCACCAGGCTGGAGTGCAGTGGTGCAATCTTGGCTCACTGCAACCTCCACCTCCCAGGTTCAAGCAATTCTGCCTCAGCCTCCTGAGTAGCTGGGACTACAGGCATGTGCCACCATGCCCAGCTAAGTTTTGTATTTTTTAGTAGAGACGGGGTTTCACCATGTTGGCCAGGATGATCTCAATCTCTTGGCCTCGTGATCTGCCTGCCTCAGCCTCCCAAGGTGCTAGGATTACAGGTGTGAGCCACCATGTCTGGCCAGGTTCCCTTTTCTCCACATTCTTGGAAACACCTTTCATCTTTTTTTTTTTTTTTAAGACAGGATTTCACCATGTTGGTCAGGCTGGTCTTGAACTCCTGACCTCAGGTGATCCACCCACCTTGGCCTCCAAAATGCTTGGATTACAGGCGTGAGCCACCACACCCGGCCTACCTTTCATGTTTTTGATGAAAACCATTCTCTGTAGTCTAGTGACAGAGACTCACCTTTGTGCATTTGAAGTCAGTACTTCTTATATCTGCTTTCGGAACATATACCAGGTGAGAGGGATTTCTCTGTCTTTTCTAGTATCCGGTTCCCCACTGCCAGCGATCATTTAATTGTGATAAACCTCTTGCCACCATGGTGACAAACACTACGTCCTTACTGCATGCTAATGCTGTTTGTTGCTGTGGTTGCTGAGTAAAGAGACTCCTTGGGCTCTTTAGTAAATAGGGCACTTTGAGATGTTTCTTTTTTCTCTTGGGTTCTTAAATATATACCATTGGATATAAGATAAATCTGGTAGGTTACTAAAGAGCTGAATCAAACTGAGAGTAAATGGAGAGTGACTCTTAACTGATCTACCCAGGTAGACTTCCATCTGTCGAAGCAGCTTGCAGAAGCCTGTTTTAGAGACATAGTGATAAGATGTCATTACATGGCCTGTGGTGTCTCTTTATGCCCACAAGTCTCCTGTCTGCATTTCTGGTGGGCTCCCAGGTGAGGCACTACCGCTAGGTTGGGAAACACACTCTGAAACCATGACGTGTGTGCTGCGCACATGCGATCACGTGTGCGTGTGGCACTTTTCAGCAATCACAGTTATCAAGGGCTGGAGTTGCTCTCTCAGCTGGATCAGCTGCCACAGACCTTGAGCATGAAATTTTACAGTATTTGTCCCAGGTGAAGACTGTGGAACTAACACTGACCTATTACTTCCATTGTAAGTTCAGACTCAGGCTGGGAAACAGAAAGAATGATTAAGGAGACAGAGAGTTTAGATTATTCTTCATTTTGGAATAAATCACTGTTTCCTAAATGACTGGATTAGATGTTTTGGTGGCAAGAGAAAGTCTGGAGTAAACGCTGCATCTGTAATATTAGTGAATTTTAAATGTTAACATTCACATCTTTTGTCTCTCTTCTGCCTCTCTTTAGGAAAGCTGCTAAATTTGCTGGTGATATGCGCATTTTAATGAATCATATATGCTTCATAAATCTTGTTGACTAATTAGTAAACCCCCCTTTTCTTTTTATTTATTTATTTATTTATTTATTATAAAGACGGGGTTTCACCATGTTGGTCAGACTGGTCTTGAACTCCCAACCTCAGGTGATCCGCCGCCTTGGCCTCCAAAGTGCTTGGATTACAGGCGTGAGCCACCACGCCTGGCTGTAAACCTCCTTTTTCATGCAATAAATATTAACTGAGCACAGAACTTGGATTCCATTGAGCTGGTGCTGTCGTGTCTTCTCTCATTAAATTGACCTGGGCTTAACTCAGGTTTGCTCATCCCATAACAGGGAGTTCTGGGGCTCTGCCTGTTACCCTCTGTAGCACTAGTTCCTTTCACCTCATACCTGCTTTTACTATGGGACTTGGGTTTACTGAGTTCCTGATCTATGACTTCATCTCCTATTTTTGGCTGTGAATCTGACCCTTGAACTTGGTAAAATGACAAGATCTCGTTTCTCCAGGTTAATATTAACCTTTGCCACACCTTCCCAAATATAGTTTTACCTTCTTCCCGTGGCTTTGTCTCCTCCCAGCTGCTGTGCATGAAAACCTGACTGCCGTCCTCCCAGCCTCTAAGACCCTGCCCAGACCTGGTCTGCCTTCTTCCTCCCACCACTGGAAAAAAACAGACGTGAAAAGCCTTAACAGCAAACTGTCTGACATAGCAAAGTAGAACACATTTCCTACTGAAAGTATATGACCCGAAGGGGAAAAATCTGACTCATTTTAAAAATAATTGTTAGGTTTGGGTGTGTCATGTGTGCATGTTTTGAGAGAAATACAAAAGGGCCAATTCAGTTACTACTTAAAAAAAAAAAAAAAACAGCTAGATGGGGTGGCTCACCCCTGTAATCCCAGCACTTTGGGAGGCCAAGGTGGGCAGATCACGAGGTCAGGAGATCGAGACCATCCAGGCCAACATGGTGAAACCCTGTCTCTACTAAAAGATACAAAAATTAGCTGGGCGTGGTGGCATGTGTCTGTAGTCCCAGCTACTTGGGAGGCTGAGGCAGGAGAATTGCTTGAACCCAGGAGGTGGAGGTTGCAGTGAGCTGAGATCGCGCCACTGCACTCCAGCCTGGTGCCTGGCAACAGAGAGA
>NW_016107503.1:6200290-6211593 GCF_001604975.1 Cebus imitator
AAAAAAAAAAAAATTTAAAACTATGTACACAAAAAATAAATTACTTTTGTTTTATTAGAAGTCTGGCCAATAGAAGTAGGGGGATGGAGACTGAACCAACCAGAGGAGAAGAGGTGGGAGATGCTGCCCCAGCAGAGACCAGAACATGCCCAACCCACCATTCCCTCCTTCTTCCAATTCTATTAGGAGGCAGCATGAAGAATTATTTCCTTGCCATATGAATGACATCACCTCCCTTAAAAGTAGGCAGCTGCAGTTGGGGTTGGTTTTGTTGTTTTGTTTTTGAGACAGGGTTTCACTCCGTTACCCAGGTTGGAATGTAGTGACACGATCTCAGCTCACTGCAGCCTCAAACTCCCTGGCTCAAGTGATTCTCTTGCCTCAGTCTCCTGAGTAGCCAGGACTACCGGCACACGCCACGATATCTGGATAATTTTAAAATTTTTTTGTAGAGACAGAGTCTCACTATGTTGCCCAGACTGGTCTTGAACTCCTAGGCTCAAGCAATCCTCCTGCCTCAGTTTCCCAAAGTGTTGGGATTATAGGCGTGAGCCACTGCACCAAGCCTGATTGGGTTCTAAATAACAAGATTTTTCTCTCTCAGCTTCACAGTGATCCCAGAGCAATCTATGAGCTCTCTGAAATCATTAGTCCCCTACGGATGGATCGTGCCAACCACATGAATAGTGATAATAAAGATAATAATATTTACTATTATTTTTATTATTGGCAGTAGATAAATTTCTCTTTAAGGATGATTGGGCTGGGTGCAATGCTTTGGGAGGCCAAGGCGGTAAGGTGTTTGAGGCCAACCTGGCCAACGTGGTGAAATCCTCTTTCTACTAAAAAATACAAAAATTAGCCAGGCATGGAGGCGCATGCCTGTAATTCCAACTACTCAGTAGGCTGAAGCAGGAGAATCACTTGAACCTGAAAGGTGGAGGCTGCAGCGAGCCGAGATTGTGCCACTGCACTCCAGCACTCCAGCCTGGGCAACAGAGCGAGACCTAAAAAAAAAAAAAAAAAAAAAAGGACAATTGGAGGCTTTTGACCTGGGAAATGATGTGACCAGATCTTAGTTTCAGGCAGGGTGTGAAGAGTAGATGGGAGAAGAGAGACATTAAAGGCAAGAGATAGTTGTGGAGTTATTTTACAATAGTTTAGGCCAGCGGTAATGAGCTGGGGGATTGTGGCAATGAGAATCGAGAAAGGAATAGATACAATGATTCAATGTAGAGGTATGGACAATGGATCCAGACGTGAAAACAAAAATGCTAACCTAGATTCTGAGCAGAGACACTAGTAACAACAGTGTCCACAGTGTAACCTAATGATTGTAGATGTGTGCAGGTCTCGTATTGGGGTATTCCACAGGAATAGGCCAGAGCAACATCAACTCACTAGGCTGTGCTTTAATTCTAAGAGTGGCCACCATACTCTCTTCTGAGTGTTAGCAGCTGTTTGCTGCATAAAGGTCTGCAGATACTATTCAAATAGAGAAAAGGGGAAGGAGGAAACCAAAGACCAAAAGGAAAGTCTCGTAGGAAGCAGGAAACCAAGAACAGAATATGCTGTGGGGGCAGTAACACTCAGCCCTTTCAGTTCCTTTCAGGGATGAATGTTTGCAGTCAAAGCCTGCCTTGTCCTTTACACCTTTTGTCTTTTTTCCTGAATAAGATGAAAGTATATGTCAAGCAGAGAAGGATCTGGACTTTTTTTTTTTGAGACAGAGTCTCACTCTGTTGCCAGGCAGCAGGCTGGAAAGCAGTGGCACAATCTCAGCTCACTGCAACCTCCGCCTCCTAGGTTCAAGCAATTTTCCTGCCTCAGCCTCCCAAGTAGCTGGGACTACAGGTGCATGCCACCACACCCAGCTGATTTTTGTATTTTTAGTAGAGACGGGGTTTCACCTTGTTGACCAGGATGGTCTCGATCTCTTGACCTCGTGATCCACCCGCCTCGGCCTCCCAAAGTGCTGGGATTACAGGCTTGAGCCACCGCGCCCGGCCTTTGGGGTTTCACTATGATGGCCAGGCTGGTCTTGAACTCCTGACCTCAGGTGATCCACCCACCTCAGCCTCCCAGAGTGCTAGGATTACAGGCATGAGCCACCGCGCCCGGCCGTAGTCTCAATCTTCTATCCCCTGAATGCTCTGCCAGTTTCCAGTAGTCTGAGCTTGGCCTCCCTCCCAGTGCTGACCTAGTCAGGGTGCAGAGTGACTTAGTCATTCCATTCCCAGGCCTCTCCTCATTGCCTCAGCTCAAGTGTTGGTAGTCTTAAGTACATGCTTCCTCCAAGTCTGGGGTGTGTCACCTGTGAGGTGGAGATGAAGCTTACCCACCTGACCTGCATTCCAATCAGCACAGCCTAAGGAACTGGCTTCTTTTCTTTACCTACCTGTTGCTAGACCTGTAATGGCCTTAGAAGCTCATTCTTACATCCTCAGGGGATTTGTCAGGACCAGACTAGAAACACACCCAATCTTGCCAAGGGCTCTTTTTCAGTGTCTTAACCCAGCTCTCTTGGGAACTGTTACTTGCAATGACTAGGAGCTGATAAATCTTATTTACAATAAAGTACCTCCAGTGATTTTAGGAGTTTTCCTAATGCCTCATCCTAGGAATACTTTAGGAAGTGCAGGAAGGTAAGACGGTGTCACTAAACTCCTCTCTTTTGCCATTTTTATTATTGTTAAGTTTTTTAAGTGGTTCACTTATGAGCAAATACTTGTGAAAATTAACAATTCAAGGCAATTGCTAAATTCCAAGTAATTGATAAAGACATTTATGGGTTAGAATTTAACATGAAGTCTTTAAAAGGAGGTGATACAGATTGGGCCTTGAACTCTATCCAGGGAGAAAACTTAGAGACGTGGGAGACAGTTGGGTGGTGTGGTGGTTTGCTGGAGTCAGCTCAAGCTCTCTCTTACTGACTTGCTAGAGCTGACTGCACATTTCCCAGCTCCTTGTTCAGCAACATCACATTGATAGCAAGAAATTATCAGTGGTAGAAATATTTGCACCATGAAAATTAGTAAATGCTACAAATCAGGGCTTTTTCACCCTGGAGAACTGGTTGTTAATATTTACTAGCACACCACTGGTGGTCAAGGAAGTAGAACACTAATGTAGAAACAGAAATTTAGATATGGAGTTAGGACCAGGCTGGGCTCCCTCTTACAAAGGAGATTAAGGAATTTTCACTTTATCCTATAGACATTGAGGTGTCGTTGATGACATTTTATTAGTAGAGATTATTTTGGTTAAGAGTAAAAGAAAAACTAAATTTGAAATGACTAAAAAAATAAAGAAGATGCTCTTATCTCATATAACAAGAATTTCAAGTTGGACCATGCTGGCATTAGTCAATTTAGCAGGTCACCAAAGACCCAGATTCTTTTAATATTTTTGCTCTGTCATCCTTAGTATCTCAGTCTGGCCTCTGACCAGCACATTTTCAAATCCAACAACTTGCAGCAGCAGAAGAAAATAGTTTATTCTTTTTGTGTCTTTGTAAGAGCAAAGAAGTTTTTCCCAAAAGGCTCCAGCAGATTTTCTCATATCTCACCTTGGTCAGAACCCTATCACATGCCTAGACCAAGCACTGGCAAGGGGAATGGAGCCCCATGACCCATTAGTGTTTCACCCATGTTTCTCCCACTCAGCCCCCACCCCCTCTAGTGAGGCCAGTCTACCCTGAAGCTGTGTAGAGCAGGATGGCTACCTGAACCTAATCAAGGTTTTATTCGCAAGGAGGAAGAAGGAGGATGGACATTGCTTAAGCAACCAACATGTTTGCTAGAGTTTTTGAAAAGAGAGAAAGCATCCATGAAATAATTTAGGAAGTGGCCAGGCGTCATGGCTCACGCCTGTAATCTCATCACCTTGGGATGCTGAGGCGGATGGACCACTTGAGGTCAGGAGTTTGAGACCAGCCTGGCCAACATCTCTACTAAAAATACAAAAATTAACGGTGCATGGTGGCATGTACCTGTAATCCGAGCTACTCAGGAGGCTAAGGCACAAGAGTTGCTTTAACCCAGGAGGTGGAGGTTGCAGTGAGCTGAGTTTGCACCACTTATTCCAGCCTGGGCGACAGAGCCAGACTCCATCTCAAAAAAACAAAAACAAAAACAAAAACAAAAAAAACTTAGCAATGGTATGCAAACAGATAAATGACTTGGGAACAGGAAGGCTCAGCTATACTGTTACAAGAGGCTAAATATGAAATGATAATCTACCAAAGCAGTGCTTTCAACTGCCAATTGGCTGACCATTCATTCATTCGCTTAATAGATATTGAATGAATGACTGCCATGGGTCAGATACTATGCTAGATACTATATATAAAATGGTAAACTTAGCTAATGGAGCTTCAGAATCTAATGGGTGAAGCAAATATCAATCAAATAATCCACAAGTAAATGTAAATGTAAATGTTTAACCTGGTTAAATGTCATCAAGAAATCCTGGATTTTTTTAAACTGAGGTAAAATTAACATATAGTGATACAATTTGATGTCTGTGTGTAACAGCCATCCTTATCAAGATATAGAACATTCTCATCACCTCAGAAAGTTCCCTCATGTCCCTTTCTATTTGATCGTCACCTCCCCCTAATTAACCGCAGTTCTGATTTTTATCTTCAAGATTACGTTTGCCGGTTCTTTAATTTCACACAAATGGCTTTTTTTTTTTTTCAGCAGAAATGAGTCCGAGGCTCATTCATATTGTTGTGTTTAATGGTCATTTATCTTTTAAAATCATATTCCATTGTAGGAACAATACAAGTAACAAATTTTCTGTTGATGAATGTTTGAAATGTTTCTAATTTGGAGCTATTATGAATAAAGCTATAGTGAATATTAACATGTAAGTTTTTTGTGGACACATATATTTCATTTCTGTTGGCTAAATTCCAAGGGAGTGGAATTACTAGGTGTTTAATCTTATGAAACCTCCCCACCCCCCCAGGATTCTTTCTTTCTTTCTTTTTTTTTTTTTTTTTTTAGATACATCTCGCTCTGTCACCCAGCCTGGAATGCAGTGGTGCAATCCTGGCTCCCTGAGCCTCCATCTCCCAGGCCCAAGTGATCCTCCAACATCAGCCTCCCTAGTAGCTGGGACCAGAGGCATGTACCACCATGCTCGACTAATATTTTTGTTTTTGTAGAAATGGGGTCTCCCTATGTTGTCCAGGCTGGTCTCAAACTCCTGAGCTTAAGCCATTCTCTTGCCTTGGCCTCCCAAAGTGCTGGGATTTCAGGCAGGAGCCACCATGCCTGGCTGAGCCCCATATGTATATCTATATATCTATATCTATTTTTAAAATATAGATTCATGGTCTTTAGTCCCAAGAATTCGGAGTCAGTCTGAGGTTCCTAGGCATGTATGGTATGTAGTTTTTTAAAACTTCCCAGAACCAATGGTCTAAATTATATTGGTGGCAGGGGAAAGGAAGTTATTTTAGTTTGGTTTTCTTTTCCGCCACAAAAGCATATAAATGTAAATAATTTTTTCCCCTGCCTAGCTACAAGCTTTCTCTGAACATTTTCCCCAACTCTAGCCATTAGCCCCAATATTGAAATAGTCTCTTTTTTTAGTTTCTCTGGTGAAATGCAAAGCTCTGGTTTTTCTGCTCTTGCTTAAAGTGATGTAAAAGCTCATGGAGCTCCTTGAAGCAGCCCTTAGAATAAGTAAACAAAAACAGATCTCTAGAGTAGAAAATAACTTTGGACAGAACAGCAGTTGAGGGTGTATGGCCCTGTGTATACTGGTAGGATTTTCTCTGCTGCCTTTACCTTTTTTCCCTTACTATTCTACCTGGCAGCAAAATATAGTCAACTGTGTTCTGGCTGCTGCCAATGTCTATGTCAGACAGCTGCCTCTGAGCATCCAACCTAGTGCCAGCCTAAATGGCTGCATATTACTAGAGAAGAAGCTTCTAGTTTCTAGGCAGAGAAACTGACACACAGGAATGAGAAGGGAGTCACTTAATGGATTAGAGGCTGGCTGAGCTGGGACCAGAACACAGGTGGCCTGGCTTCCAGCCCAGCTGACCACACTGCTACCCACACAGCCTGGGCTGACCAAAGACAAGCAGCCCATTGAGCAACTGCATAAACAACAATGAATGATGGATGGTCAGAGCAAGAAACAGGCACAAAGCAACTGCGACCCCGTCACTTCCTGGCCCCTAAATTTCCAGGCAAGCCTATAAAGTGTGGTCACTTGAATGACTTTGACCAGCAACTTGGCCCAGCTTTCAAATCCAGAGCCTTTTTATGGTCACTGCCAAGAGAAAAAGTCTGTCTTAGATTGAGAGTAGAGAGTTTTAAGAAGTCTGTGGCAGTGGTGTGAAGGCTAGAAAGACATACTTCTAAGGGTACGACCTGGTTCGGGATAGCTGTGGTGAAACAAGGCAACTTCCAGATTGTGAGGCCCCTCTTCTACAGATCTGTGCTCCCACCCAAGCTTTATCTAGCAAAGGGTAGGTGTGATCAGTGATTGTCACAATCATTCCAGAATGATTATGTAGAGTTACTAGAACTGCAGTCTTTTCATTCTGAAGTATTTTCATCCCTCTCACCTTTCTAGAACTACACCCCTTTCAGCTCCTTCCCAACAGCTGTAGCCAATTGATTCTACCGAGAGTCCTAAGAGTCCACCCTGTACCTCTCCAGTTCAGTTCAGTTAGAGTCAATTTAGGTGAACAAATCTCATCCTGCTCTCCTCCTCAAATTTGCCACTAAATGGCAGCTAAAATTTGTGGTCCCCAAATGCTTGAAGCCCAGGCCAAACGACTTTACTTGTCAACCTGTATTGTAAGTCCTGGATATACCCCCATGCAAGGCACTCGGACCTGTTTGGCCTTAGTCAGCTTAGTATGTATGGGCGCCCTTGGGCCCAGCCCTAAATTTTCAATTCCAAACCCAGGTGCATCCCTAAGAGATACAGATGTTTAGGAAATTTCCTGTTTCAGGTGCTAGTTTCCTATTCTGAGCTAGACAATTCTAAAATGTGTATTCCCCACACCTCCCCCTCAGAAACTGAGGAAGTGAGGGGAAAGAAAAGTTGACTAGAATATTTATTTTTACATAGGAATAATGGGCCCAATTAGACAATAAACATTATTTTGAATATGCAGACCAGGTGCTACAATGTTAGGAATCTGAATTAAAATTTCAGATGTCTTTGACATAGTTTTGTGTTTCTCATAAAGAGGTATTTATTAAATGGCCTTTCTTTTTAGAAACAGCCCAACCAGGCCTAATATTTATTCATTTAACAAATAGGGAAGGTCTACTATGTGGCAGGGATGGCTTATGTTCTCACAGCCACAGCTCATTGTCACTTACATAGGACACATACAAGTTCTGCTACATCTAATATAGTTTTATCTATTTTACTAAATTGTAAAACCTTTGATGTCTGAAACTATGCTTGTTAATTTTTGCATCCCCGTGTATCACTGAGCACAATGAAACACATCACAGGGATAAAATACACATTTGAATGATGCCACAATGTTTTAAAAGACATTACAAACAAACACACCATGTAACTTTTTTTTTTACTGTGTTAGGAAGTCTAAAGCAAATGCGTCAACAGGGGATCATTATTATGCAAGTAAATAAATATTAAGTGTGTTTACAGAGAAGGGTATGTTCACTTCAAGAGTGAAGGAACAAGAGCAATACATAACTGGGTGGGGACTGGTCTGGAAGAAGCGAATTTTCCTCCGGTCATTCCAGAACGATTGTGTAGTTACTAGAATTTCAGTCTTTTCATTCTGAGGTATGTTCATCCCTCTCACCTTTCTACAACTACTCCACCCCTTTCAGCTGCTTTCCAACGGCTGAAGCCAACTGATTCTACTCCAGAGTCCTGAGTCCACCTTGTACCCCACCAGCTCCGGTTCAAGAACGCTCCAGACCAGGAGCTTTAGGAACGCAGGTCAGGAAAACAAGGGGTCACGCGCGGGGCAAGCGCCAAACTGGCCGCAGCCCGGGGAGCAGCGCTAAGGGCGGGGCTGCGACGGGGCGGGGCGGGGCGGGGCGGGAGGAGGCCCGGGGGCGGCCTGGGTGTCACCACCAACCCGCTCCGGCCGGAAACTGGCGCTTGTTTCCGGCCGGACAGCCGAAAGCCACCGATCCTGAACCAGCCGCCGGAGCCGGAGTGGCGACCGGGTGTGGAGCGGGCAAAAAGCCGCTGGGGAAGCCAGTCCCGCTCAGTCCCTTCTGGCTCCAGCTCCAGATCCTGTGCGGAGCAACAGCTGCGGTCGCAGTCTCCACCACCGCCTCCGCCTCCATCGCCGTCGGGGGAGGGGCCGGCCGGACCCCGGGGTCACTGCCGAGGAATGAGGAGAGGCGGCCGGGCCCCGCGCTCCGCCCCGGCCTAGGGCCTTGCCCCGGGAGCCGCGAGGGTAACGGAGCCCCCCGCCCTGACACCGTCCCCCGTCTGCTCCCGCCCCTCCCGGCTTCTCAGACTCCCAAACTCTGCTCCTCTCATCGCCACTGCCCCCTTTCTCCTTTCTGAATCCGTTTCAGCCGAAGCCGTCTCCCCCGGCACTCCCTTCTCGCCCTGGCTGCTCCTTGCTTCGTCCCAGCCTTTCCTCCGTTTCCTCCTCCCTTTCACCTGCGTCCTGCGTTCCTACCCCGCGCTCTCCAGCTACCGGCCTCCCTTCCTGAGCTGTGCTGGGCAGTTTGGGCGGTCCCCCTTTGTCAGCTAGACTTTCGGGACGGATGGTGGAATTTTAAGGTGATTAAGATGCAGTTTACTACCCCTACAGTAGGATGAAGTTCATTTAAAATCTCAATATAAAACTAAAATGAAAAGCAAACAAGCTTATTCTCCCTATTGATAGCCAAACTAAGGTGCATAAGGTAATGGAGGAAAGGCGAGAAAAAGGTGTGTGTGTGAGAGAGTGAGAGACGGAGGCTGACGGATTCTAGGGCAGTCTTAAGAACTTTAGAAAAAAAAGTTGTCATGAGCCGATGGAAACTTTAGAAGCTGATGATGAGTAAGCCGGGGACTGCGTGATCTCACTCTTCTCATAATTACTAGGTTAACGGTGTGGCTCTGGTCGGGATGGAATGGGATTTGTTTACTGGGCCGGCGTATTTTTAGCTTGTCGGCTCACAAGGACCAGCGCTCAGAGTCTCTCCCTCCTCGTGGTAGTCTTTCTGTCTAACCTAGGTGGCTTCTCTGGGTACAATACAGATGTAAAAATTTGAAAGTAGAAAGAAGCTGACTGGTGGAATTTTATGGAAGAGGTTCCCCACAAACTTCCCAGGCAGCTTTTCATGAATGCAAAGTCGAGAATTAGCAGTATGTTGACTTTTATTTTCCTTGTCTTTTTATACGTCCTACGTAACGCTTTCCTTAGAAATTCACAGGCTGCTAATTTTTCAGTCGTTGGCCTCTAGTACTGTATATTTAGGAGATTTTCGAGGCGGCTGGATCCCTTTGTCTTTCAGAATCTAGTTCAAAGGTGGAAAAGAACAGAGTAGAGAAAGAGGTGGCGGTAAGACTGGTCCAAAAGAGTAGCTAACCCCTAAATATTTAAAGAATAGTTTCTATGCTATGTAACTCCCCCCCCTCCACCCGCTATGTAACTTTCGAAAACATTTAGAACATTTTCTTCCTAGTAAATGAGATGGCATTCCTGATGGGGAGAAGACTTCAGGGACGGAAGTTGGGTGGCTAGGGAGAATCAGAGGTAGTTAAACATTCGCTGTGCATAATTTACAAATGAATACATTATGCGCAAACAATGAAGAATTAATTATACTCTTTGTCTTCATTGTTTTTCAAGTAGTTCTTTTAAAGTTTAGTAACCAACCTGCTGTGCTAGTCTATCGATATTTTGAAGGCTGAACAAAACTGTAAAATAAATGAACTTGATGTTGTTCCTCCGCAGGCTGAATACCCGACCGCTCTAATTTCCACTATTGACCCAGCTTGCCTCAGAGCACCTCCCAAAGTGGCCAGTTACTATGTACTTAGAGATTGCAAGCGAATGCAAATATTAGCTGATACTAGGAATAATTAAGACGGTAAATAAGCTGAAAACATATTCCAAAACCAAAATAGGTTTTTTCGATTTTAGCCCATTTTTTATTATCAGCACCTTTCTGCCAATATTTATCCATTAACATGAATAATTTAGAATTGAACCGATATCTGCTTTGGACATTACACATTCAAGATGGAAAGAAAGATGGAAGGAAGAGTTTCCAAACTAATTTTTTATTGTTGTTGCCTTATTTGACTTATTCCTTGCTTTTAGTACCAAAGGCTCCCTCAGAAAAAAATGTAAAACTTTGCCAGTGCAAGAGCTAGCTATCTGATGACTTATATAAGACAGGATGAACAGTAATGAATGCTAATCGTTAGGTGGCCTTTAGTGGCCTTTTGTTGTCAACAACTTGGAAAAATTTCCCAAAGCTTTGTTTCATCTCTTTCTTTGGAGACTCCTATTTAAAAAAAAGATTTAATTTGGAGATGAAAATCTAATTTTTAAAAACCACATATGCCTTCCCAGAATCTGCTATCGATAATTGTTTTGATCTATGTGAGTTGGTTGGTGCCAATATTAGTGATGATATCTGGGTAAATTCTATTTATATCTGCATCTAGCAACTCCCCAAAGTTGACCTGTGTACTTGATTCCAGGGCATGGGGATCGAAGGGGTTGAATAAGCCTGGGAGTGAGAGGAGAGGTGCCTGGTGGTAGTCCATCAGTATTCCTAGTTCTCAGAAGGTTTTATCTGCAATTTTGAGATTCAGTGTATGTAACCAAGTGAACTGCAGTGGAATAATTCAGTATCAAAAATAAGTTTTCTGATTGTTATGAGGGCACTAAGCTCCACTTGTCAAAGTTTTGGAGCTCCTCAGTATCTTAAGCATGTTGTAAGATACTGGCCATTTTAGTGTGTGTGTGTGTGTATGTGTGTGTGTGTGTGTGTATGCGTGTATGAGTAGGCCTCTCCTTACCCTAAACACTCATCCCGCCAAAGGGAAAAATCCTTAAACAGTGCTTTGATATGTGACCTCAGCAATATCTTTCCCATGGGAACTTAGGACCTGTGAAAGAGCAGACTGGACTCTTTTGTAGCCTTTGACAAATTCAGGTAATTAAAAATTTGTGTAAGTGGAATATAGATGCAGGGCAGTTTTCATATGAATGCCTGAATTCAGCTGACTTTTTAATATAATAGAAGGGAGTTGTTTGGTTGTTTTTAAATAAGACGTCCTTGCTGAGTATTGATTGAACACTTCTTTTTTTTTTTTTTTTTTTT
>NW_016107503.1:6211778-6217415 GCF_001604975.1 Cebus imitator
AGACGGGGTTTCACCATGTTGACCAGGATGGTCTTGATCTCTTGACCTCGTGATCCACCCGCCTCGGCCTCCCAAAGTGCTGGGATTACAGGCTTGAGCCACCGCGCCCGGCCTGATTGAACACTTCTGTGGATAAAGCAATCCCCATGCTACAGTGACAGGCTTTAGGGAGGTATAAAAGATGTAAAGACATGTGTCCTCGCTCTTGGGGTTGAGGGTGGAGGGGAAAGGTGGTATATAAATGGGAACACAGACTATTATTGTAAGCTTTAACATTTAGGAAACATGGACAAAAGCAAATTTAATGTGCTGAGAAGTATGTAAGGGCTGAGAAGACTTGAAGTAATAAAGTAAGAATCAGTGAAATAAATTAGGAGTGATTTCTGAATCAGCAAATTTTGAAATGGACTTGGGAGACTATGGATTAGTCATGAAGAGGTATGGGCTATTGAGTTAGATGGGTCTTCGTTCAAACCTTCGGTCTACTTTTTACCATGTGACCTTGGACAAGTTACTTCTCTTATCTGTAAAATGTGAGCATTCAAGTAAATGAAATAGTTATTGTGTTGGGAATAAAAGAAAAGAAAGGATCTTCCAAACAGAAAGTATAGAATGTACAGTGTGCAATGATGGTATGAATGACTAAGTTGTGTGTGGGGGGAATATGTGAGAGTGACTGTCGAGAATGTGGGTTGGGCAAGTCATGGGTAGAGCAGGCAAGAGGGTGGAGGGGACTCAGAAGCTAGACTCTGTTGGGTGTTGATAGGAGGGTCAATAGAGTCATTGTAGGTCCTTGAACAAAGGATGGATTTAATGAGAAATATCGAGCCCTGTGGTTCAGGAACTCAGGGACAAGGAGTCAGGCAGGCACCCGTACATTGTGACTCTTCTTTTCTGTACCATCCTGGCCTGAAGGGATACAGCCAGTAGACATAAGAGTCATTGCAGAAGTTTTGTGTTTACAAACCTTACTTTGCTGAGCCTGCTTGTGCCTGTCTTATAGTGCACCAACCTGTGGGGACGTCTCAGGACTGTGGCTGGATTCTCCTCAAGAGCTTATAGTAAGGACAGCATTATGTTTCAAGTACATTTAACTCTCAGTTACCTCTGCTAACGTAGGGAGCGCTGTTGTAAGTAATTCAGAACTTCATAAAGACATTTCTTGGTTTGAAAATACATTGTTTTTCAAACCAGATTTATTTTCATGTTTGGGGATCATACTGATATTGAAACAAATTTGCATTTCTAAGCTTGTATGACCTGATGGTGGGGAGAGTACACTGATGATGAGAACAGTCAATCTTGTATTAAAGATTTGGCCTCAGAAATCCGTAAAATGAATAATCCATTTGTGGATAATTAAGACTAGACTACACTGAATATGTTGATAGACCAATTTCTTTTCAAAACCTCTATGGATCTGTCTGGGCATGGTGGCTCATGCCTGTAATCCCAGCACTTTGGGAGGCTGAGGTGGGCAGATAACCTGAGGTCAGGAGTTCGAGACCAGCCTGGCCGACATGGTGAAAACCTATCTCTACTAAAAATACAAAAATTGGCCTGGTGTGATGGTGGGCGCCTATAATCCCAGCTATTTGGGAGGCTAAGGCAAGAGGATCGCTTGAACCTAGGAGGTGGAGGTCGCAGTGAGCCAAGACTTCGCCATTGCACTCCAGCCTGGGCAACAAGAGTGAAACTCTTGTTTTTTAAAAAGAAAAAAATCTGTGTGAATCCAATGTGCTCTCTTAGCCTGTCTGTTTTATGTCTGAGAATGACTGGCAGGTGATGCCTATGTTCCAGCCAGAATGAGCCTTCACTCACAGTATCTGGACGAATCCCACTGCATTATGTTGCATTGTTGAAGATTAAGCTGGCTTTCTCAAAGAACTTGTGCTTTGTAGAGGCTCTTTCAGATACCAGCTTCACTGAAAATCTGTCAGATGTTTCCTCCTGTAGGAAAGTCGTTTGAAAATATATCCAATTAAAAAAAAAATGGGCAGAAGTATCCACATTTAAGAAGTAAACAAAATCACATGCCATTCTTTCATCCTTTTTTTTCTAGTTTACTTGCTTTCCTCCATCCCTGCCACCCTCTGCCACCTCTTTATAATCATTACCAAACAGTTTGCGATGTCACCAGCACAGGATTGTGACTTACTTCTTGAGTCAGGAGATTATAGTATTTCTGAGGGTGTGTGAAGTGATAAGGCCCCGAGTTAGAGTTTTGGAGATTAGGTTAATGAGCGGAAAGAGTGAAAAAGAGACTGTGAAGGCAAAATTGAAATTAATGGGGACTGGATTTGGGAGATGAAGAAAGCTGATGAGTCAAGTGTGATTATGACACATTAAGCCTGGGTGTCTGAGACATTGACTGAAATAAAGAAGTTAGGAAGCTTTCCTCATTCTAGGGAAATATGAGTGTAATTTGGGATGTGTTGGATTTAAAGTAACAATGAAATGTCCAAGTGAAAGCTGTTCTGGATGTGAGCTGGGGTAGTGATGAGGGTAGGTTCGGAAATGCAGTTTGCAATTGGTGGCTAGACATGGTAGCTGTAGCCAAGAGAATTAAGCTCTCTGGGGATTAGAGTTTAGGGAAAGAGCAGAAGGGCAAAGAAAATGGTGCTGATAAACCTTAACATGAGCATTCCCTGCATTCCAGTTGTGGTAATTGGTTCTTCCTTCTCCTTTCCTGTTTTTTTTTGTTTGTTTTTTTTGCTTGTTTGTTTGTTTTTTCTACTCCTTACTCCATTCAATATATGTTGAATGTGTCCTGTCTTGTAAATACTGTCCTAGGCACTGAGATGGAGGTAAGTCAGACAAGTAACCCACAGGAGGGTATGGGTTTAGTGGGAGGAGACAGATACGTGAATATATAGATGGAATGAAGTGTGATAGATACTGTGATAGAAGTATGTGGAGGGGAGAGTGGGAGCCCAAAGGTCAGTTCCGCTTTGGGCATGCTGAGGTTGGAAAGAGCCTCCCGGAGGAGGTAGTATTTGAGCCGAGTCTTGAAAGATGAAGTAACAATATACTCTACAGATGACAAGGAGAATTACATTCTAGTCTGAAAAAATACTATGAGCAAAAGCTTAAAGGAATGAAAGCTAGACTTCTTCAGGTAACTTTTTCTTAACCAATATGGCTGGAGGATGGGATGGAGGGCAGGCTGAAGAGGTAGGGAAGGCTGAATAATACACAGCTTTACCTTATACTATAGTATATGATGAGGCATTTAAGGATTTTAAGCATTGGGTGGTAAAAATAGTTTCACATCCTAGAAAGATTATGTCAGTGGTGTGTAGGGTGGATTGGAGATGAAGAAAGCAAAAGGCCTTTCAGGAACTTGATTATGCTGAACTTCAACACATTTATTGAGAGGGAACACATTTATAGAATCATGGAATCAGACAACTAGAGGAACAGTTATGCTTTCTTAGTTTTCCTCATTCATTTTCAAATAGAATACCTGAGGTTTACTCAGGACCACAGTAGTTTAGTGATAGCTTGGTCTAGAATTCAGTCTTCAGTGGCTGATTATGTGCTAGGTGATTAATAAAGGTGAGTTCAGCTCTTGTTCTCCCCTGAGTCCCATTCCAGTGTTTGCGTCATTCTGCCACATTGCATTGTACTAGAAGGCAGAAGGACTTAATGTTATTCCATCCCACTGTCTTTTTTTGAATCTGTCCAGAGTGAATAGTGGTATTTTCCTAGGTCTGACTGAGAAAGATGTGCCCTGAGAGTGCTATTGGGAAGAGGGGCAGTTTGGTGCCCTGGATTGGGATGAATAAGGTGTTAGGATTTTTCAGCTGTAATGATTCAGATGTAGAAGAATGTCAAGGTATTTGTTTTGTTGAATGTCTTTATCTCTGCCACTAAGTTCCCTTTAAGTTGTTTTCTTTTAAACTTAGTTTCAAATTGTGTCAATGAAACTTGTTAAATAAGCTGTGATGAATTGGGCACTGATTAAAAGTATATTTATCTAAAAAAACGTATTTATTAAAACAAAATTTAGAAAAGTTCAGGGAAAAAACCCAGACAATTTTGAGCCTATAACCCAAATTTGATGCACATTAACATTTTGTCATATTTGTTTTAGATGTCTTACTCTCTTTAAAATATTAAATACTCAGATTCTGTATCTTCCCTGCATTTTAATTTTCATTGGATTTTTTTATGGAGGGAAATTGGTTTGAAAATGCTAAGCGAGAATTTGGACTTTGTGTTTTAGCCATTTTTGCTGGAGGAGAATAGAACAGAATAGAGGGCATCCTCTAAGTCCTGAGATTCCCCTGGGAGAAGTTGGGACTTAAGGACATGTGGAAGGATGGATACGTTCCATCGATAGGCCCTCCTCAAAACTTGTCTGAGTTGTGATTTTTAAATTCTTTTCTCTGGGCTCTGTCAGCATCTTCCCCAGAGAAGGGCCTTGGTTTGGAAGCTGTCCACTTTAGCAGAGCTGCCAAGTCTTAATTCTTTCTCAAGTGGGCAAGGGTACATTTTGTTTTTGTTTGTGAGATTTGGGAGATGGGAGGGGTGGGAAGAAAGGAGACATAGAATAGCTACTCGCAGCAAGTACTTATCTGAATTCCTGTGTAACTGGAAGTTTCTTTGGCAGTTTTAGGGGAGATAACTTGGTTACACTGGCATTTAAGTTATGTGGGAAGGTGATTTTTCACTCCCCTCTGCTATCTGATTTCAGATGGCAATAAATCTTGTCCATTATTGTCACTCTACTCTGTCACTCTACCCTGTTCTAAGCACCTCTTGTGCAGACTGTTTGAGTGATGTGAAGGCTCCTCTTCAGTCTAAAACTGAACCAAGTCAAACATCTCCTTAGAGTTTCAGGAAACCATTGTGCTCCTGACGGTTTCTGTGTTGACTCCTCTATCCTTCCAATCACTTGGTCCTTTATTAATTTTAAAATTTTGCATAATGAGGTATTTCAAACATTTAGAAAAACTCAGTGAAAAACCCAAACAGCCAATTTTGAGTCTACAACCCAAATTTGATGGACATTAACATTTTGTCATATTTGTTTTAGATGTCTTACTCTCTTTAAAATATTAAATGTTACAAATATAAGCTGAAGTTCCACCCTGCATCCTTTACTCCTTTGTCTTTCTCAGGAAATGACTACTGCCCTGAATTGATGTGTATCACTCCTTCATGTTTTATACTCCCACCCCCACATCTTTATTTATTTATTTATTTTTGAGATGGAGTCTCATTCTGTTACCCAGGCTGGAGTGCAGTGATGGGACCTTGACTCACTGCAACCATCGCCTCCTGGGTTCACGTGATTCTCCTGCCTCATTCTCCCGAGTAGCTGGGATTACAGATGCGGGCCACAATGCCCAGCTAATTTTTGTATTTTTAGTAGAGATGGAGTCTTGCCCGTAGGCCAGACTGGTCTCGAATTCCAGACCTCAAGTGCTCTGCCCATTCTTAGCCTCCCAAAGTGCTGGGATTACAGGCATGAGCCACTGCGCCCAGTTCTACATACGTATTTATAGACAACACATAGTTTTGTTTTGAAATCTTACATAAATAGAATCATGTATCCTTTTGCAACTTTTTTTTCTCAACATTGCTTTTCAGATGTGTCTGCAGGTAGATCTAGTTCATTCAGTTACCTAA
>NW_016107503.1:6218420-6232263 GCF_001604975.1 Cebus imitator
CTTAAAGTCCTAATGTAAACTATCTCTTTCACAAAAATGTTGCTGATATTTTGTTTCTTCAGCAGGATTTGATCTTTCCCACAACTGAATCTTCCTCTCATTTTGCTGGTACTTGTCATGTGGTAGCTGTGTATTCTTATATTTTGGTTTATTTGTGCCCTTGGCATGCCTCTTCTATTATACTGTAAGCTCTTTGAGAGCAGATAAGTAGTCTCTTTTTCTTTGTATCCCTTATGAGGCATGCCACAGAAACTTACACATAGTAGGCATTTAGACACTGTTCGTGACTAAATAGATTTTGACCAACAACAACAAAAGACCATCCTTTATGTTGGTGAACTATTAATTTGGCTATTAGGGTGGACGCCCTGAAAAATAAAGCTTATAAACAAACACTTGGCACTGAAAATTACATAAAAATGCACATAAATAGTAAAAGTAATCAAGATTAACTTCCTGCAGGAGTGAGGGCAAACATTTCTTGGAAAATGAAATGGGAATTGATAGGTGATAGCATCTCAATTGGGAAACTCCTGAGAATCGATCCTGGTGGCCTTTTAGGCAGTGTGTTCCTGCAGACAGACTCATTTCACAAGCTATCAGATTCTGCTTTTGTCATCAAGGCCTTGACACCTTCACTGGAGATGGAGATGGGCTCTAAGAAAAGGCAGCCTGTCTGTTCAGTTACTAAACACTGCTGACGACCAACGTGTGTATCCCCACTTGGATACACACATTCTCACATATATACATACACGTACTTTTCACCATACTCCTTTTCTTAGGATGAGGTCAGGTCGTGTATCAGCATATTTTGTGTTTAATTCTGTAACATATAGTTCCAATACAACATTGTTTTGGCCTATGGAAGCTCCTCCCACTCCAAGTAAGAGATTAATATTAAGTTAAACTATACGAAATTGCCATTTTGAAGGTAAAAAGCAGTCATCTCTTGATAGTTTGGTTAAACCATCAGGTTGTGATTTCCTCTTGGCGAAAAAGATCATGGATCTTTTTGAAGTAGATAATCCCAAATCCATTTTTTTTTTTCTTGAGCCAAGTTCTCACTTTGTCACCCAGGTTGGATTGCAGTGGCATGATCACAGTTCACTGCAGCCTTGACCTTCTGGGCTCAGGTGATTCTCTCACCTCAGCCTCCCAAGCAGCTGGGATCCACAAGTTTTTGACACCACACCTAGCTAATTTTTTATATTTTTTGTAGAGATGGGGTTTTGCCGTGTTGCCCAGGCTGGTCTCGAACTCCTCCTGTGTTCAAACAGTCTTCCTGCCACTTCGCAAAGTGTTGGGATTACAGGTGTGAGCCACCATGCCCGGCCCATTTAAACGTCTAAAATGCATTTCTGAACATTAATTTGCAGGGGATTTTCTTTTGCAGTTATCTTTAGCTCAGATTTTTGATAAATGCGTTTCTGAGCACACGTTTAGTATATTTGAGAAGGTGGATGGGGAATGTATGAGAGTTGTAGGCTGAAATAGGCTCTGGGAAATATTTGCAGCAAAAATGTTTATCTCATTTTTTTTTTTTCTGTAAATATCTTTTTTTTGAGATAAACATTTTTGCTGTAAATATCTCATGTAATTGATTGAGTTGTCTTTAATGAGCTTATAGTTTCTATGAGTAAATGACTTATTTCCCTCCTTTACCTGCTACCCCCACGTCTCTCTGATCTTGATAAGAAGATCTGGTTGGGGGGCAGAAATGACGGAAAGAGAAAATTGTCTGTGTCTCTTTGATGTTATTTGGGGACTTAAAAGGGTAGAGGGCAAAAGCCCTAGTTCCTAGCACCAGATTGTTTACCTTGTGGCTCCCAGAGCTGTTCTTAGGGTAGGAGGGAGGGGAATGCAGAAGACAGGGGAAAACAGAGTAGGTAAGAGTTAACAGATGTTATAAAATAGGCTTGAGGAATAGGAGCAGAAAGGGGATAGGTATAAACATTTAAAGGGCTTCTGTTTCCTCTCTTTCTTCAAAATCTGGCTTAGATTTCTTTATAAACCTTTTACCTTAACTATATCAAAGTTGTATCCAGGCTACGCTCCACAGATACCTACTTGGAGAATATTATATATAGAATGGAGCTTTGAAAGTGCCAGTGCTGTGTTCTAAAATAGTTCTGTGAAAAGTCAGGGTCATTTTAAATGAGTTGGTCTACTAGTGCCTTTTGAATCATTAATAGCTAACATCAAAAGAAAAAGGATTGAATTCCTCTGAAACTTTAGTGTTAATAAATGTTGACATTTACATGAAGGTTGTCGAATGTGAAGAATTAAGGCAAGACAATGGGAAAATACAATGCTGCTAGCTAACAAAAATGTAGTTTGTTTATTTAGTAGAGACAGGGTCTTACTATGTTGCCCAGGCTGGTCTTTTTAAATTTGATTTATTTTTGTTTTTGTTTTTGTTTTTAATCTCTGCTCAGGCTGGTCTTGAACTCCTGGGCTCAAGCCATCCTCCCACCCCAGCCTCCTGAGCAGCTGGGACTATAGGCGTGTGCCATCATGCCTGGCTCTAACAAAAATGTATTTTAGAAACTTATCTCCTCTTATGTGTTCCATTGTGAACATCTGCTTTTGCTTCCCTTGAACTGGTAGCTCACCTGGCTAAGTGTTAAACCATCCATTTCCTGAAATGTTCTATCAGTTCTAAGGGACAGGATTCTTTGACATGAAGAATACTTGATCCCTATTGTTTACTGACCAAGGTCAGAGACTTTCCATACCCCTTCTTAGAACACTGAAAATAGAATTTGAGAGCTAGACTTAAGAGTTGCTGTGTTTTAGCTTCTTTGCTTGCCTAAAATAAATTCCTAGCTATTTGGCACAAGGTGTCCTGTCATCTTAACTTTAAGTTCCTTCTTTCTCACGTCTTTGTAATTTTTTATAATATACTAGTTCATTATGAAAATTGAGATTTAAGTGATCTATGCAGATTTCCCTTGATGTTTGCTGCCTGATTGAAACGACAAATTCCTTTCCACCGAACACCTGTTGTGAACTGGAATCTGGGCAAAATTCACTAAGGAGATGCCAAGGAGGTGTTACCCAGTAAATAAATAAGCAGTAGGATAATTGGCCCTTTGGAAATATATATTCTGGGTTACATAGGATGTGGTTACATGTAGATAAATGCATATATAGGAGAAAAAGATGTGAGAAATACAGGCAATATAGCAATATATAGAGTATATCACATTTTAGAACTGAAAAGAGATTGACATATTATCATTTTCTCGGTGAGCAAAATCAGACCCAGAAAATTTAAATGTCTTGTCTAAGGTACTAATTACTATCAACAGTTTATTGGCTATCTGCTGTCTGAAAAATTAGGCCTCCAGTATATTGTAGAAACAGTTGAAGTCATTAAGAACTCATGAATTACTTATGAACACTGAATATTTTGCTGAAGAGATAAACAGTAATACAAAGTCCTAGGTACTACATACCAAGTGAGGAGTATGGTTACATAGCTATATAGAAGTTTAAAGGGAATAGATAGGGAAAAATTTTACTTTTATGGTAATCTAGATGTTAGAGAAGAGAAGAATACAGTGGGGAAACATTCAAGGCAGAGGACTAGTGAGCTGAGCTCACCTCGTTTTGGGGGCAGAACAAGTAGTTAAGTAGTTTGTAGCACAGTATTTTACCTAGGAGGGCAGTAAGATCAGTAAAATTAGTAAAGTTACAGAGTTAGATAAATTGGAGTGAGACTTAAATCTCAGCCAAAGGAATTTGGTTTTTATACTTATAGTGAAAAATCTCTGGGCAGGGAATTGTATGAATTAGTACTATAGGACAACTGATTCAGATTTGTGGTGTAAAATATAGGAAAGGATACCAGTTAGAGGACTGTTACAATAGTCCAGGAAAAAGACTGTCTACAAGGGTGATGGTAATGCAGGAAGGGGGAGAGAGTTGAGTAATTTGAAGAGAGATAAATAGAATTTGGTAACTGATTATTGTGAAAAAAAGGATAGATAAGAATGATGCACACACATTTTCATTCTGGGTAATAGCAATAGGGGGAGCGGGGTTTGGTGGGTTTCTGATTTCTCTCCAAAGTGAGGTACCTTGGTAGACAACTTTGAAAAGTACTGAGTCTGGCTCAGCATTCTCAGTGAATATTGAATTCAGGGTTTAAGTAACTGATTTATGTTTGCATGCCTAGTAGGTAGTAGGACTTGGTATATACAGCCCATTCTTTTGATTGTTGTTTAGTGCTCTTTCTACTAGATCATATTGCTTGACAGGAGGTGGGTCAAGTGGTTAAAAACACAGAACGATGCCTGGAAAACGAAATGGGAAGTTGAAGACCACATTATGATGAGGTTTAACCACAAGCTGTTTCAGTTCTGTATGGGTTTTCCTTGTATTTATACACAAAATGTGCTTATTTATGTCTGTCAGACTCTTAATGCAACAGTGGCATGGTTTCTTAGAGCTCTCTTCTGAGATTCAGTTCTTCACATTCAAGGGGAAAGATTTCTTCAGATTTTGGATTTAAGTGCACATTCTCTCTGACTCCCAATTTGAAGATACAATAGTTTCCCCCCACTCTCCCCTACAAGAAGATAGGCTTGCCTGAGTTGAAAGCTGTGGGTGAAGTAGCCTCAAAGGCCTATTAGTCTTTTTTTTTTTTTTTTTTTTTTTCAGTAAAAGGAAGAGAGCTTTAGACCCAAATCTTTCAGGCTTATTTACCCTGTCAGCAGTTAAAAACAATTTACTTACATAGATCTTATTACCTGAAAGGGAGAGTAAATACTATAAATCGATTGAGTATTTTTGCTAGTAGGAGATTTTTTTCAGGGTTAAATGGCCTTAAATCTTTTGTATTTGCTTTTAAAATACTTAGGTATATTTAAGGTGTGACTCATTCCTACCCCTTCTTGTTTTCTTCTTTTGCCAGATTTTTATCTATGTGATAAAGATACCTGAGGATTCAAAATATAATTTTCTCAATCAGCTAACATTTGTTATTCACCTACCATAAGGGACTGAGACTGATATTTAATTTGACTGACACTGTTATTTAATTTCATCTTCCAAGACTAAATGTGCTCAGATTTTCTGACTAGGAACTCAGCTGCTTCCTGGAACTCAGCTTCTTGCTCTCATAGTCTTAAGCATTTTTAAATACTTTCTACTAGGTAATGCTCACAAGAAATTCTTGTGCCTGTTCTTAAGCTGCTGACTCCAGAATAAGGACCACTCATCTTAGGTATGGCACATGGTGATAGTAGTAAACATCTTCTAATGCTTGGCTTCTACCGTGTTTATCCTGTCTTATTCCTTGCCACAGCTATTCTGTCATAACTTCTGACCTGGCTGGAGAATAAAGGGAAGTAAACTTTAATAGCGAGATCCTAGCCTGAGTTGTATTAAACACTTTATATAACATCTCATTTATACTCATAAAAATTCCATAAAACAGATACTCTTATGCTCCCTTACAGATTAAGTCATCCAAAATATGTATTAGTGTGATTTAGGCACTGTTTAAGTTTCTGAGGATACTATTGTGAATGTCAGCTGAAGTCTCTGCTAAGCAGTAGAGACATTAAATAATTTACCCAAGGTCGCAAGTCAAGAAAGTAACAGATAGGATTTAGGTATAGCTCTGATGGATTCCAAAAGGAATGTCTGCAACCATTATTACATTGTGTCACCATTTACATATATTGGATGTTCTCTGTGAATATATAAAGTCATAAAAATAGTGGAACCCCAGTTTTTTGTTGTTGTTAAAAATGTCCTTGATGAATCCAAGAAAGAAATGTGTTTTGAAGCTGAAAAGCATGCATGCTTAATAATGCTTTTCCCCTCTTCCCCTCGCCTCTCCCTTCTCCCCTTCCACCCACTTATACCTGGGTATAAACTGGACAGTGTGACCTGCTTTGGCATTTGAGGACTAGGAGAATTTTGTTTGTTTCTTTGCTTCCTGAAAGTTCCTGCCTACTTGCAGGTTCTTTCTTGTAGCACATTGGTGAGTGATGTGCTGTTAACATTGTAGTGCGGTCATGCTGGTTGGAATATTTTTTGTTTTCCCCGAGTTCTCTCTGATGAGTACGCAGGTAGGGACTCTTGAGTCAAACTTACCTGCTCAGTTCATTCAAATAGAAAAAGCTTTCTGTATTCAGAGGACTAGAAAAGGGTTTTGAGGCTGGGAATAATACCGACATCCAGCGTCTTTCACCCAACTGAAATTCAGTTTTGTTAGCATTCTAGGTTTATTCTTTAGCTTGTGCTGTCTAAGAGATATGGGCACTGTCACCATGTGCCCTACCTGGGATGAGTGATCGTTACTCTGGAGTTAGTATCTTCAGATCAGGTACAAGGATTTATTTTGAGCAATATCTAGTAGAAAGCATTAAAAAAAATTGTTTAAGACTTAGAGCAAGTAGTTGAGTTCCAGTAGGAGTTGAGTTCCAGTTGAGTTCTAAGGATTAACTAGGTGGGATCAAGGTTGCCAGTATTTTTTTTTTTTTTTTTGAGTCAGAGGTTTGCTCTGTCACTCAGGCAGGAGTGCAGTGGCGTGATCTCAGCTCACTGCAGCCCCTGCCTCCCAGGTTCAAGCGATTCTTCTGCCTCAGCCTCCCAAGAAGCTGGGATTACAGGTGTATGCCACCATGCCCAGCTAATTTTTGTATTTGTAGGAGAGACGAGGTTTCACCATGTTGGCTGGGGTGGTCTCAAACTCCTGTCCTCAGGTGATCCACCCACCTCAGCCTCCCTAAGTTCTGGGATTACAGATATGAGCCACCCTGCCAGGCCAAAGTTGCTAGTATTAGAACCATCTGGTATTTGAGATCTAATCAATTTAGCACTGGGAATCCAAGAGTATCTGGGCATAGTTCATGAGGTTAGTGAGATGATTTATGTAGATGCATCTAACCCACAAGTAATGCATGGTACTTGAATTAGGTGCACAATAAATGTTAGCTAAATCTTCAAAAGGTACGTGAGTGCTGGATGTTGTGAGTTTGTCTTCATAGAGCAGCTTCTTCATTGCTAGTATTCCTTCTGTAGAAGAATATTTATTAAGCATTTAACTGTGGGTAAAGCATTTGGGAAAGAGATTGAGGTAAACAAAGATTTATAGTGTCAAATTCTTGCTGAGACTGTAATCTTAACATTTATACATTGAATCAATTACACCTAGCATTTAAGGGTAATTTTTTTTTAATTTGTATTGCTAGAGTCAGTCTAATGCTTTTTTGATAGAAATAAGTTATTGAATTGAAAATGCTTGTTCTTCAGTTTCAGTGAAATTGAGTTTGATTAGCCAGGCATGGTGGCATTCGCCTGCATTCCTAGCTACTCAGGAGGCTAAGGCAGGAGGATTGCCTGAGCCCAGGCGTTTGAGGTTACAGTGAGCTATGATTGTGCCACTGCACTCCAGCCTGGGTAATAGAGCAAGACTCTGTCCCTTAAAAAAAAAGCAATTGGCGGTTGGTTTTTGATGTTTGAGATAATTGCCTTTGATATTTCCTTTTATCCCTTCTTCATTTTTTTCAGTGAATGAGATAATATATTTGAAAGTATTTTATGAACTGCAAAGTTAGCACTTGTTATCACTACCACTACTACCAATAATAGTGTTAAAAATGTTAATGGGGGCTAGGCGCAGTGGCTCACACCTGTAATCCCAACACTTTGGGAGGCTGAGGCGGATAGATCATCTGAGGTCAGGAGTTCCAGACCAGCCTGGCCAACATGGTGATACCCTGTCTCTACTAGAAATACAAAAAATTCACTGGGCGTAGTGGCAGGCGCCTGTAATCCCAGCTACGTGGAAGGCGAGGCAGGGAGAATCACTTGAATCTAGAAAGTGGAGGTTGCAGTGAGCTGAGATGGTGCCATTGCACTTCAGTTGCTCTGGGCAACAGAGCGAGACTCCATCTCAAAATAATAATAATAATAATGGGATAGGACTCAATAATAATAATAATAATAATATTGGGATAGGACTCACTCTTAGAAGGGTTGGTTTCTTGGATTAATTTCAAGAAGGCTCAGAACACAATGAGATGTTTACCAGGCAGCTTGTGGTACTAATTGATAGCTTTTGTAGTTTTTGTGGAAAGGAGAAGTAAAAGCAGAAACCTTCACTCTGAGAACTTGGCCTATGTAATTGTGAAATCCCATCTCTGCAAAACCCCATCTCTAGAATTGCTTGAACCCAGGAGGTATTAATTGTGAAGGGTTGCCTATACTACTTGTACTCACTCAGTATGGGGCAAGAAAGTTTAACAGGATTTATAATTTATGTGTTTGACCCTAGAGTCTTAGAGTACATTCTGTTGGAAGCTTCTGTCTACACAGGAAACAACTCATCCCAGTTTTTGGTAAGATCAACCACATTCGTGCAAACAGATATTACATAATATATATTTAAAAATGTATCAATGTAGATCCGTATCTGATTGGTTTCTCAGATAGTAAGATTAAGGCAATAGTGCTTTTGACCAAACTATTTGGTTAGACATTATCATACATAAAAAACCTTTACAGTCAATTTCTGATGATTGACATCCTTGGAGAGGAACATATGACTTTAATACTCTTAGGAGCAAGTTATTTCATAAATTTGTTTAGTAAATTGAAAAATCCTCTCACCTTTTAAAATTTTTTCTTCACCTTTTTCTGTCTATGGTCTGGCACTTAGTAAACCTTTTATTAAATAAAGGAAGTTGGCTGATCTCTATCTTGGGGTTTTCTCTGGAACCAGTCCATTAGATGAACTTCTGGAAAGCAGAGATGATGATTTACTGGCTGATGCATCCTCTTCACTTAGCAGCCTGCCTGGCATTAAGAGTGGGTCCTTATTAAGTGCTTTTTGAATGATTGAGTCAGCATGTTAAGGTTTTCATCGGGAGAGAATTGGGCACTACTGTACTGATGGTGGGCCTTCCTCAGGGGAAAAAGAAATGATGCCTTCTTACAAATAAACTTGAATAAATATGAATGTGAGGAAAGTTATTGCTTTGATGCTTTCAGGCTGTATACTTTTTTTTTTTTTTTCTTTTTTTTTGAGACAGTGTCTTACTCTGTTGCCCAGGCTGGGGTACAGTGGTGCAGTCTCAGCTCACTGCAACCTCTACCTCCCTATTTCAAGTGATTCTCTTGCCTCAGCCTCCCTTGTAGCTGGGATTATAGGCGGGTGCCACCATGCCTGGCTAATTTTTGTATTTTTAGTAGAGATAGGATTTCCCCATGTTGGCCAGACTGGTCTTGAACTCCTGACCTCAGGTGATTCACCCATCTCAGCCTCCCAAAGTGCTGGGATTACAGACGTGAGCCACCAAGCCCGGCCAACACTTTTGGATAAGAAATAATACAGTATGTTAAAAGTTGGTGATTTATTTCTCTCTTGGTTTTATGTTTTGTCATGTTCAAAATTGAGCTATAGGCTAGGCCTGGTGGTCACAACTGTAATCCCAGCACTTTGGGAGACCAAGGCAGGTGGATCATTTAAGGCCAGGAGTTTGAGACCAGCCTGGCCAACATGGTGAAACCCCATCTCTACGATACAAAAATTAGCCAGTTGTGGTGGTGCATGCCTATAATCCCAGCTACTTAGAAGGCTGAGACATGAGAATTGCTTGAACCCAGGAGGCGGAGGTTGCAGTGCGCCAAGATAGTACTACTGCACTCCAGCCTGGGTGACAGAATGAGACAGTAAAAAAAAAAAATCACCATAGAGACTCCATTAAAAAGTACATGGATAGTCTAATTTTAAACATGTTAACAGTAAAAAAAAAAAAAAAAAAAAAATTAGATACAGCTGTGATTTCTGAATGGTGTATGAGAAGTAGCTTCAAACTATCAGTAGACGAGAAAACTTATCCTGATGTCACACATAATTTTGTCCTACCGTCTTGGTACAAAATAGTTACAACATTAGAAGAATACTTCCAAATTCAGTTATATCTTTAGTGGTGATGCACAAAACATAAATGGAGTCTTGCTCTGTCTTGAGGCTGGAGTGCAGTGGCGAGATCTTGGCTCACTGCAACCTGTGCCTCTCCGGTTCAGGCGATTTTCCTGCCTCAGCCTCCTGGGTAGCTGGGACTACAGGTGTGTGCCACCATGCTCAGCTAATTTTTGTATTTTTGGTAGATATGGGGTTTCACCATGTTGGCCAGGATGGTCTCGATCCTCGTGATCCACCCACCTCAGCCTCCCAAAGTGCTGGGATTACAGGTGTGAGCCACCATGCTCGGTCCCATGATTTTCTTTATAGATGATTTCCTTCCTAAATAAGATATGCTTAAGTGATTAAATTTCCTAGGTACATACCTTTTTCTTTGGTATGCATCTGCAGGAGTAAGAGATTTAGCTGGGTGGCCAGGGAAAGGCAGTTTTTGTTAATAATCCACAAAGTAGATCCCATGGAAAATTAAGGCGAGTGATACATGTGAAGTCAAGGAGAGATTACTGGAATGGGAGTAAGTAGATTTATATACTGTGCTCATTTTGACCAGAGCTAGCTCTTTGAATGTGGATAAGTCACTTAATCTCACTCTCCTGGTTTTCTGTGTTGTCATCTGTAACTTGAGGGTATGGAATAAAAATAATCTCTGATGTTCTAGTTCTAAAAGTTTATGATTCTAAAGTGCCAATCAGTAAAGCAGACTGACTTTCTGAACCTCACCACCAGTTCCATATAAGACCCAATTGTGAAAAGTTACAGGTATTCTACATTCCCAGGTAAACTAGAACTATCAGATTGTGTTATATGCTTGTAACTAATTTTATGTGCATAAATAATAGAGACTTGGTTTCTTCTAAAAGAAAAATTATTATTATTATTATTATTTTTTGAGACGGAGTTTTGCTCTTGTTACCCAGGCTGGAGTGCAATGGCGCGATCTCGGCTCACCACAACCTCCGCCTCCCGGGTTCAGGCCATTCTCCTGCCTCAGCCTCCTGAGTAGCTGGGATTACAGGCACGCGCCACCAGGCCCAGCTGATTTTTTGTATTTTTAGTAGAGACGGGGTTTCACCATGTTGACCAGGATGGTCTCGATCTCTTGACTTCATGATCCACCCACCTCGGCCTCCCAAAGTGCTGGGATTACAGGCGTGAGCCACCGCGCCCGGCTTAAAAGAAAAATTATTATTAAAAAAGGTACAACCAGTAGAAATGAGAAACCGAAACAGTGCCCAGGATATACTTTGGGTTAGAGTTTCTGCTTCTTCACACCAACCTGGAAATGTGTGTGTGTTTGTGGAGTTGGTGGTGGGTAGGGAGGATGGTAGTGGCTAGGAGACAATGTACAGAATAGGGATAGTATTTTAAAAAACAAAATAGAGTAATTTAGACTGTGGAGTTTGCATGTCTAGACTGATCTGGTTTTGCTATAAATCCCTAGAAAACTGATATGAGCCCTGCATTCTGAGTCAGAATGCATAGGCCCAACCTCTGTGCTATCCAGGTATCATTTAAGCTCTGTAAACTTTTCTGTGTGTATGTGTTTTCCATCATAATATGGGATTAAAAACCTCCAAAAGTATTTAATTTAAAAATGTTTATTATAAGGTTATATTTATGAAAGTGCTTTAAAAACAAAAATCTAGGGCTCTTAAGTAACTTGGAAATAAGGTTGATGGAAAATATCAGTTTTTAAAAATAAAAACAATAACAGAATGGAAGCTATTGGTGAACAGACAGCTGTACAAATACAAGTTACATTTATTCATATAGATCTATTTGTTTATCTTGATAGGGCAAATTTGAAACCAGTATATAACTCACAAGCCTATTTTAGGTATAGATAACTCTCAGTTATCCACACATATGGACTAGCATGAATAGTTCAGAACCACAAATATTTGCTAGGCATCTACTATGTGCTAAGCAATGTGTTAGGCCTGTTTAGAACGTTTTCAAGTACAAAAGAAAGGTGCAGACTTCAAGAATCTTAATTCTGTCTTGAATATACTCTTGTCCTCCATCCTGGTGAGCTTTTACATGTCCTTAAAGACTTGGCTAGGCCGGGCGCGGTGGCTCAAGCCTGTAATCCCAGCACTTTGGGAGGCCGAGGCGGGTGGATCGCGAGGTCAAGAGATCGAGACCATCGTGGTCAACATGGTGAAACCCCGTCTCTACTAAAAATACAAAAAATCAGCTGGGCATGGTGGCGCGTGCCTGTAATCCCAGCTACTCAGGAGGCTGAGGCAGGAGAATTGCCTGAACCCGGGAGGCAGAGGTTGCGGTGAGCCGAGATCGCGCCATTGCACTCCAGCCTGGGTAACAAGAGCGAAACTCTGTCTAAAAAAAAAAACAAAAAACAAACAAAAAAAAAAGACTTGGCTAAAAGTTTGAGAAGCTTCCCTGACCTACCTGGGTAAACTGGTTGCTTCTATACCTCTTCTTACCCCAATGGCACTAATAACATGTTTATATTTCTCCCGTCAGATCAGAGTGCCTTGAAGGTAGGACTAGGGTATCTCCAGGCCCCACTGCAGTACCTGTAGATGGTAGACCAACTTGGTAAATTTTGAATGAATGACTCATAGTCAAATTGGAGAGTTAAAATGTGAGTTTCTGGAAGGTCAACTAGTGTTACAAGACAGTAAATGATAACAGCAGATGCCAGGCAGATGTTTCCAATACTGGGCCTGTAGATCAAATGAGATTTAGGTATGGCCAGGAAAGATGGAACTATGGAACTTAAAGATGGAGAATTTTTAAAAATTACAATAATAATAAGTATTCTTCTTTTAACTGAATTATATAATTTTATAAAAGACAAATTTCCTTCCTTCCCTCCCTTCTTTTTTTTTTTTGAACAGGGTCTCACCCTGTCACCCAGGCCAAAGTGCAGTGGCACTATCATAGCTCACTGCAGTTTTGAATGCCTGGTCTCAAGTGATCCTCTTGCCTCAGCCTCTTGAGTAGCTGGGTCTTCAGTGTATGCCACCATGCCCAGCTAATTTTTGTGGGGGTTTGTTTTGTTTTGTTTTGTTATTTGTAGAGATGGGGGTCTCACTGTGTTGTCCAGGCTGGTCTCAAGCATTCCTGCCACCTTGGCCTCACAAAGCACTGGGATTACAGGCATGTGCCACTGTGCCTGGCCCAACATTTCTAATTGTTTTGAGGCTTTTTAAGAAATTAGTTAGTACTTGTATGCTGAGGGAAATTGACTTACCAGAAGAAATTTATGAAGTGGATTAATTTCCTGTGGATAACCAAGAGTGCATAATATAGTAATTTGAATCTTTCTTCTGTTTTTCCCCTTCAATGGAATTTACAGTGAAATGACTAAAGAAATCAAGAAAGGAAGAGAAGATTGTCAGCTACTGAATGTTTGAGAATTGATTCTAGAGAGTGTGTTTTGCTATTAGCTAGTCTCTTGATTTGTAGTGTTTTTTTCCTCTGTGTCAAAAATTCAGTAATTAGAATCTGTAATGGGTCAAGTAGAACTTTTGTTTTTGCAGATTATTCTTTTAAAAGTTGAATTAGTTGAGAAACCAAACCTTGGACTATCTTTGGCCTTAGTTAAAAGGAAGAAAACAATTCATTGTGTGTGGTAAATAGACATGCTGGTCTGGGATCTAAAAAAATAAACATTAACATGATTCTTGTTTCTATTTAAGCTGCTATTGTTGTGCCAATATTATAATAACAGACTTTCTGTATGACTCTCCCTGCCCCCATTTTCCCAAAGATCACTTCCCTTCTGCAAGCCTTCCAAATTATTACATTTCCCAAAATAACTGTAATTTAAGGAGCCTTTATCAGTAGCACTGAAGAGACAAATGCCAGTTTCCAAATTCTCTGTTCACTAGTCCCTGATGTTTTTTTTTTTTTTTTTTTTTTTTT
>NW_016107503.1:6232353-6241508 GCF_001604975.1 Cebus imitator
CCACCATGCCCAGCTGATTTTTTGTATTTTTAGTAGAGACGGAGTTTCACCATGTTGACCAGGATGGCCTCGATCTCTTGACCTCGTGATCCACCTGCCTCGGCCTCCCAAAGTGCTGGGATTACAGGCTTGAGCCACCGCGCCCGGCCAGTCCCTGATCTTTTTATTACCCTTTGGTTGTTAATGGGATTTGTCTGATGGAGTTTTTTTTTTTTTTTGGCCCTGTCGCTTAGGCTGGAGTACAGTGCGTGATCTCGGCTCAAGCAACCTCCACCTCCTGAGTTCAAGCAATTCTGCCTCAGCCTCCTGAGTAGCTAGGATTGCAGGCATGCACCACCACACCCAGCTAATTTTTGTATTTTTAATGAAGACGGGGTTTCACCATGTTGGCCAGTGTGGTGGCCAACATGGGCCCTGACCTTATGATCTGCCCACCTCAGCCTCCCGAAGTGCTATGATTACAGGCATGAGGCACCGTACCTGGCCATCTGATGGGGTTTTATATCAGGCCTGCTATTTGTAGGCCTGATATAAAACTAGAAATTCTTTAAAAAAATAGTTAAATTTTGTTCTGACACACACATACTAATGGTGGTAATGAAACCATAGGGCTAGCTCCTGAGATCTTAATGTTGTGTACCCACAAGAGCATATGATAAATACATTGTTTCAGGTGTGATTATATGATTAAGTTGAGTTTGTTTTACTCCATGTTTGACTTAGGGGGAGAAAGTGACATTCCCCAAGTATATCCTGCATTAGAGGGGAAAACAACCCAGAAGTATGCATGGTGAGTAGGTGATGCAAACATTTCCTTCCAATAATCAAAAAAATAGGCAATATACATGAGATTAAGACACTATTACAAAATCTTTGAACCTGGAATGAGTAAAAGTAATAAGAGGTAGGTACAGGTTGGGGAGGTAGGATTGGTAGATTAAGACATTGGGATTCCAGTAAATATGTATGAAATTGCTGTTCCTGGAGATTTGGGAATGAATGAGCTATGTAGCTGTGTCTGCACATCTAGGAAAGGACAGACACTTTTCTTTTGCTGTTATTTTTGAGGGACCATCTAGTGGAAGGTACAACTAAGGGACCCCTTTTAGGATATTTTCTTGAAGGCTTGAGTTGAAAGACACTGGATTGGGAATGGTAGACTGGGCACTGTGTGTATGTGTCAAGACTGTTTTAGAAATGGTCGTGGGACTAAGGGTTTGTTTGGGAGGAGTAGAGGAAGATTTTAAAGGAAAGAGATAGGGAGGGGGCTGTGTTGGGCACCAGTGAAGTGACGCAGAGTGTGTGGGAGGGAATGGGGCACAAAGAAGGCAACTGACAATTTTTGAAGATTTATTGTGTCAATAAGCTTCCCTAAGGCTTCACATATGTTACTTAATCTTAACGGGTGGGCTGAAATGCATACATTTCCCCCATTTTATACATGAAGAATCTGAGGCAAAATGGTTCTGTTACTTACCTATGATTACACAGCCCTTAGGTAGTAGCTCTAGGATTGGAACCTAGACCCGTCTCAATCCAGAGCCGGTTCTTTCTTTTGGTGTGGAGTTGAGAGGGGTGAAGCAGCGAGAGTGGACCTCCACGTGGTGGACTGCCCATGTCTTCTTGTCCCTGGACGAAATGTGCCATTGTGTAAGTGTATGATCTCTGGAGTCAGCTGGGGTGAGTTCATAAAAATCCTGGGTCTGCCACTTTTACCTGTGTTGCTTTGGGCATTTAGCTACCCTCTGTGAGCTTTAGTATCTTCCTTCATCTGTGTTGTACAGTAACAATACAGACCTCTTAGAGTTGTTTGGAAGTTTAAGTGAAATAATATCTAAAGCTTTAAAACATGTTTCTTTCACTTCTTTCAGAATCATCTTGTTACCTCTGGATTGTAACATTTAGTGTTACATAGGTCCCTTTAGAGTAGGGTTGGTCTGGATTCAGGACTAGATTTACAAATAAAAGATAAAAGAAAAAAAAGTATAATTGGTCATATTTTCTTTCTAAAAAGGTTATATTCTGTTTCTTTGACTTGAAGGATACATATTAATTAAAAACAATCTGCCAAGACAGTCATTCATTTCTCCCTCCCACCTAATCAAGAATTATGTGAAAGTTCTAAGAAAGTTCTCCTCTTTCTCCCTGCCTGGCTGGATTCCTTGGGACTGACATCATAGATATGGAGGAGTCTCTGACTTTTGAAACTTTTTGACAGTCTTGAATGTTGTGGTTTTGGGAAGAGTTAGAGAGGACTCAAATGCAGCTCTAATGCTTCAGTGGAATCAAGGGATAGGTAGAGAGTGAAAATGTGGAAGCTTTTGGGGATGTTGTAAATGAAAGAATGTAGGGTCAGTAGTTTCTCTGGCATTTTAATAGAGCTTTATTATCCATGGTCTTTAATTTTGAGTCATTTTTCTCTGTTATTAACTAATTTGAACACTTGGAACATGCAGACTGATTTTAATATTATTCTGAACTAAACAATAGGAAGATAAATTTGCTGCATGTAGTCATATAACAGTCTTCAGCAGATGTCTTTGAGATGAGTTACTGCTTTAGACTTGTCTGTGTACAGCACTGATAGACTATCAATAGTACTGTGTGTTTGTGTTATGGGGTACCATACAAACATACTCCAGTTTATCTGAACAAAAATGGAGTGTCTGCTGGATGCTAGGGAATATCAGATGAACAAGCCAAGATTCCTGCCCTCAAATTGTTCTAGGTTTAGTGGGGAGACAAACATGTGAATAAACACAACTACCATGCAGGGTGATAAACATTATGATAGAAGTATAGAGTCCAGGATGCAGTGGGGGTACCAAGAAAGAAGTGGGCAATTTAGGAAGTCAGAGAAGTTTTGCAAATGAGGTCGCATTTAAGTTAGTTTTAAAGAAGAGGTAAGAATTCACCTGCTACACCTAGGAGTTACTCCAGGTAGAGGGAACAATATATGCAAAGGGACTGAAATTTGAAGAACATAGTACACTTGGGGGAACTCCCAGTACAAGGAAGGGCATGATGGGAGGTAGGTAAGGCTGGAGAGATCGGTAGAGCCAGATCATGAAGGGTCTCGTTTGTCCTGTATAGATTTTTTTTTTTTTTTTTTTTTTATAAAGGGTCTCACTGTCCCTCAGGCTGAGTGCAGTGGTGCCATCGTGGCTTATTGCAGCATCGACCTCCTGTGCTCAAGCAATCCTCCCACCTCAGCCTCCTGAGTAGCTGGGACTACAGGTGTGTGCCTCCACACCCAGCTAATTAAGTTAATTAATTGATTGATTTTTTTTGGTAGAGATGAGTTCCCACTACATCACCCAGGCTGGTCTTAAACTCCTGGACTCAAGTGATCCTGCCTCCTTGGCCTTCCAAAGTGCTAAGATTACAGGCACAAGCCACCGTGCCTGACCCTATATAGGAATTTGGTTTTTTGTGTGTTTGTTTGTTTTGAGACAGTCTCACTCTGTTGCCCAAGCTGGAGTGCAGTGGCACGATCTTGGCTCACTGTAACTTCTACCTCCCAGATTCAAGGGATTCTCCTGCCTCAGCCTCCCGAGTAGCTAGGATTAAAGGTGCATGCCACCACACCATACCTGGCTAATTTTTGTATTTTCAGTAGAGATGGGGTTCACCATGTTGGCCAGGCTGGTCTTGAACTCCCGACCTCAAGTGATCTGCCCACCTCAGCCTCCCAAAGTGCTGGGATTATAGGCATGAGCCACTGCACCTGGCCTCTGTATAGGAATTTGAATCTTAGGCTTTAGCCATTGAAAATCCATTGAAGAATTTAGAACAGTGGGATATAATAATATCATATTTGCATTTTAAATTGTTCATAGTGGTTGCCTGTGGAGGCCAATCAATGGATGGAGAGAGAGAGAGAGAGGGGTTAGGGAGCTATTTCCTGGGGCCCAGGTTATGAAAACCTGAGGTAGAATAAAAGAGCTGTAGCCTGTGGAAGGTTTTAGATGGATTTGAGAGATATTTAAAGTAAAACTCAGTGAAAGATTATTTGTGAGGATAAGGCAAGAGAGAAGTCCAGGACGGCTCCCTGGCTTGTGACTTGGATGATTAGGGAAATGTTAGGACTATTTGCCACAACAGGCAATATTGGAAGAGGAATAGTTTGAAAGGGTGGGAGACAGAGATGAGAGAATAAGCTCATGTTTTTATGTATTGAGTTTGAAGTGCCTGTATGATTCCCAGGTGAGGTGGAAGGAATTTGGGGCTGCAGATACATTTGGAGTCATGAAAATTTGGGTGCTTAGGTCTGTGAATGAAGTTTCAATGAGAAGATGGAAGGCCTAAGCCTAGAATGGCGGGTACACTAAGTTTGGTTCAGGCACAGAAATGGTAGTCCACAAAGGTGACCAAGACACAGGGCCAGAGAAGCAGGAAGAGTAGTCAGTATCAAATGCTACAAAGAGATCAGAAGTGAGGATGATTGTGATGATCTTATGTATAAGCCAGTGCCATTCTGTTTCTGCAGAAGCCTGCTTTTGTAGGTTGAGGACTAGGAGTTTTGCACGGAAGAGGAGAGTAACAACTAATAAGTGGGAGGAGGGGAGGAAACCTAAAGGAACCCCTCTTGCTTTGTTTTGTAATTTTGTGTGTGTGTGTGTGTGTGTGTGTGTGTGTGTGTGTGTGTGAAGTAGAAGTCAAGTAAGGAGTAAGGAGAGGTGATGTGGATTGGGTGGGAGGCTCAAGGAGCATGGTGAAGGTTTGGGATAGTAGCTCAGAAGATTGATTGAAGTACTAAAGTCAAGCAAAAGACAGCAGTGTTTCAGTAAAAGGAAGGTGACCAAATAATATATGTTAGTAGTCATATTGCTCTGCAAGGTTAGCAGGGAAGTTAGAATCTGTCCAAGGAAGTGGGATCTATCCAAGTTAGACAGATGAAATGGATAAGGGAACTAAATTTTCACAGGAAAGTAAGTTAGGTGATCCATTATTGGTTTTACTTTGTTAGGCAAGAAGAGATAAAGTGGAATCTATCAATTTTTCTCAATCTTCACTGCCATTATGCTGGTTTAGTTCACCATCATCTATTTTGCAATAATTTTCTAATCAGTTCTCTCCCTAAATCCACTGTGCTTCTTCCAAACTCTTCTCACTGTAACCAGGGTAAATTTTAACAACTCAAATCTGATTATGTTCTACCTCTACATGCAACCCTTCAGTGGCTTCTCATGATGTTTAAGATCTCAAATCTTTAACAGGGTCCATTAGGCCCTTTCTTCATCCTTCTGTAGCATTGTTTTTGCCTTTATGCTCCTTCCTGCCTTAGAACTTTGGTGTATGTTTCCTCTGCTTGGAGCATTCTGCCTTTCCCAATTTGTCTCTCCAATTGCTACTTAATCTTAATTCGTAGATGGACCATAATTTCCTTGGGGAAGCTTTTCCTGAATCTCTGTAGGAGATAACACCCTTCTATAACATTTCTTTATTATAATTGTAAAATTATTTAAAGAGATTATGAAACTAAGGCAGAAATGTTAGATGAATTGTGCTGGTGGATATTGAAATTGCTCAGGAAGATGGTAGGATTTTGTGGGGTTTTTTCTTCCTGCTGGAAGCTTTTGAGGATAGGGATTGTGTGTAGTTCACTGTTTTGTTTTTAGTCCTAAGCATAGTGCCTCACACAGAGGCACTCCAAATACTTTTGTTGAATTAATGAATAAGGTGGGTAAGAGACTAGATGTCTTAGTGAGCAGGCAGGTTTAAAAGTAGAGAGGAAAAGCTGGAAGGAGGTGAGGTTGTGGCCAGAGTGAAATGTTCGAGTTTAAGATTTAGAGGTGGAATGGTTTCAGGAAATGGCAGGGTCCAGGTTTGAGTTGTTGTTAGGGAGATGGAGGTGTTAGTATTAGAAGAGATTATGAAATTCTAAGGCAGAAATGTTAGTTGAGTTGTGCAGATGGCCTAAAATTGCTCAGGAAGATGGTAGGATTTAATATCATATAAGTGCCTTTGGTCCCAGCTACTCAGGAGGCTGAGGTGGGGATTGCCTGAGCCTCGGGGGTGGAGGTTGCAGTGAGCTGAGGATCGCGCCATTGCACTCCAGCCTAGGCGACAGATCGAGACGCCATCTCAGGGGAAAAAAAAAGTTATATAATGCAGGTGTTTAAGTCTTTGATAAATATGAGGAATAGGCACAATATTTTCCTATGGTGAACGAATTAAATGAGTAAGAATCAGGGCAGTTTCAGGGATCAGTAATGCCCTAGTGTGGTACAGTGAAAGAGCATGAGTTCAGACTATCTAGGTTCAGACTTTGGGCCACCTACCTGACTTTTCAAGTCTTTTTTGTTTCTGTTTGTAAATTGGGAATAATGAGACCTGCTGCAAGAGTTTTGCCATTAATGAGGAAGAGTGTTTTTAGAAGTGCTTAACTAATATTAACTTCTTCATTTTTATTCTTGACTGCTGTCATTCAAGATGGTATGGAAGTAGGGGTGATAGGCAAAGATGGCAGAAGCAAACTTTGAACAAGATAATTTATTCAGCATGTTAAGTTTATATGATGGGGTCAGCACAAATATTTATAATGAATGTATATACAAGCAAGTACTGATATAAGGAAAGGATTTTGTAAATTAAAGGCCACTGTTTGGCTTATAACACCACCATGATATTGATCTACAACAAATGTTTATGTAAAGAAATGCTTTGTCTAATAGTTTTCCGTGAAAATTCCATCGTGCATGGAAAGTAGGTTTTATTTTCCTTTTGAACAGAATAAAGATCGTTATGTGAAAGTTATGGTTGGGGTGGGGGGGCTGGTGATAGATTTTGCTTTAGTTTAGAAAAGCGTTTTCTAACAGTTCAAGCTGTCTAACAATAAAGTGGACATTATGGCAAAGTAATGAGGTCCTCATCAGACCTTGTATTCAAGTGGAGACTACATGATTTATGTCACAGATGTAACAGAAGGATTCTTGCATGGGGGCAGGTATTTGGATTAAGAAATTGCTAAAGGCCCTTTCAGTTGGAAGATTTTGATGCCAGATGAGAATGGGCATCAAATTTAATTGAATTTACACCATTCAATTAAATAGTTGAGAGCCTCTTGTGTTTTATTTGAAAGGTTGAAAGCCACTGTTTTTTTTTTCTTCTTCCTCCTGTGTGCTAAGACAGAGCCAAAGACTGTGTGTGTGTGTATGTTTTTTTTGTAACAGGGTCTCACTCAGTCACCCAGATTGGAGAGAAGGGGCATGACTGTCACTCACATAGCCTTGATCTCCCAGGCTCAAGCAGTCTTCCTACATCAGCCACTTGAGTAGCTGGGACTATAGGCACACACCACCATGCTTAGCTAGTTAAAAAATTTTTTTAGACACAGGGTCCCACTATGTTGTCCAGGCTGGTCTCAAACTCCTGGGCTCAAGTGACCCTCCTGCCTCAGCTTCTCAAAGTGCTAGGATTACAGGCAGGAGCCACTGTGCCCAGCCCAAACTTTTTCTTTTTTTTTTTTTAAACAGAGTCTTGCTCTGTTGCCCAGGCTGGAGTGCAGTGGTACCATCTCAGCTCACTGCAACCTCCACCTCCCTAGTTTAAGTGATCCTTCTGCCTCAGCCTCCCTAGAAGCTGGGACTAGCCACCACGCCAGGCTAATTTTTCTATTTTTAGTAGAGATGGGGTTACACCATGTTGGCCAGGCTGGTCTCAAACTCCTGACCTCAGGTGATCTGCCTGCCTCGGCCTCTCAAAGTGCTGGAATTACAGGCATGAGCCACCATGCCTAACCAAACACTGTGTTTTAATCATTGGCTTTGGTATCTCCATTTCGAATTTGAAAAGCTTAAGCCAGGTGTTAGTGGTGATATAACAAAAGCTGTTGTTCTCACTTGTTGGGGTTAGGTCAGGGTCCACAGTATGCACCTGGAGACATCAAATATAAGAAGGTGCTGTTAAGAAGTTTGGCTTAGTGCCTCAAATGTTTGCTAAAGAGCAGGGCATTCTAGAGAATGTTAAACCTGTAAATTATTTTGTTAAAATGTTTTTTTGAGAAGTATGGCCTGTGTGCTATGTTGACATGTGAGCTCTATGATGCCATAACACTGGTTTTCATTCACTTCTCTCTCTCAGAAGTCTGTGTCTGGCTGTGAAATTGCCTACATGCCTATGGCTTAGTCAACTCTTTTCCTTTGTGCTGAGCACCTGTTTGTGATTGGTATTTTGTGTACTTGTTGTATATTTCTCACATTCTCTCAGAACATTGTTAAAATGGCTTTACAGTTGCATTACTTTTCTTTTTTTTTTTTTTTGGACATAGAGTCTTGCTCTGTCACCCAGGCTAGAGTGCATTGCCGTGATCTGAGCTCACTGTAACCTTCGCCTCCCGTGTTCCCGTGTTCAAGCGATTCTCCTGCCTCAGCCTCCTGAGTAGCTGGGACTACAGGCATGCACCACCACCCCCAGCCAATTTTTTGTAGTTTTAGTAGAGACAGAGTTTCACCATGTTAGCCAGGATGGTCTCCATCTCCTGACTCTAATTCATGATCTGCGCGCCTCAGCCTCCCAAAGTGCTGGGACTAAAGCGTGAGTCACCGCGCCCGGCCGCATTACTTTTTCTTTCATTACTTTTTTTTTCTAAAGAAAGAAGATTAGGCCGGCACGGTGGCTCATGCCTATAATCCAGCACTTTGGGAGGCCGAGGTGGGTGGATCACGAGGTCAAGAGATCGAGACCATCCTGGTCAACATGGTAAAACCTTGTCTCTACTAAAAATACAAAAATTAGCTGGGCATGGTGGCAGGCGCCTGTAGTCCCAGCTACTCAGGAGGCTAAGGCAGGAGAATTGCTTGAACCCAGGAGGCGGAGGTTGTGGTGAGCTGAGATTGTGCCATTGCACTCCGGCCTGGGTAACAAGTGAAACTCCGTCTCAAAAAAAAGAAAGAAGATTAAAATTTATTTTGCAGCTAAGCACTTGGTTTTGGATTATTCGTGTATATAAGTTATTTGAGCTACTACCACTTCCTGTAACCTAAGGCTGTGGCTAAAATGGGTTTGGAGAAGAAATTCTTGCCTGTATTGGGAGGGGGGGATTTATTCATCTATTAATTCTAAAGGTATTTAATTCCTAATTCCTGAAGGTAAGGGACTAATTTACTTTATGTCTTGACATTTTAAATTTGAAGAATCTTAGACCAAAAATT
>NW_016107503.1:6241682-6250169 GCF_001604975.1 Cebus imitator
TTAGTAGAGACGGGGTTTCACCATGTTGACCAGGATGGTCTCGATCTCTTGACCTCGTGATCCACCCGCCTCGGCCTCCCAAAGTGCTGGGATTACAGGCTTGAGCCACCGCACCCGGCCCAAAAATTCTTTATGTATTAGTAGTTCTTTCTGATAATTACGATATTGAAACTCAGGTAAATTTAACATTAATAATATCTAGACTGATAGACAGTCAAAGATAATAGATTATGAGGCTGTAGTGAACTGAAGAAGTTTATTTTTTAAACCTTGAAAGTATCTTAGGAGTCATCTAATCCAAGTCTAGGTCATAGAAGAGGCAACTGAAACCCTGTAAGTAATTTGACCAAAGTCACCTAGTTAATACATATAGGTGTATGTAGGTAAACTCACATAATGTGAGGATGGTGAGAGTAGTGACAGCATGGTTGATGTCCCTTTAGAAAGGAGAGTTTTTAAAACTTTAGAAATAGAAGGGTGATAAGAAGCGCCCTAGAATTTCTGATCTGGTAAGCTTCAAATTGGTTTGTTTGTTGGTAGCTGATGTGGAAGTTGGCTTAGTCATTGAATCATTTATTCATCAGGCATTTGACTACCTACTATATTATAGATGCTATACTAGATGTTGGAGCTACGAAAATGAAGAAATCGTGTCCCTGCACTCACAGATCTCTTGTACTACTAGAACAGGACAAGAGAGAATACTTTCTATTTTGCCATCTCTCTCTCTCTCTCTCTCTCTCAAAAAAGAAAAAAAAAATCCAGTTTTAGCAAGTTAGTGACCTGCTGATTTAATAACCCACAAATCTTTTGTATTTGCTTTGTCGCTTAGTGCTTTCAAGAATTATACTTTGACCTTTCCCAAAAGGCAGGGGATTGGTGGGTATGGTAGGGCAAGTGTACCTGGCAACTTTATGAATGACTCTTCTATAGAAAGCTGAAAACCTGGCAGAATTTGGTCAGAGATTTTTCTTCACTCTATTATTGCTTCCCTAGTTGGGACTTTTAACCTCAGAGGAACGTTGGATTGGTGCCAGGCTGTCAGGTCAGGGACATAGTTCTGCCAGAGTCTGAAAGAGGAGATCGTTTTCAGTTGAACTTACTTGGCAGTCATCTGTCCCGCATGGAGAAAGACGTGTTTTGGAGTAGACATGTTTCCTAGATTCCTAAGGTTAATAGAGATTGACTCTTGTTATGAACCTTTGGGGTCCCCACTCTGCTTTGTGGAACAGCTTATTTTATTTATTTATTGAGATGGAGAGTCGCTCTTTCACCCAGGCTGGAGTGAAGTGTCACAAACTTGGCTCACTGCAACCTCTGCCTGCTGTGGGTTCAAGTGATTCTCCTGGCTCAGCCTCCTGAGTAGCTGGAATTACAGGGGCACGCAACCCAGCTAATCTTTGTGGTTTTAGTAGATACGGGGTTTCGCCATGTTGGCCAGGCTGGTCTCGAACTCCTGACCTCAGGTGATCTACCTGCCTCAGCCTCCCATAGCACTGAGATCAAAGGGGTGAGCCACTGCGCCTGGCCTGTTCATGTATTTTGAATAGTTTTAGCTATCAATTTACTCCTCTGCTAGCATCAAAACACTAGTTAACGGGCCGGGCGCGGTGGCTCAAGCCTGTAATCCCAGCACTTTGGGAGGCCGAGGCGGGTGGATCACGAGGTCAAGAGATCGAGACCATCCTGGTCAACATGGTGAAACTCCGTCTCTACTAAAAATACAAAAAAATTAGCTGGGCATGGTGGTGCGTGCCTGTAATCCCAGCTACTCAGGAGGCTGAGGCAGGAGAATTGCCTGAACCCAGGAGGTGGAGGTTGCGGTGAGCCGAGATCGCGCCATTGCACTCCAGCCTGGGTAACATGAGTGAAACTCTTTCTAAAAAAAAAAAAAAAAAAAACACTAGTTAACTCTGAAATGATCCAGTGTATAGTAATTGTTCATTCATTCAAGAAATATCTACTGACAGCCAGTGTTCCTCGCACTGTGCCAGGTGATACATGCAGAGGATACATTAGTGAAGGAGACATACAAGTTTCCTGCCTTCAAGAAACTTAGAGGAGATGGCTAGACAGCAACTAATTAAAATGATTTGAGAGTATTCAAGTGCCAGGAAGGAAATAAACAAGGTACCATGTTAGAGACTATTGCAGGTGGGGGGTTCCTTTTATTTTTATTTAAAATTTTTTTTGTTTTCCTTTTTTAAATTAATTTCTGCCTTTATTCCATTGTTAAGTGGGGAGTTCTTTAGGATTGGTAGCCTATTGCTTCCTTCCTTTAGTTTGGATAAGCAAACTCATGGTAGAAAAGCAGTACTCAGGAAAAGTACAGGGAAAGCATTATTCAGAGTGGCATTATAGGTTACTGGTTAATGCAGGCTTTAAGATATTAATGTTCCCCAGGTGCAGTGGCTCAGGGCATGGTAATCCCAGCACTTTGGGAGGCTGAGGTGGGTAGGTCACGAGGTCAGGTGATCGAGACCATTCTGGCCAACACAGTAAAACGCCGTCTCTACTAAAAATACAAAATATTAGCTGCGTGTGGTGGCCCATGCCTGTAGTCCCAGCTACTCTGGAGGCTGAGGCAGGAGAATTGCTTGCGTCCAGGAGGCGGAGGTTGCAGTGAGCCGAGATTATGTCACTCCTCTATGGCCTGGTGCCTGACGAAAGAGCAATACTCTGTCTCAAACAAACAAAACCAGATACTAATGTTAATGAAGAGTTAGGAAATAAAATGTTACTCTTCATAATTTTAAACTGCTATCAACTTAAATGAATGAGCTAGGATAGTTTCCCCATTTGGTTAGGAAGCTGCTGACATGGGGCTGTGATTATCCTGTTCCAGTGTAATTTGAGCCTTATGTATTTATTTCTTCCTCAGGTAGAGGCCTGAATTTTGAACTTTGATCTACCTACATCCAGCTGCCTGAAAGTACTTAATGATCACATGACCTTGGACATGGATGCTGTCCTGTCGGATTTTGTCCGTTCCACAGGAGCAGAGCCAGGGCTGGCGCGAGATCTCCTAGAAGGTGAGGAGTCGTAGGGGAGAATGAGAAAAGAATAAGTAAAATGTGGTATTTATCATTAGGATGATTTGGAACATTTAAGGTGATCAGAAAGATACCCTGTGTATGGTAGGCCTTACAGTTAATTCTAATGATATATTTGTGTATAACCCATCATAATTTAAAAATTTAAAATCCCTTTTTCACATTGAACTTCCTGGTATAGCTTTTTCCACTTGATGCTCAGGCAATGCAAGTGAAAATTTATATTAGTACATTACAAACATTATTTTATTTTATTTGTTTATTTTTTTGAGATAGAGTCTTGCTCTGTTGCCCAGGCTGGAGTGTAGTGGCATGATCTTGGCTCACTGCAACCTCTGCCTTCCAGGTTCAAGCAATTCTCCTGTCTCAGCCTCCTGAGTAGCTGGGATTACAGGTGCCCACCACCACACATGGCTGATTTTTGTATTTTTTAGGAGAGACAAGGGTTCACCATGTTGGCCAGGCTTGCTTGAACTCCATACCTCAAGGGATCTGCCTGCCTCGGCCTCCCAAATTGCTGGGATTACAGGCGTGAGCCACCGTACTCAGCCTAAAAACATAAGTTTAGATCTGTAAGACTTCCTCTTTTATATATAAGTGACTTCAGGGTTTTCATGCTTGGGATCATCCATGGTTTTCTTTCTTTATGTAACATATATTATGGGTAATTCTATGTTGAGTGAATCAATTTAATGTTTTCATTTTGCTGCTTTTGTTTACTTATATTTTTATATACATAAGTTTGAATGTTCTAAACTTTAAGGTCCTAAAGTGTTAGAATCATGTCCCTAGGATTCTTCATTTAGAGTCACAAATAATAGATGAAAATATGAAAATATAATGACACAAACAGGCAGGCCTGTATATATAATGACACAAACAGGCAGGCCTATGGGGAAGGGGCAGGTTCTTAGCATACATAGGTAATATTTTAAATTGTCAGCCCTTAGCAAGATGTCACAATTTGACATTTGCTTGGCTCCCTGTGAGAAGAGCATGAATTTGGAAACAGAAGATCAGGGTTTACATTCCAGTTTACTAATTCAGTACAACTTTGCCCTTAATTTGCATTTTCAGTTTCATCTCCTACTACTTTTCCCTGTACTTCCTGTGCTCCAGCCAGGCCTGACTTGTGACCTCTCGGTGATCATGTCAGGTTACTTCCTCAGTCTGCTACATTTCTTTCCTCCATTGTTCTCCTCATCCTTCAACATTCAGCTCAAATGTTTCCTCTTTCATAAAATCCTTAACCTTTCTGCATTCCTCTTACAAGATATGTTGAACGCTTAAGAGTGTTCACTATGTGCATAGTACTTGAAGATACTTTATTCTCACAGCCACCCTAAAATAAAGTTTTATTATCCTGGAGTTATAATTTTAAAACCTGAGGCTCAGTGAAGTAGGATTTGAACCTAGGCAATCTAGTTTTGGAATATGGCTCTAAACAATTACGTTACAAATTATTGCTAGCGTGCAGGCGCGTTCGTGCGTGCGCACACTCTCTCTCTCTCTCTCTCTCTCTCTCTCTCACATGTTGTGAAAGAAATGTTGAGGATGCTGTGAGAGTGAAGCGAGAACCCTAACTTAGATCTAGAGGGCAGGAAAGCCTTTTCTGAGGAGTGATTTTTAAGCCAAGCCCTGAAGGACAAGTAGGAGTAGCAAGACAAAGGATGTAGAACAGAGTGTTTATGTGGAATAAACAGCTTATGCAAGGGCCCTAAGTTGCAAGAGAGTTTGGCTCATTGGAAAAACTATTAATAATTGTCATATTAAGAATGGTGCAAGAGGCCGGGCACAGTGGTTCTTGCCTGTGATCCAGAACTTTGGGAGGGTGAGGTAGACAGATCACCTGAGGTTGGGAGTTTGAGACCAGCCTGACCAACATGGAGAAACCCTGTCTCTACTAAAAATACAAAATTAGACAGGCGTGGTGGTGCATGCCTGTAATCCCAGCTACTTGAGAGGCTGAGTCAAGAGAATTGCTTGAACCCGCGAGGCAGAGTTTGCAGTAAGCTAAGATTGCACCATTGCACTCCAGCCTGGGCAACAAGAGCGAAACTCCATCTCAAAAAAAAAAAAGAATGGTGCAAGAGCGATAGGCAGCTGGTTAGACAGGCAGGAAGCAGAAAATAGGGGCTCTAGCCAGGTATGATGGCATTCACTGTAATCCCAGCTACCTGGGAGGCCGAGGTGGGAGGATTGCTTGAACCCAGGAATTTGAGACCAGCCTGGGCAACATAGCAAGACCTCATCTCTTAAGAAAGAAAAAAAGAGGCCAGGTGTGGTGGCTCATGCCTGTAATCGCAGCGCTTTAGGGGCTGAGAGGCAGGTGATCACCTGAGGTAAGGAGTTTGAGACCAGCCTGGCCAACATGGTGAAACCCCGTCTCTACTAAAACTACAAAAATTAGCTGGGCGTGGTGACGGTACCTGTCATTCCAGCTGTTCAGGCGGCTGAGGCAGGAGAATCGCTTGAACCCAGGAAGCCGAGGCTGCAGTGAGCTGAGATTGTACTGCTGTACTCCAGCCTGGATGACAGAGTGAGACTCTCTCAAAAAAAAAAAAAAAAAAAAAAAAAAAAAAAAAAAAAAGACTCTGTTGCAAAAAAAAAAAAAAAGAAAAAAGAAAAGGGCTGGGCACAGTGGCTCATGCCTATAATCCTAGCACTTTGGGAGGCCTAGGTGAGTAGATCACGAGGGCAGGAGTTCGAGACCAGCCTGGCCAAGCTGGTGAAACTCCATCTCTACTAAAAATACAAAAATTGGCCAGGTATGGTGGTAGATGCCTGTAATTCCAGCCGAGATAATGCCACTGCACTCTAGCCTGGCAACAGAGCAAGACTCCGTCTCACAAAAAAAAAAAAAAAAAAAAAAAAAAAGAATGCAGGGCTTTTATAGGCCATGATGAGGAATTTAAATTTTATTCTAGGTTCACTAGGAAACTGGTGAAGGATTGTTATCAGGGGAGTGACATGATTGGATTTGAGTTTTTAACAGTACTTGTAGAGAACTCTGTGGCCAGAGAAGAAGTGATTAAAACAGGAATATTGGCTGGGCATGGTGGCTCACGCCTGTAATCCCAGTACTTTGGGAGGCCAAGTGGATGGATCACAAGTTCAGGAGATTGAGACTATCCTGGCTAACACGGTGAAACCCTGTCTCCACTAAAAATATAAAAAGTTAGCCAGGCCTGGTGGCATGGGTCTGTAGTCCCAGCTACTCGGGGGGCTGAGACAGGAGAATTGCTTGAACCTGGGAGGCAGAGGTTGCAGTGAGATGAGATCACACCACTGCACTCCAGCCTGGCTACAGATCGAGACTGCGTCTCAAAAAAAAAAAAAAAAAAGAATGCAGGGCTTTTATAGGCCATGATGAGGAATTTAAATTTTATTCTAGGTTCACTAGGAAACTGGTGAAGGATTGTTATCAGGGGAGTGACATGATTGGATTTGAGTTTTTAACAGTACTTGTAGAGAACTCTGTGGCCAGAGAAGAAGTGATTAAAACAGGAATATTGGCTGGGCATGGTGGCTCACGCCTGTAATCCCAGTACTTTGGGAGGCTGAGGTGGGCAGATTGCCTGAGGTCAGGAGTTCGAGACCAGCCTGACCAACATGGTGAAACCCTATCTCTACTAAAAATACAAAAATTAGCTGGGCATGGTGGCACACACCTGTTATTCCAGTTACTTGAGAGACTGAGAGAGGAGAATCGCTTGAACCCAGGAGGCAGAGGTTGCAGTGAGCCGAGATAGTGCCACTGCACTCCAGCCTGGGCGACAGCAAGACTGGGTCTTTAAAGAAAGGAAAAAAAAAAAAGTTAACTAATTGTATTGCAATAGGACTGTTTGGCTTTTGTTTTGTTTTGTTTGAGATAGGGTCCCACTTTGTCATCCAGGCTGAGTGCAGTTGTGTGATCTTAGCTCACTGCAACCTCTGCCTCCTGGGCTCAAGTGATCCTCCCACCTCAGCTTCCTGAGTAGCTAAGACCACAGGCGTACACCATCACACCTGGCTAATAGGACTGTTCAATACTGGTAATTGAAAAGAAGAGAAAGAAATCAAAAGCTAACTGGTTGTAGAGCAAAGAGATTGGAAGCAGAGAGATCAGATAGAGAGTTCCTTCCTAAAAGATCAAAGACTAAGTAAAGATTATGAGGACCTGAATTAGGGCAGAGGCAATAAAAATGGATAATAAGAAATGGATTTGAGAGATGTTTTAGGGGTACAAACAACCATGAAGATTGTGTGATCTGAGGAAATGTGAGGAGCTGAAAATGACTGAAGTTTCAGGGCCTGGAGGGATTGTGATGCCATGACTGATTTAGGAAACATAGGAAGAGGAGAAGCAGCAAGCTTTGGGAAAGAAACTGATGGATATTCAATTTGGCCCTGTGGATTGTTAGGAGGACCTGATTTTTAGGAGATTTGCAGACAGTTGGAAATACAGATTTGATCCTCAAGGCAGATGTCACTCATTCATGCATTGATTCAGGGTAAGAGTTCTCCATTAATTCAGCAAATATTTATTGCATGAGTACTATGTGCCAGGTACTGTTCTAGATGCCTAAAACAAAATAAACAAAATGTTATAGCAGGAGAGTGAGTCAATAAACAACAAACATGATAACTAACTAAATTATAAAGCATATTATAAGCCGTCAAGTGCTATGGAAGAGAGTAAAGGGAATGATGAGGTGGTTGTGATTTTTAATTGGGTAGTCAGGGGTAGACCTTACCAACAATATGATGTTTAAGCAAATCCCTAAAGCTGATGAGGAGCTGTCTGTGTGGATATATTGGGGAAAGAGCCTTCTAGGTAGAGGGAATAGTCAGTGGAAAGGCCCTAGAGTAGGAGTGGACTTAGCATGTTCTAGGAACAGCAAGGTCAGTGGTGACTGGAACAGAGTGAGCAAAGGGAGTCAGAACAATTGGCTAACACAATGCTTTAGAAGGAAAATCATCAGTAATGATTTAGAAGTAAAATTTTAAGTAAACCAAGCACTATTCTAAGTGCTTTCAACTTATTTAATCTTCGTAACAACTCTGCCAGGTAAGCACTGTTACTGTCACCTGCATTTTCACAGATAAGGAAATTGAAGCACAGTGAAGAGGTAGAAAAGTAGGCCAGAACGTAGAAAGCCTTGAGTTTCAGGCAAAAGAGACTAAGTTTTATTCTGTAGGCAGTGGTAAGCCATTAAAAATCTTGATTATTGAACTAAAATGATCATAACTGTGCTTTAGAAAGATTAATCTCATGGAATTCTTTGGAATGGATTGGAGGTAGGACAATAGCTGACAGGAATTGAATTAAGGCGGTAGCAGATGGAATAGAACAAGAAAGAAGTGTGAGTAATTATACAATGCTTATTTATTGAATGATTTAACTGGAGAAAGCGTCAGAAAAATCCATTATAACAAATCTATCATCAAAGGT
>NW_016107503.1:6250482-6252542 GCF_001604975.1 Cebus imitator
TAATAGAGACGGGGTTTCACCATGTTGACCAGGATGGTCTCAATCTCTTGACCTCGTGATCCACCCGCCTCGGCCTCCCAAAGTGCTGGGATTACAGGCTTGAGCCACTGCGCCCGGCAGGTCATTTCTTTAGTAGAATGGTGATTCTTAAATTTGGGGGAAATATAATTTCCTTCGATAAGTGGATGATAGCTATAAACTCTTCCACTAGAAAATGCACAAGCCCATGATCTTCTATGCAGGATCAGTGTTTAGGACACATTAGAGTACATGTAGGCTAAGAACCTCTTTGGATCTCAGAATTAGGGGACCTGGGCTTGAGTCCTGCTGGGTCTAGTGTGAATTAGCTGACTTTGGGCAAATAATTTACTTATCTAGGCTTTGTTTTCTTTATCTGTAAAAGGAAGTTTTAATTTTGGGTTACTAGATCTTTAAGGGCTCTTTTAGTTCAGGGGGACAAAGTTTCTATCTTCATGGAGGTTACTTATGAAATAGACAACAAATAAGTAAGTAAATGCATTAGATAAATTAGATTGAAGTGTTAAAAAAATTAAAACAGGGTAAGGAAAAGAACCATGATTGAAATGTGCATGCGTATATGCTTGCTGGTTTTGATGGGATAGTTAGTGTGATCTTTGTGTCTCTCCCCCCAAGTTTCTCTATACTCTGGGTGCACAGTTCCCTTTTTGCTTTGTCTCCTGACAGGAAAGAATTGGGATGTGAGTGCTGCCCTCAGTGATTTCGAACAGCTACGTCAAGTCCATGCTGGGAACCTACCTCCATCCTTTAGTGAAGGAAGTGGTGGCTCCAGGACCCCTGAAAAAGGATTTTCTGACAGAGAGCCTACTCGCCCTCCCCGTCCCATCCTACAACGGCAGGATGACATCGTTCAAGGTACTGGGGTGACTGGGGAATGTTTCTGTATACGGAGTAGGAAGGTAGTGGACTGTTAAATGGAGTCATAAAGTCTAGTGATCAATTGGAGGTGATTCTGTTTTTTCCCCTCCTCCCAGCTGAACCCAGATTGAGGTGGCCTCAGTCTGCCTGGGTGCTTCAGTCCCTCACTGTGTCTCTGCATCTTTAGTGTTACGCTGTATAAAAGCCTTCCTCAGATACTGTGAAAGAAATAGAGGAAGGAGGATAACAGTGTGCTTGTTGATGGAAAGTTCACATAAAGGTAGAACTGAAAGAGTTCCTACCTCTTTGGGGGGTAATTTGTTAATATTTCCCAATATCTTATCAAAATTAAAATGTACACTCTTTGACTCAGCAATTTCATATCTAGGAGTTTATCATATATGTGTATGTGTACATATATATCCTTTAAATAAAGAAATACATAGGCTGGGCGTGGTGGCTCACTCTTGTAATCCCAGCACTTTGGGACACCGGGTTGGGCAGATCACCTGAGGTCTGAGACCAGCCTGGTCAACATGGTGAAACCCCATTTCTATTAAAAATAGAAACATGAGCTGGGCATGGTGGTGCAGTCCTGTAATCCCAGCTACTCGGGAGGCTGAGGCAGAAGAATCACTTGAACCTGGGAGGCAGAGATTGCAGTGAGCTGAGATTGTGCCACTACACTCCAGCCTGGCGACAGAGCAAGACTCCATCTCAAAATAAATAAATAAATAAATAAATAAATAAATAAATAAATAAATAAATACAAATTTTAAAAGATACATAAATGCAGTAGATAAGAATATTGACAGCAGCATTATTTTACAGTAATTAAATCTTGAAACTTTTTTTTTTCTTAAGGCAATCCATCTGCCTTGGCCCCCTGAAGTGCTGGGATTACAGGTGTGAGCCACCGCACCTGGCTCTGAAAACATTTAATGTCCATTAGTAAAGGAGTGGTTAAGTAAATTGTAATCATCCATATTGTGTAATACTCTGCAGTCATTAGAAAGAATTAGGTAGAACTTAGTGCAGTTTTTTTTTTTTGTTTGACGGAGTTTCACTCATGTTACCCAGGCTGGAGTGCAATGGCGCGATCTCGGCTCACCACAACCTCCGCCTCCTGGGTTCAGGCAATTCTCCTGCCTCAGCCTCCTGAG
>NW_016107503.1:6253192-6283917 GCF_001604975.1 Cebus imitator
TTTAATAGAGACGGGGTTTCACCGTGTTGACCAGGATGGTCTCGATCTCTTGACCTCGTGATCCACCCGCCTCGGCCTCCCAAAGTGCTGGGATTACAGGCTTGAGCCACCGCGCCCGGCTGGAAAAATTTCTAAAATCGATTCAGAAAGGGACTGGGTGTGGTGGCTCATGCCTGTAATCGCAGTACTTTGGGAGGTCAAGGCTGGTGGATCATCTGAGGTCAGGAGTTCAAGACCAGCCTGGCCAACATGGTGAAACCCTGTCTCTGCTAAAATTACAAAAATTAGTACACACCTGTAATCCCAGCTACTTGGGAGGCTGAGGCAGGAGAATTGCTTGAGCCAGGAGGCAGAGGTTGCAGTGAGCCGAGATTGCGCCACCGCACTCCAGCCTGGGTGACAGAGACACTACGTGAAAAAACAAAAGTTTTCTGAAAGGTAAGACACAATGCAATGTATGTAGCATACAGTGTACTCTCATTTGTGTTTTAAAAGATGATTTTAGCCGGGCACAGTGGCTCACACCTGTAATCCCAGCACTTTGGGAGGCTGAGGCGGGCAGATTACCTGAGGTCGGCAGTTTGAGACCAGCCTGACCAACATGGAGAAACCCCATCTCTACTAAAAACACAAAATTAGCTGTGCATGGTGGCGCATGCCTGTAATCCCAGTTATTCAGGAGGCTGAATCAGGAGAACTGCTTGAACCCAGGAGGCAGAGGTTTCAGTAAGCCAAGATTGCACCATTGTACTCCAGCCTGGGCAACAAGAGCGAAACTCCATCTCAAAAAAAAAAAAAAAATTGAAAGCTATATATGCACAAAAATTTCTAGAAGGATACAAAAGTTTGCCTCTCGGGAAGGGATCAGGAATTTTGAATGAAAAGAAGACTTCCTTGTGAAATCATTTTATACCTTTTGATAGTATATTGATTTTTTAAAATCATAGGCACATGGTACTTTTTTAAGGCAGGGTCTTGCTCTGTTTCCCAAGGCTGGAGTGAGGCTGGTGGAACACAGCTCCCAAGTAGCTGGGACCATGGGCATGCACCACCTCACCTAGCTAAATTTTTGATTCTTTGTAGAAATGAGGTCTCACTCTGTTGCCCAGGCTGATCTAGAACTCCTGGGCTCAAATGATCCCTCCACCTTGGCTTTCCAAAGTTTTGGGATTACAGGTGTAAGGCACCATGGCCAGCCTATGTGGTAGTTTCAGAATACCTAAAAAATATTTTTAAGGTGGGCGTGGTGGCTCACGCCTGTAATCACAGCACTTTGGGAGGCCAAGGCTGGCAGGTCACTTTGAGGCCAGGAGTTTGAGGAGACCAGCATGGCCAACATGGAGAAACTCCGTCTCTACTAAAAATACAAAAAAAAATTTGCTGGGCATGTTGGCACGTGCCTGTAATTCTGGCTACTCAGGAGGCTGAGGCAGGAGAATCGCTTGAAGCTGGGAGGCGGAGGTTGCAGTGAGTCAAGATTGCAGCACTGCACTCTAGCCTGAGTGATGGAGCAAGACTCCATCTCAAAGAACAAAAACAAGGGCAGCACAGTGGTTCACACCTGTAATCCCAACACTTTGGGAGGCCGAGGCGGGTGGATCACCTGAGTTCAAGACCAGCCTGGCCAACATAGTGAAACCCCATCTCTACTAAAAATTCAAAAATTAGCTGGGCATGGTGGTGGGCACCTGTAATCCCAGGTACTCAGGAGGCTGAGGCAGGAGAGTTGCTTGAACCCTGGAGGCAGAGGTTGCAGTGAGCTGAGATCACACCGTTGCACTTTAGCCTGCGCAACAAGGGTGAAGCTCTGTCTCAAAAAGAAAAACAAAAAACAAAACTAAAAAATATTTTTAAAATAAAATTAGTTTAGATAACTCAGTTTATTTTGTGCAGCATCTCTGGCAAATACTGTATTAAGAGGCTACGCAACATGCTTTTGAAATTTTTCCCCCTGTGGATCATCATTAAATCATTACATAACTGAAGCCATGCAAATGAACTGTAATACTACGTTGAACAAATTGTACTTACAGTGGAATATCTGCTTGGGAATTACAAGTGTCATGTGTTCGAAACAAATTAAATGATATGGGGTACTGTCTACATTATTGTTCTCCTCTATAAACTGTTTAAGAACTGAGCGTCCCTATAAATTTCTGATAAATATGAGTATTGAGAAAAGTTTTGGTAAGCAATATAAGTAAATGTTATTGATGTAGGAAGAAAGCTCCCAAATGTGTAAGATACATTGTTTATTTTATTTTATTTTGAGATGGGGGTTTCTCTCTATTGTCCAGGCTGGAATGCAGTGGTACAATCTCAGGTCACTGCAGCCTCCACCTCTCAGGTTTAAGCAATTCTCCCACCTCAGCCTCCCAAGGGATTACAGGGGTGCACCACCACACCAGCTAATTTTTGTATTTTTAGTAGATACTGGGTTTTGCCATGTTGGCCAGGCTGGTCTCGAACTCCTGACCTCAGGTGATCCACCCACCTCAGCCTCCCAAAGGATTTTCTTTTCTGTAATGGAAAAAGGTTTCCATTATAGAAAAGTGCTTTCCAGGACCTTGAGAATTACCAGAGAGATTATTTGACAAACTCCAGTGAAACCTCACTTCCGTTATTCCCTTCTCCTCTCACCAAACAATGACCAACTTGCTAAATGAATGGGTCCCTATCACATTGGGAAGTGCAAGTGGAGGAAGACAGAGTCAGAGGGAGGGGAAGACGAGGCAAATTCCAGACAAGAGTAGAAAGAGAAATGGATAGTTGGTGCTAATGTGAGTGCCTGCAAAATATTTTCTATATTTCTCCAAACAATTGGCTTCAGAAAAAGGGTTGTGAAATTCACCAGTCAGTTAGACTTAGTTTTTCTCTGACTATAAACCCTGTTGAGAGGTAACTATCAGCACATCAACTGGAGAGTTCTCCAAGTGGGCTGTGTATGTTCTAAGGTGACTCCATTTCTCATTGCAGAAAAACGCCTGTCTAGGGGCATCTCCCACGCCAGCTCCAGCATTGTTTCCCTGGCCCGGTCCCATGTCTCCTCCAATGGTGGGGGTGGGGGGAGCAATGAGCACCCCCTGGAAATGCCCATCTGTGCCTTCCAGCTTCCAGATCTTACTGTGTATAATGAAGACTTCCGCAGCTTCATAGAGAGAGATCTCATTGAGCAGTCCATGCTGGTCGCCTTGGAACAGGCAGGTCAGTGAGTGTTTCCTTTCCCATGCTTTTCCCCCTCTACTCTCCACCTACAGGCAACCAGATGGACGGTCTGGGCTTGATCAGTAGCATCCAGTTGTGGATCAGTAGATCCAGTGTGTGATCTGATTGCAGTCAAAGTCAGGAGTCAGTGGGATGAACTTGTGCTGACGTTAAAGAAAGGATACAGATTAGATACTTTACCCTGGAAATTTCCTGTTTGTTGGAAGAGAAACCAGATACACATATGCAAAGGCCTAGGAATCAATACTTGAAATCAATGCATGACAAAAATACAACTAATTATAATTCGCCCTGGAACACCCTTGTGAACAGAAATGGCTAATGCTGTAGATGATGCACAGTACTGAACCTGTCCCCCCAAATTTATTTACCTTTGTAATTGTGTTTATCTTAAATTATTATTAAAATTGATTCTTGTCATAGGGTGAGACAGCTGGAAGTTCTGGAAAAGCTTATCAGGCATTAAAATGCTTGCATGGGAGAAGAACTGGAGTTAGATGGGGGCATGAAAGGAAGGTTTTATTTTTCATTTTGTAACCTTCTAACCACATACATCTATTCGTAATTTTTTTTTCTTTTTTCTTTTTTTTTCTGATAAGAAAGATTTCTTGTTACCAGAAATTTGTAATTTTTTTTTTTTAAGATAATAAATTATCACCGCTGGGGAGATTATAAGCTACTTTTTCTTTAAGTAGTTCGAGAAACTAGGCTCCACAGTAGTTCAAGAAAACTTACGCATCACTCATAAAATATTTTCCTCATGTAAATAATGGGTTGGCAACTGTGGGATGACTGTACAGAATTATGACTTATTTTCTTGGGTATTTTATGTACTTTGTCTTATTGCTTATGCTTTTTAAAGTCACACCCCACACATGCCGACATGCTGTCATATATGCAGATGGTACTCATAAGACACTTTAAATACATGCTTTGAGTTGTTTTTGTTTTGTTCATGATGGATTTTTGCTGAGCTTTGTTGCTGTAATATATACTGGTCTCCTGAGTGGAGGGAAGGAATCAGAGCCGGTCCTAGAAGTCAGCAGTTTCAACTTATGTCCTTGGCCTCGCCATTTAACCCAGGGTTTCTCAACCTTGGCACTATCGACATTTTGGTCTAGATAATTCTTTGTTTTGCAGGCTGCCTTGTGCATTACATCATGGTTAGCAGTATCCTTGGCCTCTACCCATTGGTTGCCAGTAGGATTCCCCTACCAGTTGTGACATGCAAACATATCTTCAGTGCCAGTGTCCCTTTGGGACAAAATTAATCTACTCACTGATCTAACCAATTGTGCTCACAAGTTTCTGACTGACTAAATATAAGTGAAAAAGATGTAAAGAGTAATCGAGTAATGGTTTTATTCTTGGTAGGCCTCCTAGAGGAGGCTGCTTTGGAGTCTGTTTTAGAAATACGGTGGCAAGGGCTTCATGGATAATCTACTCCTTTTTCTCCACTCTCTTCTTTCCACAGGGCGTTTGAACTGGTGGGTGAGTGTGGACCCCACCTGTCAGAGGCTGCTTCCTTTGGCAACAACTGGAGATGGGAACTGCCTCCTGCATGCAGCCTCCCTTGGTGAGTCTTCAAAGCAGTGCTCCATTTCCCTGCAGAAAGGAAGCAATTGAGTCAAATCTCGTGTGTAGGACTCCATCCAGACAACCTTGATCTTAGGCAGAAGTGATGGTTCAGATCAAGATTGTGCGTGCTTGCGTGTGTGTGTGTGTGTGTTTATGTGTTTATGTTGGTGCAAGAGGAAATGGGAGTGAACCGTACTTTTGCTAGTTAGATAGTGAAGGAAGCACAGGTATTGGCTTGGGCCGGCTCTGAGAGTTGACCCAGGGAGTAACGAGTAGGAGCAAGCCAGCGATGCATAGCTAGATGTGTGTATGTGTTCAGTTCTACTTAATATTTATTCTTTTGGTATATGAAAAAGATATGGTTTTAGCAGTCCATTGTGACACACACTTACTTTATTTATTTACATATTTAGAGACCAAGTCTCTCTCTATCAGAGTCTTGCTCTGTCACCAGGCTGGAATGCAGTGGTGCGTCTTGGCTCACTGCAACCTCTGCCTCTCAGGTTCAAGGGATTCTCCTGCCTCAGGCTTCCGAGTAGCAGGGACTGCAGGTTTGTACCACCACGCCCAGCTAATTTTGTATTTGTAGTAGAGAAGGGTTTCACCATGTTGGCCAGGATGGTCTTGATCTCTTGACCTTGTGATCCGCCTGCCTCGGCCTCCCAAAGTGCTGGGACTATGGGCATGGGCCACTGTGCCCAGCCCATTTAGTTTTTGAGACAGAGTCTCACTCTGTTGCCCAGGCTGGACCTCTGCCCCTGGGTTCAAGTGATTCTCCTGCCTCAGCCTCTTAGGTATTCATGATTACAGGTGGGAGCCACTGTGCTGTAAATAGGCTTAATAATTTAAAGTAAGGACTAGGCGCAGTGGCTACAGGCTCACACGTGTAATCCCAACACTGTGGGAGGCCAAGGTGGGCAGATCACTTGAGGCTAGGAGCTCGAGACCAGCCTAGCCAACACGGTGAAACCCCGTCTCTACTAAAAGTAAAAAAATTAGTGGGGCATGGTGGCGGGCACCTGTAATACAAGCTACTAGGGAGGCTGAGGCAGGAGAACCACTGAATCCAGGAGATGCAGAGGTTGTGGTGAGCTGAGATCACTGCATTCCAGCCTGGGCAATAAAGCAAGACTCTGTCTCAAAAAAAAAAAAAAAAAAAATGGCCAGGCGCGGTGGCTCAAGCCTGTAATCCCAGCACTTTGGAAGGCCAAGGCGGATGGATCACGAGGTCAAGAGATCGAGACCATCCTGGTCAACATGGTGAAACCCCATCTCTACTAAAAATACAAAAAAAAAATTAGTTGGGCATGGTGGCACGTGCCTGTAATCCCAGCTACTCAGGAGGCTGAGGCAGGAGAATTGCCTGAACCCAGGAGGCAGAGGTTGTGGTGAGCCAAGATCGTGCCATTGCTCTCCAGCAGGGTAACAAGAGCGAAACTCCGTCTCAAAAAAAAAAAAAAAAAAAAAAAAAAAAAAAAAAAAAAAAAAAAAAAAAAAGCCAATTTACAACTCAGTATATTATTTGCAGCCAGGTGCGCCATGGTTCACATTTGTAATCCCAACACTTTGGGAGGGTGAGGCTGGCGGGTCACTTGAGGCCAGGAGTTGGAGACCAGCCTGGCCAACATGGTGAAACCCTGTCTCTACTAAAAATACAAAAATTAGCAGAATCAAGCTGAGGTATCTTACCATTATACCTTCTTGCTACAGGGATGTGGGGTTTCCATGATCGAGACTTGATGCTGCGAAAAGCTTTGTATGCACTGATGGAGAAGGGAGTTGAGAAGGAAGCATTGAAAAGGCGCTGGAGGTGGCAGCAGACACAGCAGAATAAAGAGGTGGGAGAGCTTGGGTGGGAACACCTTGTTTCCTAAAGTTACCTAGCTGCCAGAGTCACCTGGTGCCTGCCAGAAGAAAATATTTCCAGGTGCTTAGGTCAGTGTGACTCCCCTTATGATCCTGAAAATTGGAGAAAATGCAGTTGACACCATGGGGTAAATGCCTTCTTATATGGTCATGAGAACTGGTGATGGGCATAAGACCTACAGAGAGGTATCTAACATCATGCTTCTCCCCCAATAGGTGCTTTACAACTTTAGTGCAGTATTTTGCAAAATGAGTTATGACAATTCCATAGATTTTTTTTTTTTTTTTTTGCTTGTAATAAGGCTAGATCAATTTTTAAAGACTTGTGTTGCCAGCCCTTATAGGAATGTGAATGCTTAAAAATCTTCTTGGACATATATACTATTTGTTTTTTATATACTCAGTTTTAGTTTATTTTAAATTTTAAAAAGCATAAGGAGGCAGCATTCTAATCACACACAAACCTGTTTCATTGGGTTTGAACAGTTCTTCTCAGGAGTTTGACAAATGTTCAGGCTGCTTTTACATAAGGCAGTAACAGTGGATTGTTTGTACTTGCCCTCTCCATAACAGCGGTTGGGCAAACTATGGCTGTTCTGTTAAAAAAAAAAAAAAAAAAAAAAAAAAGCTGGGCGTGGTGGCTCACGCCCGTAATCCTAGCACTTTGGGAGGCCAAGGTGGGTGGATCCATCATGGTGAAACCCTATCTTAAAGAAAAAAAAAAAAGTTTTCTCAGAACACAGCCCTGTGCATTTCTTGGATGTTTACACCTGTAACTGCTTTCTTCCTCTAACAGCACAGTAGTAACATGTGGCCTGCAAAGCCTATACTTATTGACTCTCTAGCCCTTTACAGAAAAAGTTTGCTGATTACTTCCCTTCAATGATTACATTATGCCTTTACATAAAAATAATGAGGCTTCCTATTTCCTTTCCCTCTGATTCTGTGTACTGTGTTTATATCTCCTGCTCTTTATGGATATATATTTTTTTGCCATGTTATGACTGGATCTTGCTGGCATTGAATATGGTAATGTCTCTTTAGAAACTTTCCTTTTTTGTCCACCTTTCTTTTTTTCTCATTTTATTGCTCTGTCATAACTGACAATAATATAGAAGAGGTTTTTTTTTTTTGTTTTAGTTATTTAGAATTTTATCTCCTGAAGATGTAGTATGTCAGTAGAACACACTATGTTTCTTTCTCAAAAACAAATAAACCAGTTGTTAAAAGTAGGAGATATTAAGATCAGAATCCTGTCCCTGAGCAGCCAGTCTTCCCCAGAAGATTTCTAAGGGAAATCAACCTACAGAGGCAAAGCCACAGAAGTGACCTTTTTTATTAGCACCAAAAGCTTGGCTGAGTGTTGTGGAAAGCTTTTGCCTGAGCTAGAGCTAGCCTAGAATTTAGAACCCAAAGCAAATCAGTAGTCAGCTTTGTAGTAGTCAGCTTTGGCTTCTTCACTGTTGAGTTCAGATCATAGTGGAACCTTAACCACTGCAGAGGTAGGAAAAGGCCAAACCAGAGCCTGCCAACTAGTAAGTAGAAATGACAGCAACAGCCAGAGCATAAGTGTGCCCTATTCCAGTTATTAAAGGAATTATAGTTATTATTCTAAAGATGGGGTTAGATTATAATGGTATTTAGCCAGGAGACCCAGAAATACCCAAGTTCTATCCTTGGCCAGCTGGCCTTTCTGTCTCAAAGTCCCCAATATGCGTAGAGAATACTGGCTAGTAATGGAGCAATTCTTTTACGTCTTTTGCTCAGCACAGTGAAAGTTCATATTGAAAATGTGGCCTTCATAATTGTCTTAGCTTAAACCATTCATAGCATTATACCCACCTTGTGAGTGGGGATGGGAGGATGGGGGTGATGAACTGTGGCAGCTTCCTTTAGCTTCCCAGTACCAAAACCACACTAAATAAGTTTTGATTTCCCGAGCTTCCTTGTTTTGTGTTGAAATTGGTTTGAGGCTCAGTAATAGTTTCTTAAATGTTAAGGCTAGAAGGGCTAGAAGTGTACGCCGCCTAGTGGCTATGTACGTTGAAACAAGAAGCAGAAACCTCACGGAAGAGGGAGCCAGATCCCTCTGGATGTGTCCATCGGAGTGACTGCAGCACTCCATATAGAACCTGGGTATTACTCTCTTTATTTTTAATTGAAGTAAAATTTGTGATAGCATTTTACAAATTGAAAATAGCTGTGTCATTTAAAAAGTTCCCATTAAATTTGTTCCCAGTATCCCTCATGTTTCCAGAGATTCTTTCTACTCTTGTCAGTGTGCAGTTAAGCAGTGCAGACTCATTTTAATAATAATGTCAGCCAAAGAAAATTAATATGAATTTAATTTAATATAAATTAAACTTATTTCCCATATCATTATATACATCCTAAAGCCAATATATTTTAAAATTGCTTGTACCACTGCCTGCTCTCCTTTGGTAAAAACTGTAGTTTCACTTAGCACATATTCATTGATTTCAGTCACAAAATAGGCCCTGGAAGTATTGCATAAAACATGATCCTACAGTAGAGGAGGAGATGGACATATAAATACATAATTGCAACAGGTTATAACATGTATGACTGTTATGATAGAAGTCTCTATAGCAGCTAATGCCAGCCACGTGCAGTGGCTCACACCTGTAATCCCAGCACTTTGGGAGGCTGAGGAAGGGAGATCATGAGGTCAGGTGTTTGAGACCAGCCTGGCCAACATGGGGAAACCCTGTCTCTACTAAATATACCAAAAATTAGCTGGGCGTGGTGATGGGTACCTGTAATCACAGCTCCTCGGGAGGCTGAGGCAGGAGAATTGTTTGAACCTGGGAGGTGAAAGTTGCAGTGAGCCATTGCACTCCAGCCTGGGCAACTCCGTCTAAAAAAAGAAATTAAGAAGTCTGGGCTGGAGAGGGAGATTTTGGAGTCATGAGCCATATACATGGTAGTGGGTGAGATTATGGCAGTAGAAGAGATCACCCAGAGGGAACCAAGGTGAGAATCATTAACACACCACTAGTGTTTTGGAGGTACAGAGTTCAGAGGAATAAAAAGTACTTTTATGGAAGCTAAAGGCAAAGAAAATTTAAAGAGGAAAATAAGCCACGTGAAGGCTAAAGAAGATGAGAATCAGGGTTCACCGAATTTGGCAATTAGAAGGTCATTATTCTTTGCCAAAATCAGGTAGGTGAAATGGTATGTGGCAGGTGGTTAAGCAGGATGGAGGGCAGAGACAGAGGCCAGATTGCAGTAGGTCAAAACAGAATTGGTGATAAAGAAGTGTGAAAAAGATCATGGACTATTCTTTCATAGATCTTGACAGTGAAAGAGAGAAGAGATTTGACTTGGTAGTACAATTTGTAGACCAAGTGCTAAGCGATTAGACAGTGGAGTAACAGTGAATAAGGTAGAATGGATATTGCTTCTTAAAAGCCAGCCTCTGATTGCTCAGTGTCTCCTGCCTGTCCTTCACACAGTCAGGGCTGGTATACACAGAGGATGAATGGCAGAAGGAGTGGAATGAACTCATCAAGCTTGCCTCCAGTGAACCCCGAATGCATCTCGGTACCAATGGAGCCAACTGTGGTGGGTAAGTAGGGCTAAGTGGGGGAGCAGGAAATCTTAAGTCCTCATTGGGCTTCCACAGCCTAGTGTTTAGAGAGCTCTGTACTAAGAGCATATTAGAAGGAAAGAGAGGAGCTATGCTAAGGGCACAAAAGTGTGTAACAACATGATATGTTTAGGAACTACAGGTGGTTCACTATTGAACTGGAATACAAAGTAGCCCATCTAGATTTTGGCAACTTCAGGACAAATGACCCAATATTTTTAGTAAGTAAACTACAAGGAAAATAAAAAGGGACAAGGAGCTTACAGGTTTAAATGCACTAAAAAGATATGTCAGGCTGGGTGTGACATATCATGCCTGTAATCTCAGCACTTTGAGAGGCTGAGGCAGGAGGATTGCTTGAGCCCAGGAGTTTGAAACCAGCCTGGGTAACATAGTGAGACCCCATCTCTCTCTCTCTGTCTCTCTCGCTCTCTTTTTTAAAGGCAGAGTCTTGCTCTTTTGCGTTGGCTGGAGTGCAGTGGTGTGATCTCAGCTCACTGCAATCTCTGCCTCCTGGGTTCAAGCGATTTTCTGCTTCAGCCTCCCAAGCAGCTGGGACTACAGGTGTGTGTCACCACACTCAGCTAATTTTCATATTTTTGGTAGAGATGGGGTTTCACCATTTTGTCCAGGCTGGTCTCAAACTCCTGGCCTCAAGTGATCCACCCACCTGGACTTCCCAAAGTGCCAGATTACAGGTGTGAGCCACCGTGCCTGGCCAGGGAGACCCCATCTTTACAAAAAAAAAAAAAAAAATTAGCCAGGCATGGTGGTGCGTGCCTATAGTCCCAGCTACTTGGGAGGCTGAGGTGGGAGGATTGCCTAAGCTGGGGTGGTTGAGGCTGCACTGAATTGTGACGGCACCCCTGCACTCCAGCCTGGGCAACAAAGAGAGACCCCTGTCTCTAAAAGAAAAAAAAAGACATCAACTAGTTGGGAATGTATGGAGATTATAAGACAGTTATGGAAATGTGAATAATGTCTGTGTGTTTAATTATTGTTAACATTTTAAAGTATGATATTAATGGTATAGTGGTTGTTTATAAAGGCAGTCCTTTATTTTTTCAGAGATAGAAACTGAAATACAGTGGATGAAATTATATAATCTCCAGGATTCGCTTCAAAATAGTCTGGCAAGAGCCCTGTCGTGGGGGAGATAGGGAAATAGACTGAGTGTAGGTGAAACAAGGTTGAAGCCAGGTGGTGGAAGCATGACTGTTGAGTATGTTATCATTTTTAGTGTCGAACATGTTTACAATTTTGAAATTTTCCATAGTACTTAAAAATTCTAAACTACCCAGCTTTTATTGTACATACGAATAATCTGGGAGAATTATTTAAAATGCTGATTTCTGGATATTCACCCCAGAAAAGTCCAGTTGAGTTGGACAGAGCTAAGGCCCAGAAATCCTCATTTGTAATAAGCATCCAATGTTGAATAAAATTGCTTTAGGGGGTGGAAGCCATTGAATATTGAGTATGTGAATGACAGGAGCAAATTTGTCACTCCATATTGAACACGTTGACACCAGTGGATAATGAGTGAAAGGGAGTGAGATAAGAGGCAGTTGTAGTAATCCAGGAAGAGGCCATGGATGTAAACAGCGTGGTGGACTGAAGACAGGCCAGGGGAGACGGGAAAGAAACACATAGGAGATGGCATTGGTCAAGCCAGGTGATTACTGGAAGGTGAGAGATAAAGCACAGGAAATCGTTCACAGATTTCTGATTGGGCTGCTGGGTAGATGGTAAGGTTGTTCTTTAAATGAGGGAACATAGGAAAGGAATTGTATTTGGCCTTTTTTGTAAGACATGAGTGTGATGTGTGGGTGGTTGTAGTATATAAAGTAAGTAGGATGAAGTTATGCAGTTGTACATTGAGCTACTGGATAAAGAAAATGGAGACAGGTTATTGAATAGGAAGAATATTAAGAGATAGGGATTACCTCAAAATTCCTAACACTGCTTTAACCCCAGAGCCTTCAAATCTCTTCCATCTGTGAGACGGAAGTAGAAGCAGCCATGGTAGCACAAAATAATCAGCTGTATCAGTGCAGCCTTAAGACTGGCTGGAAAACCAGGAAAGGACAATTGTCCTTTTCCCTTTCTGCAAAACGGGTCTTCAGGGTCTCCTGTTTCTGCTCTCTCACTTCTACCGCACCCCTTCTACTCTCTCCCCTCCCGCCATTCCAGGGTGGAGAGTTCTGAGGAGCCTGTATATGAGAGCCTTGAAGAGTTTCACGTCTTTGTCCTGGCTCATGTGCTTAGAAGGCCCATAGTCGTTGTGGCAGACACCATGCTGAGGGACTCTGGAGGGGAAGGTGAGTCAGCCAGTCAGTCCTCACTCCATCCTGAGCAATCCCTTTTGCAAAGCCTTAGGCTAAGCATTGGAAGGAAGGCAGGGAAATGGGATATATAGACCATTGGGGAAAAAGCAAGGTATCAATTAGAATAGTGCAAAATTCTCAAGAGGTCCTGAGTAAAGCAGTTGGGATTAATTCACAGGGGTTCTTAGGAAAGAATTATTAAACATGTTGGAATGAAAGCAGGGACTCAGTTGGCAGAGTGGGGTGAAGGATTGTCCATAAGGCAGAAACACAGCCTTCACAATAATCTTCATGGTTTCCTGCAGCGTTTGCCCCTATTCCCTTCGGAGGAATCTATCTGCCCTTGGAGGTCCCAGCCAGCCAGTGTCACCGCTCCCCTCTGGTGCTCGCCTATGATCAGGCCCACTTTTCTGCACTAGTGTCCATGGAGCAGAAGGAGAATACCAAGGAACAAGGTGCTGAATGACGTGTCTTTTGGTCTGCATTATTTTCACTTGGAAAAAATGGAATGAGATCTATGTGGGAGGAAAGAATTCAGTGACATGCAAGCCCAGACAGGTCGTGTTTATACTGTTTTATTAAGCTATAAGTTATGTCAGAGTTTTCAAATTAAAAAAAAAAAAAAAGGTCTGGGAGAAAAGCAAGACCTGTATTCCCTCTTCTGGAGTAAAGGCTTATGGGTAAGGTGGTAGGACCTTCTAAATGATGGTTTGCTATGTTTGTCTTAAATTATGACTGAATTCTCTGAATATACATTAACTGGAAAAAACATCATGAGAGTTATTTGACTGACTGGTGGGGACTCAGGGAGATTTGTGGCCTAAAGAGTATGCCACATGGTAGGGGGAAAACTGGCTAATTGGTGTTAATGCCACATTGGTAATTACCACATTGGTAATTCACATGTAAGAATTGAGAAGTGACCACAATTAAAGACCTTAGTATGATTTTAGTGAAGTAAGTCTGTGTTCAATTGCCTTTCTCTCTCCTCAAGGAGACTCCTTGATGATATGTTTCTTCCTCCCCAGCTGTGATCCCACTTACAGATTCAGAGTATAAGCTGCTGCCCTTGCACTTTGCCGTGGACCCTGGAAAGGGCTGGGAGTGGGGCAAAGATGACAGTGACAATGTCCGATTGGCCAGGTAAGCCAGGTCTAGTCTTTTCATCTACTTTGTAGCTGGGATCTCTTCCACATGCAGCATCCCATATGCCAGGGATTTTTTCTCAGCTCAGGCAAGACAGTCACAAGCTAAGGCCAGTTTCTTTGGGAAGATGGAGAGGTGGAAGACAGGTTGGGCACCAGGACTCTTTCATCGTGCAGCTGCTTTTTCTGCCTCTGAAAGAGATGGGAATCCTGGGATCTCAACTTGTTCTTTTTTTACAATAGGAAAAGTATTCTTACACTGATACATCCCTAAAACAGTGATCAGAAAATCAGGATAATCAAGTCACATGTCTTATCTCAGTGCAAGTGAGAGGGGTTTTAAAGAGTTGATCAAAATAGTTTGCTTTGAGTTTTTGCCTCTCTGAAATTTAAACTAATAGCAAGAAAAACATGTTCCCTCCCTGACCAGCCTCCAGCCTACCTCCCTGTGGCTTGTTAAGCCTTCCTTCTGCCTCCTGCCTCAGCTTCCTGCTGGAGAGTGTATGAATGGGAAAGCTCCTCCGTTAACACTTACCTAGTGCTTCCTTCTCTGGGCTGCTGCCACTAGGTCACAGCTAAGAGAGTTTGATTTTCAAATCCAGAGTTTATGGCTTTTTTAAAATAAGCTCTCACCTATTTATCAAAAGCTCCTTCTAAATAATGTTTACAACAACAACAATATAATGGCTACTGTCTAGTATTTCCCGTTTTCCAGACACTGTACTGGGCTCTTTCCAAACACTATTTTATCTTTACAGGCCCACAGGATAGATACTATCTATACCATTCTCAGCTGCAACTGAGTTTCAGGGAATTTGAAGTGACTTGCTCAAGGTCATAAAGCTTAGTAATTGGTGGAGGAGAAACAGTTCAAACCCAGCCCTACTTGAGTCCCAAGCCATGTGGCCCTCTCCCACCCTTCCTCCCAACTGTAGCACATTGCTTTGCATTTAAAAGGTCAAAGTCATTTTTTCTTTTTTCTCTTTTTCTTAGTGTAATTCTGTCTCTAGAGGTCAAATTACATCTGCTACATAGCTACATGAATGTGAAGTGGATCCCACTGTCCTCTGATGCACAGGTGAAGACTTATCCCACATGTACCCTGATGTGTCCTCATTTGCAGTGACAGAACAGATCTGGGGCCATTTCCTTCTGAATCTGTTCTGAGTGGTAGCTTATAATTCAAGGTTAGAAGTAACTAGAAGATGTCAAATAATAAGTTTCAAAGACACTTCTTCCTGCCTTTTTTTTTTTTTTTTTTGAGATGGAGTCTTACTCTGTCACCCAGGCTGGAGTGCAATGGCGTGATCTCGGCTTACTGCAATCTCTGCCTCCTGGGTTCAAGCAATTCTCCTATCTCAGCTTCTCGAGTAGCTGGGATTACAGACATGTGCCACCACACCTGGCTAATTTTTGTATTTTTAGTAGAGGAGTGGTTTCACCATGTTGGCCAGTCTGGTCTCGAATGCCTGACCTCAGGTGATCTGCCTGCCTTGGCTTCCCACAGTGCTGGGATTACAGGTGTGAACCACTGTGCCCAGCCTTTCCTGCATTTTTTTTTTTTTTTTTTTGGAGAGGAAGTCTTGCTCTGTCATTCAGGCTGAAGTGCAGTGGCACAATCTTGGCTCATAGCAACCTCCGCTTCCCGGGTTCAAGCGATTCTCCTGCCTCACCCTCCTGAGTAGCTGGGATTACAGATGTGTGCCACAATACCCAGCTGATTTTTGTATTTTTAGTAGAGACGGGGTTTCACCATGTTGGCCAGGCTGGTCTTAAACTCCTGACCTCAGGTGATCCACCTGCCTCAGCCTACTAAAGTGCTAGGATTACAGGTGTGAGCCACTGTGCGTGGCCCTTTCCTGCATTTTAAAAACCATTAGTCTCCTGTTTTCCACATCTCCTCTCCAATCAGGCTCTGTGATCTGATACTAAAACATATTCTTTTTATTATTATTATTTTTTGAGACAGAGTTTTGCTTGCCTAGGCTAGAGTGCAGTGACACGATATTGGCTCACTGCAACTTCTGCCTCCCAGGTTCAAGCAATTCTCCTGCCTCAGTCTCCCTAGTAGCTGGGATTACAGGCACCTGCCATCACCACATCCAGCTCATTTTTGTATTTTTAGTAGAGATGGTGTTTCACCGTGTTGGTGAGGCTGATCTCTAACTCCTGACCTCATGATCCACCCGCCTTGGCCTCTGAAAGTGCCGGGATTATAGGCGTGAGCCATTGTGCCTGACCTAAAACATGTTCTTTAAGAAAGCTTTTCTGGACTGTTTGTTGAACTTGAGATGATCATTATATTGTCCTGAGCCTTCTGTAGATAGACCTCTGTTTTGGGCACTGGGAAACGGAGTAGCTGAACGAGCTCCTAATTCAGTGAGTTCTGAGTTAGAACAGGAGCACAGGAGTAAGGGCAAATTGATGAAGTCCAGTGCAGAATGTATAAAAGTTGAGGGGATTCAGGCTGGGTGCGGTGGCTCATGTCTATAATCCCAGCACTTTGGGAGGCTGAGGCAGGCAGATCATGAGGTCAAGAGATCGAGACCATCCTGGCCAACATGGTGAAACCCTGTCTCTACTAAAATACAAAAATTAGCTGAGTGTGGTCTGTAGTCCCAGCTACTCGGGAGGCTGAGGCAGGAGAATTGCTTGAACCTGGGAGGCGGAGGTTGCAGTGAGCCGAGATCGCGCCACTGTACTCCAGCCTGGTGCCTGGTGATAGAGCAAGACTCTGTCTCAAAAAAAAAAAAAAAAAAAGTTGAGAGGATGCAAAGTGGCTAGACTTGGTTGGTTCTGATTAGTCAAGACTTTTTTTCTTGAGATTAGTTTCGAGCAGAATTTGACAGAGAAATTTATAATAACATTCTAGTGTTTGGGCCTCTCACCCAGAAGCCACGTATCATATGGTTGCTCATTGTTCTAAATGCGCAGAAATGTTTTATTCTGCTATCTCCTTATTATAGAAGGGAGTCAGATTGCAATGGGTGAGAAAGCTGACTGACTGGAATGCAGAAAGGACAGTGCCATCCTGGGTGACCCTTCCCTCATCATGACAGCAGCCCTTCTCTGGAGCTAGGCAGTCACTTCAAGGACAGAGTTCACAGGGGTCCACCCTTCTTCCTGGCTAATTTCTACAGCCATGGCTGCAGGGAGCTCCCTGAGTGAGCCAGATGGATGGGCTAGAGGTCCCTGCGGGATTCCCCCACCCCAGGCTGCTGGGATAACCATCAACAGTGTTCTTGTCTCTTCCAGGCTCCTCTGGCCCAGCCTGAGTCCCCCACTGCCTCAGCGGGAGATGAGCCCCGGTCTACTCCTGAGTCTGGAGACTCAGATAAGGAGTCAGTTGGCAGCAGCTCCACCAGTAATGAGGGCGGCCGGCGAAAGGAGAAGTCAAAGCGAGATCGGGAGAAAGACAAGAAGAGAGCAGACTCTGTGGCTAACAAACTGGGCAGCTTTGGAAAAACCTTGGGCAGCAAGCTCAAAAAGAACATGGGGGGCCTGATGCACGGCAAGGGTTCGAAACCTGGAGGGGTGGGGACAGGGTCCGGGGGAAGCAGTGGCACTGAGACACTGGAGAAGAAGAAGAAAAACGCACTGAAGAGCTGGAAGGGTGGCAAGGAGGAGGCAGCTGGGGATGGGCCTGTGTCTGAGAAGCCCCCAGCTGAGTCTGTTGGTAACGGAGGGAGCAAGTATAGCCAGGAGGTGATGCAGAGCCTGAGCATTCTGAGGACTGCCATGCAAGGGGAGGGGAAGTTTATTTTTGTTGGAACCCTGAAGATGGGTCATCGTCACCAGTATCAGGAGGAGATGATCCAGCGCTACCTTTCTGATGCTGAGGAGAGATTCCTGGCAGAACAGAAGCAGAAGGAGGCAGAGAGGAAGATCATGAATGGAGGAATAGGGGGTGGCCCTCCTCCAGCCAAAAAGCCAGAGCCAGATGCTGGGGAGGAGCAGCTGACTGGCCCCCCAGCAGAGTCCAAGGCAATGGCATTTTCTACTGGCTACCCTGGGGGCTTTACTATCCCTCGGCCTTCTGGGGGTGGAGTCCACTGCCAGGAACCCCGGAGGCAGTTGGCAGGGGGTCCATGTGTCGGGGGCCTACCACCATATGCCACCTTCCCCAGACAGTGCCCTCCTGGGCGACCCTACCCCCACCAGGACAGCATCCCTTCTCTGGAGCCAGGCAGTCAGTCTAAGGATGGAGTTCACAGGGGTGCATTGTTACCACCCTCCTACCGAGTGGCTGATTCCTATAGCAATGGCTACAGAGAGCCCCCTGAGCCAGACGGATGGGCTGGAGGTCTCCGGGGGCTTCCCCCCACCCAGACCAAATGCAAACAACCGAACTGCAGCTTCTATGGACACCCCGAGACAAACAACTTCTGTTCCTGTTGTTACAGGGAAGAACTGAGGCGGAGGGAACGGGAGCCGGGTGGGGAGCTCCTGGTGCACAGGTTTTGAACAGTTGGAACACTGAAGGGCAAGGAGGCTGAACAAAGTTAAGCTCAACTAATTGGCTCATCAAGAACAGTCCCCATGCTGATGGGGCAAATGCAGTAATGTTTGTGGGAGCCTGGCTGGAAACTTTCAAGTATGTGCGCACAGGAGTGCTGCCAGGCTGGCAGGAGCAGGTTGGGGCTGGATGGCGCCTCAAGGGCTGCACTATTTCTCTGCAGAGCTTGACTTTACGGGACTGAGGTGCAAGGGGGAAAGATGGCGATTCTGTCTTATAACCTCCTGGGTCCCATCCAAGGACCTAAGAGGAAGTAGTATGAGAAGGTTTGGTGTGTGGGGGTGGGAGGTGGGCAGAAGTCTTGGGGAGAAATGGGCAAAGGAAGTTCTCAGTCAATAAAAAATAGACCAAAGTTCATTAGGTTGGGGAAAGCACATGGTGGTGGAGTGGGAAGTGTGGAGCGGAAGCAGGAAATTGGACACATTTGCTATTGATTTGAATTAAGGTAGACATTAGGGTTGGATAAATTCTTCCCCTTGAAGGATCTGGAAAGACAAGGCAGTGATATGTGCTCATGGGTGCCTGTTAGGAGGTGGGGGTAGTTTAAATCCTTTGGTTGAGATGGGAAAGGGAGGAACTTAAAAGGGAAATCCTTTTCCTCTTAAGCTTTATTTCCTTGCAGTCATGTGTCATCTGTTACAGTTTGAGAAGAGTTGAGAAGAGATTGCTGATTACTCCCCATCTTTTCCTCACCTAAATCTTTAATTGTATTTTTTTAAGTTCCCTGTGGGAAAGGGAAGAGCATGGTGAGAAGAGCAGTCATGTGTGTTGCATTTTCTCCAGGTGAATTGGGGCAGAGGTGATCTATTTTTTAACCATAGCAATAACCATACATTGGGATTTGAGCACACCTTGGGCGGGGCGGGAGGACAGACATTTTAGCCAGATTGTTTTAAACAAAACCAAAAACCTAAATAGAGCACTACCATCCTCTGTGGCTGCTGCATTTCTGTAGAAAGAACTTATTTTATTGACTTTTTTTTTTTAAGGAAAAGAAACAAAAAGACCCCAACAAGCAAAAACATTTTAAAAAATGATTTTTTCTCCTACTTAAGTGGTTCCTTCTCCTTTTTCTCTACTTTTGGAGAATGAACTTTAACATCCTGGCTTCTTTTGTTAAGCCATAGCTGACCTTAATCTGTGGTTAGTTTATTAAAATAATTAAAAATACTTTGTAAGAAGAGATATTTTTGATATTAGGACTGATGTTGAAATATGGGGTGGGGATTAGGGGCAATTTATAAAAAGGTAGATAGAGAAATATATTTTAGTGAACTATAACCACAGAGCACAGATAACTCCCAATGAGCTGATCTGTCTTTAGATTTCTCCCTCTCCTTGACCCATCCCTGTTCTCCAGGGGCTGGGAGTGGGGATGTGGACACAGTAGGGGGAGCTCCTTTGCATTTTGCACAAAGCACAAGTCTGGACAGCCGATGCTCTGGCCAGAGCCATTTCTAAGAGCTTTAAACCGGAAGACCCATCCTGGGCCAAGTTTCCTTTTTCTTTATATTTTTTTCCGGGAAAAAAAAAGTCAACTATGCAATTGTATACACTCCCGGGTGCATGTGAGGAAGGGGAATAAGTGTACTTAATGTGTCCAGAGTATTAACAGGCTGTTTTTCTGTGTTTGGATTTCTCTTTTGAGGTATGTACTCATAACTCATCCCATGGAATGGAGTCCCCACATTTGATCTAAAGCAGTTGCACGTGCATGTGCGTGCGTGCGTGTGTGCGTCTTCCTTCTTGGTACCCAGTCAAGACTGTCCTTGTTGGAAATGCTCACGGTTTAGAAAGGTTCTTTTCTCCTCAACAATCTCAGAAGTCACCTATTTAATTTCCTATGGCTATTAATTCTTAGGGTTTTCTTTGAAAATAGGTTTGTTTTAAGGAAGCAGTGAGATTCCAAAGGAAGGGATGTGTATATGTCTGGACAGGTCTGGAACCTGGTATGCGATGAGCACTCCCCTAAGGTGCAAAATTTAAGGGGCTACCATAAAAAACTCATTCAGCAACATACTTAAAAAAATGCAGTATTTTAAAAAATTATTGCAAAAAAATTATGTTGAATAAAGTAGCGAAATCTTACAGGATCTGACAGGACTGGGATTAGGAGGAGGGAAGTGAGGCTGAATTGAATAAGTATGGGGATGAATCCTCTTTAAATATTTGATACATTGTCCATCATAGTTTTTTTACATTAATTTTGATTTTTTTTCCCCATGGATATTTCAGATAAAGTGAATTAATTTTGATTTTTTAAAAATATTGCATTAAAGTAGTATTCATCTTGGTTACTGGGTTTTTTGGGCACTCTTTAAATTTTGTGCCCAAGGCGACTGCCTTGCTCACCTCACCCTAGTTACGTCCCTATTTCTGTGATTTGAACAACGCTAGTGAGAACACCACTGTGTGGGCCTCCATCCCCATCACACACCAAACAACAGGTGGCTCAAACACCCTGAATTTGCACAACTCACCTAGCTTTCCTAATTTAGGCCTTCATACCATAGGATGCTGGCCTGGACCAATAGAAATTAAAACAGACCAGGGGTTTTCCCAGAGAAGAAAGCCAGAAAAGTTTTGATTCTCCACTGGACTGCTGTGTTTGGATTTGATCTGTTATTAGATTCTAGTTAATACTTTTGTTTTTAAAAACTGAGGACAAATGAACAAAAACAAAACCTTGTATCATGTTTGTTTTTGTTTCTATTTATAAATTAGCCAATCCCAGTTCCTTTTGCCTTCTTTTCAAATAAAAGATGGAAATTTTGAAGGGTGGTCTAGGGATTAATATGGTAAAATGGGGCTTTAGGCCTTATAGCTTTTTATTAAGAAATAAATTATTTTTTATTTGGGAAGGTAACTATTTATTGAGACATTGAAAAACCTCTCCATTCTAAGGATGAAAGACCCTGAGACAATGGATATATTTTTATAGGAGATAGCGAAGTTTGTTTTGCTTCATTATTTGGGGGAAGGGCTCAGTGGGATGTTGGGGAAGTGAAGGAATAATGCCTGGGAAATTAATATAGACTCAGCTTGGTTTGTGGTATTTGGGGAAGAGGAGAGAATAGAAGAGACAAGCCCATGCCTTTACTGGATTGGGGAGAAGAAAAGAAGGGGCATATGACATGCACTCAAAATGGGCAGAAAATTCCTTAGTTACAGAGTGATATGTGAGTGAAGAGAGAAGGCAGACCCTTTAACCGTAGGTGAGGGATGATACCATCTCTCAGACTTAAATTTAAGTGCACTTATTTCCTTTAATCCAGGGCAACTGGGGTACCTACTGAAGTTTTTAATGGAGGGAGCTTTTCAGGGTTCTTATTTTTCCCTTTTGATGTTAGTGCTCCTCCCTCCCTGCCACGCTCTGCCCCGTCTCCAATGGAGTAAGTATTACCGTAGGATAGGCCTCCACATCTCCCTTAACCTATGCTGCGTTTATTGAAAGTTACGAGATTTAACCAGAAGTTTTTCCCCCATACTGGTTTTTATCAACAAAATAAAAAGTTATATCAAAAGATTTTTTTAAAGATTCAGTCTTTTTAAGGAGTGGGGATGGTGTTAAACTCAGTGCTGTAGAGGGCCTTGGAAGGAAAGTAGCTTCGCTCTATGAGCTCAGTTGTTTTTTTTTTCCTCAAGCAAAACTAAAGCCCACAGTCAAGAATTGGCAGTGACTTCGTGTTATATATCTGTGGGGTGATACTGAGCCCGAAAGAATGAAGCTGGTTTTGAATGTGTTCTGAGAAACTAACTTTTGCCATTCTTACTCCTTTTAGTCATGTGTCCAAGGTTCCAGTCACATTTTTTCTTTCTCTGTAAAGGAGTATTTTCAGAGATGATTGTCCTTGAATTACTCAGACACCTCTGGACTCTGTCTTTTTTTTTTTTTTTTTTGGAGACAGAGTGTTGCTCTGTCACCCAGGCTGGAGTTCAGTGGTGTAATCTTGGCTCACTGCAACCACCGTCTCCCGGGTTCAAGCAATTCTCCTGTCTCTGCCTCCTGAGTAGCTGGGATTACAGGCACCTGCCATCATGTCCGGCTAATATTTGTATTTTAATAGAGACGGTGTTTCACTATGTTGGCCAGGTGGCCTTGAACTCCTGACCTCAGGTGATCCACTGGCCTAGGCCTCCAGAAGTGCCAGGGTTACAGGTATGAGCCACCACATCCGGTCTCTGTCTTTCTCCAATGAGTGAGTGCCCCAGACATACAGCCACAGGTGAGAAGACAGAAACACCTTCCCAGTCTGGAATCACCTGCACTCCAGATTTTTCTAATATCCTTTCCCACCAGGCCTTTCAACTGTAGATTTGGATGAGTCATGTAGGCATTCTGTCTCTTTTTTTTGTTGTTGTTGTTGTTTTTTGAGACGGAGTTTCGCTCTTGTTACCCAGGCTGGAGTGCAATGGCGCGATCTCAGCTCACCGCAACCTCCGCTTCCTGGGTTCAGGCAATTCTCCTGCCTCAGCCTCCTGAGTAGCTGGGACTACAGGCACGTGTCACCATGCCCAGCTAATTTTTTGTAGTTTTAGTAGAGACGGGGTTTCACCATGTTGACCAGGATGGTCTCGATCTCTTGACCTCGTGATCCACCCGCCTCGGCCTCCCAAAGTGCTGGGATTACAGGCTTGAGCCACCGCGCCCGGCCGGCATTCTGTCTCTTTTACTTTGCAGACATCCAGTCTGCAAATCACGGGGTGTTTTGCCCCCATACGTCATTTGGGTAACAAAGTATTTATTACGATGTCTGCATGAGAAGTTCTCTGTGCCACCTCCTGCATTGGCCATGTGGGTAAGGGGCAGTAGAAAAGAGCAACGGAAGCTGGCTGGCAGTAGTTAAGAGGAGTGGGGGTGGGAAGGACCTTGGCCTCTTTCTGTGTTTATAAGTGGATATGTGACTCATCTTGTGAGTCATTCAACTCCACCTCCCTCCTCCCGCTGCCCCTCCCAGCAGCCTTCCCTCCCGGCACAAACCTGCAGCCAGACCAAGATTCTGAAAATGGAAAAACCTGATATAGCTCCTTGCCTTTCCACCCTCCCCTGTATCTAGTACTCCTACTGGGGATGTGTGGGGTGGTGAGAGGAGTCTTAACCCTCAGCTCCTGCCCATTCCATTCCTGGTTAGGTGCTGATCCAAATCCAAATTGCCCAATTCTTTTCTCCCCCTGATTTCCCCGATTTTTATTTTTATTATTTTTTTTTTAGACGGGAGTTTTGCTCTTGTCGCCCAGGATGAAGTGCAATGGCGCTCACTGTAACCTCTGCCTCCTAGGTTCAAGCAATTCTGCCTCAGCCTCCTGAGTAGCTGGGATTACAGGCACCTGCCATCACCACATCCAGCTCATTTTTGTATTTTTAGTAGAGATGGGGTTTCATCATGTTGGCTAGGCTGGTCTCAAACTCCTGACCTCAGGTGATCTGCCCACCTCAGCCCCCCAAGGTGCTGGGACTATAGGCATGAGCCCCCCTCCCCCGATTTTTTTCTCTGTGTTCCTCCACTGTCTCCACACTTCAAAGTGCTAAAGAATAGAATGAGGCTCTTAAATGAAGGATGGTGGTGAGAAGGAAAGTGGATAATGAGATTTAAAAGTTGTAGTACACACCTATTCCTATTTTTTTTTTGAGGGCGTCTTGCTCTGTCGCCCAGGCTGGAGTATAATCATGAAATCTTGGCTCACTGGAACCTCCACTAAGCGATTCTCCTGCCTCAGCCACTGGAGTAGCTGGGATTACAGGTATGAGCCACCATTCCCAGCTAATTTTTTTTTTTTTTTTTGAGACAGAATCGCTCTGTTGCCCAGGCTGGAGTGCAGTGGCATGATCTCGGCTCACTGTAGCCTCCGCCTCCTGGGTTCAAGCAATTCTGCCTCAGCTTCCTGAGTAGCTGGGACTACAGACGCGTGCCACCACGCCCAGCTTATTTTTGTATTTTTAGTAGAAATGGGGTTTCACCATGTTGGTCAGGCTGGTATCAAACTCCTGACCTCGTGATCCACCCACCTCGGCCTCCCAAAGTGCTGGGACTACAGATGTGTGCCACTGAGCCCGGCTAATTTTTGTTTGTTTAGTAGAGACAGGGTTTCACCATGTTGTCCAGGCTGGTTCTGAACTCCAGATCTCAAGTGATCCGCCCGCCTTGGCCTCCTAAAGTGCTGGGATTACAGGCGTGAGTCACTGCGCCCGGCCCCTATTTTCTTATTACAACAGACCTTGGGAAGTATTTTCTTCCCCCAAGAGGTTGAGGCCCATGGAATGCATGGGAGTGAGATGGGGTGGGTGCTCTGTAGCCTTTAGGACTTCTAGACTCGGGCTTCTGGGCCACCTTCCCGGCAGGTGTATTCCTCTTTGTTCCAGACTGACTTCCTGTCTCACAATATCTTCACTGTTTCCACAGTTGCAGCCAAGACAGGAAACTTTGAAAGCTGAGGCCAGAAGGGTGGTGTACCAGGGGAGGAGAAAATTGAGTGTCACTTTGGAAAACTGGGGCCCCAACCTAAGGATTGCTGCCTCTGTAGATTCAAAAGCAATAAAACAGCAGCACATTAACTCTTATTTTGTATTTTATTTTCTGTCTTTTTCATGTCTAAATAAAGATTTTTGCTTTGCTGTCCCCAAGTCCCCTCCTTTAAAGGAGCTGCAGCTCCTTGACTTCTGTCCTTGTTCCCAGCCTTCCTTACTCATCTTTGCTTCTTGGGTTGCAGATGGGAGGGACGGGAGATGGACTGTTGAGCTGAAGAGGTTTCCAGCCCTCACCTGGAAAGTCCTGAACATGAATCATTCATTTGGAGATCTGGTGTCTGGGTTGGAGGGGTGGAGTCACATACGGGAATCGGTTGTGTGGCTGCGTGATAGGCGGGGTTAACTGCTAAGATGTTTTCCTCACACCTCCCACCCTCATGCCCAAGACTTGCACACAAACATACCTGTACTGTGTCTGCATCTTGGACACATTTCCATCTCTTCACACTTCTCCACTGCGCACTTCACATGATGTCTGCTTCATGCCCTCTGCAGAAAGATATGCAAAAACACTGTAACCAGTTTCCCTGCTTCCCCACCTAATGCTTGGGCCTCTCCTGACAAAAATCACCCCAGGTCTAATTTTCATTTTTTTCTGGAAGAGATGGCAAGGAGGCTTGAACCACTTTCACATTCCTACCCCTCTCCCCGCCCCAAGCCCCTGTGAGAAGACAAAAGAACTGGGCTTCTCAGGGAAGTCATCACTGAGACACTCCAGAGAGGTAGCCCAAATTATTCCAGTTTCATCATCAATAGAACTGCATCCCTCAAACGATCTCTGGGACTCATGAACAGGAAGAGAACGGGGTCTGGGATTGGGGTAAAGAAGGGAGTAGGTATTTTTCTCTCAGGCCCCATTTCTCCCTCACCCGTCTGTCTCAGACCCCACTGTTTCCACTTTTCCAGAATTGTGTGTATTCTCCTTTAAGGGGCTGGGCATCTCTCCCGCCCTCTCCAGAGTCGACTGAAGTTTCTGAGGAGACTTCTCAGGCTGGGCTGGACACACCTTTCCAAAGACCTCCAAACTCTGCTCTGTGCACCTTAAATGCTCCTCTCCCTTGTGTCCAACCCCCTCCCCCTCTCCCTAACTCCCCTCTTCTCAACCAGACTCGCCTCTCCCCAGGGGGGTGAGCATCCTTGAGGTTTCCCACCCTTAAGTGCTCAGTCCCCGGATGGAGCCAGAGAAATGTGGTGGGGGGGCCGGGGCCAGAGTTTCAACATTGCCCCCCAGAAGGAGGAGCCAGAGATGGGGGTAAGGAGAAGGAATTTGGGGAGGTCGGTAAGAGGGTGAGAATGGGGATGAGGTGGAGGTAAAAGGGGGAAGCAAAGGCTCTAGAGGAGGAGGAGGGTGTGTCTGTGCCATCAGCTTCTGTTGATGGAGCCTGGTCTGCCTTTTTCATAGTCTCAAGTTCGTTGTCTCATTACCCATTAACCAGCCCCTCCCTTGACTGTCTGCCAGGCCTGGCTGGTCTGGAGCTCCCCATAGACACTGATCTCAGTTTCCCCCAGAGTGTGAGTGCAGGCCTCTGAAGGCAGCTGCCTCTGGGGAGGTCTAGGGGTTAACTTTATGCCCCCCTCAGCTCTCTGGACCAAAATCCGTCCAGGAAAGCAGGATGCCGGAGCCCCGGAGTCGTCGGCTTAGCAGTTGCCTGGCCTCCGGATGCCTCCCAGGTAACAGTGCCCTGTCATGCTCCAAACACTCCTCCAAATTCCATCCTGCACCACTGTTGTTTCATGCCCTCACCAAAGAGACCCCTGTGTTCCTCTCCTGCCTCAAAGTGCTTCTGCCTGAGGCTCACTGTCCTCCCCGGCGGCTTCTGGAGCTGGCTGAGGGTTGGATGTTGACATTCCTTCTGTTTCCTTGACCCTGTTACCCCTTTTGAAATTTACTTATTTAATACATATTTAGTGCCTGGTATGTGCCAGGTCCTGCTCTAGGCTGTGTTCTAGTTACGTAAATTTTTTAAAATGTATCTTTCCTGGGCCAGACGCAGTGGCTCACGCCTATAATCCCAGCACTTTGGAAGGCCGAGGCGGGTGGATCACGAGGTCAAGAGATCGAGACCATCCTGGTCAACATGGTGAAAGCCCGTCTCTACTAAATATACAAAAAATCAGCTGGGCATGGTGGTGCGTGCCTGTAATCCCAGCTGCTCAGGAGGCTGAGGCAGGAGAATTGCCTGAACCCAGGAGGCGGAGGTTGCGGTGAGCCGAGATTGCGCCATTGCACTCCATGCTGGGTAACAAGAGCGAAACTCTGTCTCAAAAAAAAAAAATAAATGTATCTTTTCTCAGAAGCTTACATTCTAGAGGGCTTAGAGGAGGATTTTCATCGTCCCCATTTAGATCTCCCTGTCTCAGAGGAGTGGGTGTTTCCAAGTGTGGGCAACACTGGGAATAGTCATAATGGGGCTTCCCTTCTTTCCCTTTAGGGGAGCAGATCCTAGCATGGGCCCCAGGGGTGAGGAAGGGGCTGGAACCGGAAATGTCTGGAACCCTGATCTGTACCAACTTGAGGGTCACCTTCCAGCCCTGTGGATGGCAGCGGAATCAGGTAAGATAGTTGGGGCAACAGAAATGACAGGTAGGGGCAAATGGGTAGGGGATTCTAGCAGGATTTAGACAAACATTATGGGTTAAGGGGCTGTCTTGTATGTATCACTGATAATCAATGGGAACTCCCTCTAGGGGAGTTGCCCCCTAGAGGGGTTGGGGCTGCCAGGGTAGGAAAATGAGGGCTATTTCAGATGTCTGTACCATCAGTCACGTGCTTCCTCTAGGATACTCCCTTGAGCAGTGAATATGATTTTGCCCTGGTCAACATTGGGCGATTGGAGGCTGGTAAGTTGGGGGGTTTTGGTGAAGGGGTTCACTGGGGGTGTTGGAACTCCCTCCTCCTCCTCCTTCCTCTATTCTCAGAAAACAGCCAGGGATGGAGTGGGACGGGCTGGAAGAGTCCCTTCTGGAGGGACCCTGGTCCATACACTGCTCTGTACCTCTTGACTTCAGTGAGCGGCTTGTCCCGAGTCCAGCTGCTCCGTCCAGGGTCCCTGCTTAAATTTATCCCCGAGGAGATTCTGATTCATGGCCGAGACTTCCGGCTGCTCAGAATTGCTTTTGAGGCTGGAGGCCTAGAGCCCCAGGCTTTTCAGGTAAGAGGCCCCTAACCTGAGGCTTCCTCCTCTCCCCAGAACCTTGGGGTCCTCTCCCTGACAATTTCTGAGACTCCTCCAGCCCCCGGGATCCTCACATCATTCCCCCTGCTTCTCTCAACGAAAGGCTAAAAGGCTGGGATAAATGATCTTGTAATGAGAGGAAGGAGCCTGCCCTCCAGCCTGACTCTGCCAATTACCAGCAGTGTGACGGTGGGCGAGTTTCCTCCTTTCAAAAACCGGAATTCCTCCCAGAATGATCATTCTAGGATTCTGTGGTTCTAGATTTGTTCTCCCGTCCCTGGTCCCCATGGCCTGAGGAAGCCCCCTTCTCTAGAGACTGTTTTTACTGTTCTTCTTTGTTCTTGGCAAAGAGAGTGGTGCAACACATGGGCTCCGTTTCCTTCTTTCACTTAGCCTAAGCCAAAAGGATGGAATGTCCTTTCCTCCACAGGTGACCATGGCCATTGTCCAAGCCAGAGCTCAGAGCAGTCAAGCCCAACAGTATTTGGGGATAACCCTGAGCAAGGCTGGTGAGTGAGGGCACTTTAGGGTAAGGAAGAGTCTGAAAAAGCAGAGATGGCCTAGGACAAAGAGCTGAGAAGCTGTCTCTGGTATTCTCCTTCCTCCTCTATGTCCCACTCCTGTTCTAGGCCAGGGTTCTGGCTCCAGAAAACCACCAATTCCTCTCATGGAGACAGCAGAAGACTGGGAGACTGAGCGGAATAAGCAGGGAGCCAGAGGCTGGAGGGTGAGCACGGTCAACGAGAGGTTCGACGTAGCCACCAGGTGATTGCCCAGTGCCCCCCAACCCTGCTGCTCTCCCAGTCTTCCCTTAGTTCCTTGATCCCCTAAAGCTAGGACGTCCACAAAGCTCTCTCCCAGGCTGGGCGCGGTGGCTCACCCCTGTAATCCCAGCACTTAGGGAGGCCGAGGTGGGAGGATCACCTGAGGTCAGCAGTTTGAGAACAGCCTGACCAACAAGGAGAAATCCCAGCTCTACTAAAAATACAAAAAATTAGCTGGGCGTGGTGGTGCATGCCTGTAATCCCAGCTACTCAGAAGGCTGAGGCAGGAGAACCTGGGAGGTTGAGGTTGAGGTGAGCTGAGATCGTGCCATTGCACTCCAGCCTGGGCAACAAGAGTGAAACTCCATCTCAAAAAAAAAAAAAAAAAAGCTATCTCCCTTACCTCCTAGATCCCTTAACCTGAGATCCCTTGGAATGATCCCTCCGAAGCAGCTTCCTTATAATAACAGCTTTACATTATAATGAAGTCGCTGAGCCAAACTGTAACACCAGTCTCATTTCACAGCCTCCCACGTTACTTCTGGGTCCCTAACCGAATTCTGGACAGTGAGATCAGGAGAGCATTTGGCCACTTTCATCAGGGCCGTGGACCGGTCAGTGTGAGGGTCAGGGTAACAGCTGTGGATTAGAGGGTCATGGGATGCTGGGGACATGTGGAGGGAGGAACCTCTGTGAAGTCAGCATGGGGGCAAGGACAGCGTGGCTAGGCGTTTCTCCCACAGTGACCCTCTTCTGCTCCATCTGAAGCGCTTGTCCTGGCATCACCCTGGCGGCAGTGATCTTCTCCGCTGCGGAGGCTTCTATACAGCCAGCGACCCTAACAAGGAGGACATCAGGTGAGGGAGGCTTGATGAGAAGAATCAAGGGTTAGGTGCTCAGGACAGATTCCTTCTCTTACTTCCTGACTCCTTCCCCTCCAGAGCAGTGGAGTCGATGCTCCAGGCTGGGCATTCGGATGTTGTCCTGGTGGACAGTATGGATGAGCTGCCCAGCCTTGCAGATGTCCAACTTGCCCACCTGAGGCTGAGGGCCCTCTGCCTGCCGGGTGAGAAAAACCTTTGAACTCTCACCCTCGCCCGCAGGTCTGCTGACCCTAACCTGGTCAACCCTTTGCTTGCTGTAGATGAGTAGCTCGTTAGCCTCTCACCTCCCATCTCTCCCACAGACTCATCGATTTCCTGTCTTCTTGACCCCAATTTATTCTTTTCTAAACAGCTTTATTGAGACATAATGTACGTATCATAAAATTACCCTTCACTGAAGTATACAGTTCAGTGAGTTTTATTATATTTACAATGTTGTACAACCATCACCACTGCTTAATTTTAGAAAACCATCCTGGCCATTTACGATTACTTTTCATTCCTATTTTTAACCCATCAGGCTATCAACCTGAATCTTGAGTTCTCCTAATCTCTTTGCCCTCTGATCTCTCTGCCCTCTAACAGATTCATCTGTAGCTGATGATAAATGGCTTTCAGCCCTGGAAGGAACACGATGGCTGGACTATGTCAGGTACTCCCTCGCTTCTTCTAGCCATCATTAATAATTCAGCCTTCCTCAACCTTCTGTTAACCTGGACTCCTAAATGGCCTTTCATTAATTCTTCTCTTTGGTTTCCCAAGAAGACTGCCATTTGCTGCTCTTTAGAAGGAGGAGGGGCAGGATTTGGAGTCAGCCTCATTCCATCCCATGACCCATTTCCCTAGGCTTATCATTCTTCCTCCCTCTTCCTCACCTGCTCCTCCAGGGCTTGCCTTCGAAAGGCCAGTGACATTTCAGTATTAGTGACAGCCAGGGTTCGTTCTGTAATACTTCAAGGTGAGTTCCTTGGGTAAGCCCATTCCATTCTTTGCTGCTTTTCTTCACCCACCTGACCAGATTGCAATTCAGGGAGGGGGGACCCTAAGGCTTCCTCCTCTCCTGTTCCTGGGAACTGCCCCCAAGCTCTACTCTTTTTTTTTTTTTTTT
>NW_016107503.1:6284107-6286047 GCF_001604975.1 Cebus imitator
GACGGGGTTTCACCATGTTGACCAGGATGGTCTCGATCTCTTGACCTCGTGATCCACCTGCCTCGGCCTCCCAAAGTGCTGGGATTACAGGCTTGAGCCACCGCGCCCGGCAGCTCTACTCTCTTCCTTCAGTGCTACCTCAGCCCCTACAACATGGGGTCCCAGACACTAGGATGGTCTTAGCCCCTTTGTTCCTTTCCTTCCATCAGTGGATGGGGACTGGGGTTGGGGTGGGAAGGGCAGTTTGGAAGCTGGTTTGAGAATTGTGATTCTGCCCCTCACATGTGAAACTGGGTATTTCTATCCGGGTGGAGTCTAGGAAGTGAATCATTCAAGGTCTTTGTTTTCTCTTCACTTCTATGTGCTCTCTCAATCCTGCCTACCCCAAACCTTTCCCCGCTGTGCCTCTCACTTCTCCTTGCCATGTTTCTCTTCTCATTCTCTCCTGCCCTAGTTTCTTGGACCCCTCTTCTTTGTCCCTTCCTCTTTATCACCCAGAGCGCGGTGATCGTGATCTCAATGGCCTCCTCTCTTCACTCGTCCAGCTGCTTTCAGCTCCTGAAGCCCGAACGCTGTTTGGCTTCCAATCACTAGTGCAGCGAGAGTGGGTGGCAGCTGGACACCCCTTCCTGACTCGGCTTGGGGGAACTGGGGCCAGTGAAGAGGTGAGAACAATTCGGGATGGCATTGGAGGGATATTACTAAAGAACTAAGAGGGCCGGGTGTGGTGGCTCACGCCTGTAATCCAAGCACTTTGGAGGCCAAGGCGGGCTGATCACCTGAGGGCGGGAGTTCAAGACCAGCCTGACCAACATGGTGAAACCCCGTCAAAAAAAAAAAAAAAAAAAGTAAGAGAATGAGAATATTCTTTCGTATAATCCGCTGGCAGTGAATCAGGTCAGAAGGGCCCCAAAGTTAGGCTGAGATGAAGATCCAATAGAGTGAAGCCCCACAACCCCTTCTACTCTCCATTCAGATTTTCATTCCCTGACTTCCATAGTGCCCCCTATTCCCTGCATTCCCCATTCCCCTCTCATTTCATCATCATCCCTCTTGGGGCCCCAAGAATCCCTTCCAATCTCTTACTTTCTCCTTCTCAGTCCCCGGTGTTTCTCCTCTTCCTTGATTGCGTCTGGCAGCTCCTCCAGCAGTTTCCAGCTGATTTTGAATTCTCTGAGTTTTTCCTTCTTGCTCTTCATGACAGTGTCAGGGTTCCTGACACCCTTACCTTCCTGAGAAATACCCCCTGGGAGCGCGGAAAGCAGAGCGGACAGGTCAGTGACCTCTATTTTGACTTGTGTGTGTGTATGTGTGGTTTTTTTCCCATGGGGAAGTTTGGTCTTCATTTGTTTTATGAGAAGTGAGGTCTGTGGGTGGGGGGAGGGAGATTTATTCTCACTTTCAGGATGGGACTTTTGCCCTACATCGTTCCTAGGATTAGAGGGGAGGCTGTCATGATTTGTCTCTAGATGTGGGAGGATTGTGGTAACCATCCTTTCTCTTGCTTCCTCTGTCCAGTTAAACTCATATACACAAGTCTACACTCCAGGATACTCCCAGCCCCCAGCTGGGAACTCTTTTAATCCGCAGCTGTCTGTCTGGGACTGGGATTTACGCTACAGCAGTGCACAGATACTACAATTCCAGAATCCTGGCTATGATCTGGAACAGTGCCCAGATTCCTGGCTCCCTAGACTGCAGGTGAAGTGTCTAAATTTCCTAAATTCCCTTGACTTTCCCACAGGCTCATGCTGCCAGACAGGGAGAAGTGAAAGACACAATGTCTTGAGTTCCTTAGGGAAAGCTCCCCACTACTCTTCTGCAGCTGTCACTTATAGTCCCTGGCTGTCCCTAGGAAGACAGATGTCCTAGAATAGCACAGAGGGCATCCTTTTTGTCCTTACTCCAGTCTGTTGACTCGTCTTCCTGTCTCATGGACA
>NW_016107503.1:6288378-6290951 GCF_001604975.1 Cebus imitator
GGGCCCAGAGTGTTCTAGAAATCCAGACTGCAGTCTCTGGGCCCATCCACCCATCAGCTGTGGTCAAACACCCTCGGAGCAGCCTGATTCCCACCACCCTCCTCCCCCCCATGTTATTACGACGAGGTGAGCGCAGACGTCACTCCAGCTCAGACATTCCGCAGTCTCCTCCCCTGAGGGAAAACCAATACCTCCAGCCCAAATCTGCAAGAAGGCTGCAGGCGAGATGGAAGGTTCCTTCTGCGCCTGAAAGCAGCTGAGTCCTCCGGCTGGGAGGACTCTTCGGCACATTCTTCTCTGGGCAACAAAAGAAGAATCAGTGGCCACAAAATATAGCAAAAGTAAAGCCTTGTTCTTTTAGCTTTCGAATTTACATTTTTGGGAGCAGTGTGATTCTTTCAAGTCTAGCAGCGCATTAAGAGGGTCTGAACGTTTCCGTTTCGCCCTCCTCGCTTAGACCACTAGCAGCGACATAACCGTGCGGGAGCCGAGGACTCCATCGGCCGACCCGAGTTAAGTCCCGGAGGCTCCTAAGATGGCTGCGGCAGCTCCCAGGCATCTCCTCTTCCGCGACCCCGCCCACCAACGTCAACCTTCGCCCCGGAAGTGGAAGTCGGGCTGAGGTCAGAGAGCGGAACCGCTGCTGGGAGACGGCGGGATCTCTTTCGCCATGGCTGCCGGGCCGATATCCGAGCGGAACCAGGGTAACTGGAGGGGGAGAATCCGGAATGCGCTCAGCGTGGCGAGGAGTTCCCGGCTAGGGCCAGCAGTGCCTCTGCAGGGGTGGGAAGCTGAACTCCTTGGTTCCCCAGAGGGCGCGAAACCGGCCCCATGCCTGCTCGGGGCGGGGTGGCTGAGTGCTGGCTGAGGCCTGTGGATGTGATACTTTCATGTCCAATCCCCTGCTGCCTTCCCACTCAAAAAAAAAAAAAAAAATCCACCCAGAATACTAAATTAGGCTTGAGAGGATTTCCTAAGTCTTGGGAAGAAAGAGGTTTAAGGGTTAAACGTGTTTTTTTTTTTTTTTTTTTTTTTTTGCTTCTACCCTACCCTCGTCCCCAGTTCCCCTGGTTGGGTTCCATCTTCATGTTTCCATCACCTCCTTTCCTGTTATACTCTCACCATTGCCCTAACTTTCTTCCCCCTCCCTTCAGATGCCACTGTGTACGTCGGGGGCCTGGATGAGAAGGTTAGTGAACCGCTGCTGTGGGAACTGTTTCTCCAGGCTGGACCAGAAGTCAACACCCACATGCCAAAGGATAGAGTCACTGGCCAGCACCAAGGTGAGTACATGGCAAGGGGCAGATTGCTCCTGGAGGGTCCCAGCAGTATTCACAACTGTTTTGGATTGAGATGAGCGACCGAAAGATTTCTTTCTTTTAAGCCTCAGTTCAGTTTATTTCTGGAGCCATTCTCAAGTAAAGTGAGGTTGTTTCTTGTTCTTTGTGATTAGAGGGTAGGTGAGTTTTACCCCATTTTGAATCTCTTCACTTAGGTTGTTAACCTCCTCTTCTCCCTTCTCCAGGCTATGGTTTTGTGGAATTCTTGAGTGAGGAAGATGCTGACTATGCCATTAAGATCATGAACATGATCAAACTCTATGGGAAGCCAATACGGGTGAACAAGGCGTCAGCTCACAACAAAAACCTGGATGTAGGGGCCAACATTTTCATTGGCAACCTGGACCCTGAGATTGATGAGAAGTTGCTTTATGATACTTTCAGCGCCTTTGGGGTCATCTTACAAACCCCTAAGATTATGCGGGACCCTGACACAGGCAACTCCAAAGGTTATGCCTTTATTAATTTTGCTTCATTTGATGCTTCGGATGCAGCAATTGAAGCCATGAATGGGCAGTACCTCTGTAACCGCCCTATCACTGTATCTTATGCCTTCAAGAAGGACTCCAAGGGTGAGCGCCATGGCTCAGCAGCCGAACGACTTTTGGCAGCTCAGAACCCACTCTCCCAGGCTGACCACCCTCATCAGCTGTTTGCAGATGCACCTCCTCCACCCTCTGCCCCCAATCCTGTGGTATCATCACTGGGGTCTGGGCTTCCCCCACCAGGTAAGGCTTTTGGTTAAAATATGTTTGTCCTTAAGGTTGGGGGAGTTGGGCAGGGGAAGAAAAAAGAGTCTGAAAGAGGGACATGGAGTGAATGAGTGATGGGAAGTCAGTGAGTGATGGGAAGTGGTGGAGGAGAATGTTGTTGGGTATCTTTGGGAGGCTGCAGTTGTTCGACTATTCTAACATGGCTTTTGATTTTAGAGCACTGGGAGGAGGGGCCAAGAACTCACCCTGGCTGGAGAGGCCAAATATGGTCAGGTCTTTAAAGACATTTTCTCCTCACTACCATTAACTCTTCTTCCATTTCCTTTACAGGCATGCCTCCTCCTGGCTCCTTCCCACCCCCAGTGCCGCCTCCTGGAGCCCTCCCACCTGGGATACCCCCAGCCATGCCCCCACCACCTATGCCTCCTGGGGCTGCAGGACATGGCCCCCCATCGGCAGGAACCCCAGGGGCAGGACATCCTGGTCATGGACACTCACATCCTCATCCATTCCCACCAGG
>NW_016107503.1:6291881-6307207 GCF_001604975.1 Cebus imitator
AAAAAAAAGAAAGAAAGAAAAAAGGAAAATAAATTCTTGGCTGGGAGTGGTGGCTCATGCCTGTAATCCCAGCACTTTGGGAGGCCGAGGGGGGTGGATCACCTGAGGTTGGGAGTTCAAGGCCAGCCTGACCAACATGGAGAAACCCCGTCTCTACTAAAAATACAAAACATTAGCCAGGTATGGTGGCGCATGCTTGTAAGCCCGGCTACTTGGGAGGCTGAGGCAGGAGAATCGCTTGAACCCAGGAGGTGGAGGTTGCGGTGAGCTGAGAGCACGCCATTGCATTCCAGACTGGGCAACAAAAGCAAAACTCTGTCTCAAAAAAAAGCAAACAAAAAAACCCCAGAAATTCTTGTCTCTTTGTTTCTGCTTTTTTAGATCCTCCCCCTCTTTCTCTGACTCCTTAATCTTAGCTACCACGATAGACTTTTGTCGACTTGTGCGTAGATTTTTGTGCTTGTTTCTCTTGTCTGCATATATGTATAGTTTTAATTGGCATATGATGCCAATTATATGATACTGATGTTGATGCCTCCTAGATCTGTATCTCTAGTTCATAGCTGTTAACATTCCAGATCCTTAATGCTGCCGCTTAATAGATAGTGTCGCTTTTCTGTCCCTCTCCTTCAAACCTATTCCTCTAGTATTCGTTTTTTTCAGGTACTTAATTCATTAATCTGAGAGCTATGTTTGACTGTGCTGTATTACCCCACTCTTAATACCAAGTCTGCTTTATGTCAGTGGCATCTCTCCCCATGGCCAGTGCCCTAGTTGAGTCTCTCATTCCTTCATGTTACACTTAATTTATTGTAGCAATGTCTGGCCATGTTGACTCCAGTTTTCACTAACTTTGATCTACTTTCACGGAGTAAGTTTTGTAAAACACAGATGTGCACACACATGCTCAAAATTCCTCTGTTGCTCCTTTTTACCTACAAAGTAAAACCCAAACTCATTACCATAGCATTCACAGATCTTTATGGTTTGGCCCCTGCCCCTCATTTCCATAGCTGCATTTTGCTCCTGATACTGAGTTACTGGCATTTCCTGGAACTTACTGTGCTGTTTGAGACACCTGTGATTGGTACATGGTAGTCTTTTTGCTTGGGATGCTCTCTTTCCACGATCTTATTCTCCTGAAATATTCATGCTTTAGAATCAGATCTTTGCTTAGACAGTATGTCCTCTGCCACTTTCTCAAATCCTATCAACAGAGTTATCACTCTGCTTGTTGTATACTTCAGCATTACCATTACAGTGCCTAAGTCATGGAAGAAGCAAGCAAAGAGGGTAAGGTATTGAGTGATTGGTTGGTTTCTGCTGTTGGAATGGGGTCAAGGATAGGGAGCACTTTTTACTACCCTTTCTTTCTTTCTTTTCTTTTTTTTTTTTTTGAGATGGAGTCTTGCTCTGTAGCCCAATGGCCTCATCTCGGTTCACTGCAACCTTTGCCTCCCGGGTCCTGGTTCAAGCAATTCTCCTGCCTCAGCCTCCTGAGTAGCTGGGATTACAGGCCTGCACCACCATGCCTAGCTAATTTTTGTATTTGTAGTAGAGACGGGATTTCACCATCTTGGCTAGGCTGGTCTTGAACTCCTGACCTCATGATCTGCCTGCCTCGGCCGCCCAAAGTGCTGGAATTACAGGCATGAGCCACTGCACCTAGCCATTTGTTGTTGTTGTTGTTGTTATTTTTTTGGTGACAGGGTCTCACTCTGTCATCCAGGCTGGAGTGCAGTGGCATAGTCATGGCTCACTGTAGCCTTGACCTCCGAGGCCCAAGTGATCCTCCCACCTCAGCTTCATGAGTAGCTGGGACTATAGGCACTCACCACCATGCCTCGCTAATTAAAAAAATTTTTTTTGATAGATATGGGGTGTCACTATGTTGCTCAGGCTGGTCTCAAACTCCTAGGCTCAAGTGATCTTCCCACCTAGGCCTCCCAGAGTGCTGGGATTATTGGCGTGAGCCCCTGTGCCCAGCCAGCCTTATTTTCTAGACCCTTTTTTCTATATAGACCTCTTTCTGATGTCACTTTGTTTCTAATTTTGTTCTCTTCCTTTCTCCATTTTCTTTGCCCTCTTCTCTATCTTTGTCTCTTTTCTTTTTGTCTGTTTCTTTTCGTAGGGATGTCTCAGATGCAGCTGGCACACCATGGCCCTCATGGCTTAGGACATCCCCATGCTGGACCCCCAGGCTCTGGTGGGCAGCCGCCGCCCCGACCACCACCTGGAATGCCTCATCCTGGACCTCCTCCAATGGGCATGCCCCCCCGAGGTCCTCCATTCGGATCTCCCATGGGTAAGTCGGCTCTAGCCACCTCCTTCACCTGCATCTATCACGTTCCAACAACTTCCTGTAGGTACACCCCTTGTCCTATGCCCTTACTAACTTTTCTTTCACTTCTTGCAGGTCACCCAGGTCCTATGCCTCCACATGGTATGCGTGGACCTCCTCCACTGATGCCCCCCCATGGATACACTGGCCCTCCACGACCCTCACCCTGTGGCTACCAGCGGGGGCCTCTCCCTCCACCCAGACCCACTCCCCGGCCACCAGTTCCCCCTCGAGGCCCGCTTCGGGGCCCTCTCCCTCAGTAAATTCACATTTTCCTTCCTCCTGTTACATCTTCCCAATATCTTTTCGATTCCTTGGACCAATCAGAGATGCTATAGCTCCTGGGGGCTAAGGCACTAGTCTCTTTCAGCACCCCACCCCATTCCTCTTTTTAATGTAACTTTTTCCACTGGAGGTATTACTTTTTTATGTTGGTCCTGAGTATTTTGCAGATGCACAGAGAAAATAAAACTAAACTCCTTGTTTAGCTGTGGTGTTTTCCTTGACAACAGTACCTTTTCTCATTTTCTTTAAGAAGAGATGTCATTAGCCAGGTGTGGTGGTGCACGCCTGCAGTGCACTACTCTGGAGGCTGAGGCAGGAGGATTGCTTGAACCCGGGAAGCAGAGGTTGCAGTGAGTTGAGATTATGCCGCTATACTGCTGCCTTGGCGACAGAGCAAGACTGTCTCAAAAGAAAAAAAAAGATGTTAGAGTATAATGAAAAGAATGGTAAGGAGGAGTAGGAGTGAGGATGCTTACTCTACATTTTTTTTGTTTTTTGAGACTGAGTCTCACTCTGTCACCAAGACTGGAGTGTACAGGTGCGATCACAGCTCTCTGTGGCCTTACCTCTCAGGCTCAGGTGATCCTCCCACGTCAGCCTCCCAAGTAGCTGGGACCACAGGTGTGTGCCACCACACCCAGCTAATTTTTGTAATTTTTTGTACAGATGAGGTTTTGCCATGTTGCCCAGGCTGGTCTTGAACTCCTGGGCTCAAGCAATCCCTCTGCCTCAGCCTCCCAAAGTGCTGGGATTATAGGCGTGTCCACCTTGCCCAGCCGGATTATTGTTTTAAAGTGAGAATAGATGTACCTGGAGATAGCCTGGCAAAAATGAGATAACATGCACTAAGCAATTCATTGCAGCACCATTTGTAATGGCAGTAGATAGGATACAACTCACCTCTCCATCAGTGAAGGGACTGGTTGAATAAACTTTTTGATGTTTATACAATAGAGTACTGTGCAGTCATAAAAAGGAATGAGGAAGATCTCTACATACTGCCGTGGAGAAACCTCCAAGTGAAGAAAATAATGTGCATAGTATGTATGTACAGTGTGCAACCTTCTCTAAGGGTGGCATATATGTATGTGTTTTAATGTTTTTAAAAATGGATAAAGCAGATACTAATGGAAGTCGATAATACTAGAGAGGGAGGGAATATTGAGGAAAGTTGGATGTCTGAATATCCTGTGTTCATGTGTTTTTCATTTGGAACAATATAGATGTCTTACATAATTACGAAACAGTTAAAATGAGTAAATGGAGACTGTTCCATATGTGTTCCATTTGCTTCTGTTTCACAGATGTCTAAGCAGTCAGATAAGGAGTTTGTATTTCAGTTTTTTTTCTCATTCTCAGTACTTCCAAACCTGATTTTCATCACATTCAAATCTGAGTTTGAAGACTTCAGATATTCAATCCAACGGCTTTTTCCTCCCCCCATGTTCTTTGCCACATTTAATCCTGTTAAGTTTCCCTTCCTTCCCTCCCCTCCCCTCCCCTCCCCTCCCCCCCCTCCTTCTTTTTCTTTTTCTTCTTCTTTTTTTGAGATAGAGTCTCACTCTGTTGCCCAGGCGGAGTGCAATGGCACACACAGCTCACTGCAACCTCTGCCTCCAGGGTTCAAGTGATTCTCCTGCCTCAGCCTCTCGAGTAGCTGGGATTACAGGTGCGTGGCACCACACCTGGCTAATTTTTTGTACTTTTAGTAGGGACGGGGTTTCACCATGTTAGTCAGGCTGGAAGTCACCCCTTTCTTGAATTGCCCTCTTTGGCTTATGTAACAATAAACTTAACTAAATTCTAGGCAAGAAAAGTGTGCCTGGCCCTAGGCAAAGTCACCTTAAAGGGAAGAGATGTCTCCCTGCCAGCAGTACTTGGCTATAACCTAATTGAAAATGTTAGCATATTTAAAGAATGTTGTCAGCCTGGCTGTGTGTGGTGGCTCATGCCTGTAATCCCAACACTTTGGGAGACAGAGGTGGGTGGATCACTTGAGATCAGGAGTTCAAGACCAGCTTGGACACCCTGTCTCTGTTAGAAATACAAAAATTAGCTGGGTGTGGTGGCGTATGCCTTTGGTCCCAGCTGCTTGGGAGGCTGAGGCAGGAGAATCGCCTCAATCTGGGAGGCGGTTACACTGAGCCAAGATCCGCCACTGCACTCCAGCCTGGGTGGCAGAGGGAGACTCCATGTAAACAAACAAAACCAAAACCAAAACTTGAAGAACGATCAGCAATGAAAGCCTAGTAAAGGGAGTGTCCCTGAGGCCAGTCTAAGCACCATCCTGGAAAGTGATTCAGCCATCAGATTCAGAGTAGTCCAGGAGTGCTGGCAAGGCTGCCCATAGCAGAGAGGTGGGGGTAGAAGATTGTTGCCAAGAAGAGTTTTCTGGACCCATTGGCATGGCTCTTATTGGAGATGGCCAGATGCCATTAAAGATACAAATCCTCCAGTTACATTGTGCATTCATACATTGACATTATGATTCTGATTTGGCTTCAGAGAGAGAATGTACTAGACATGTAGACATGAGTTTTCAGTCTGAGTGACAGTTAAATATTTATGATAAATTGATATTTATGTATTAGGGCTTTGTAGTTCAGAAGATTGTGAACTTTGTTGGCACGAATGATTATTTCCAAGATCCAGCTTTGGAGCCTGCAAAGCCCAGGCCCGCAACCCTGTCAGCCTTCTTCATGTGTATCTCAGCATTCTGAAACCTCTGCATTTAGTAAGGAAGGGACCTTACTGAAAGGGACCTGATGCAGCATCTAGTCCAAGCCCCCCTTTTCCAGATGAGAAAGCTGAGGTTCACAGATGCGGAGAACTTTAGACTAACAGTTGACAGCTTGTTAGCAGTGGGAACCCAGGTCCGAGCCCAGGTCATTGCTGTCCAGAATGTCCTGACCTTATCTGGCATAGACACATTCAGGATGTATTTCCCCAAATCACTGCATTCCCTCACTCCTACAGTGGGGATGGTCATCAGGTGTCACCAAGTGGCATGTCTTGGGTCTCTGAGTCCAGGTTATTGGTGCAAGAGCAAACGAAAGATCAAAGGAAAAGCTGAAATCAGTTTCCTCCTTCCTGTCTGGGAAGTGCAAGTGTGTGAGTGCGGAGAAGGGTATTGAGAAGGGATCCTGTTTGAGTCATTGGAGCAAATTAATGGAAGGGGAAACGTCGGGTTGGTCAGGTCTGTGAAGAGCCCCTCAGCTTCCCCAGGACTCCTGCTACCACCAACTGAATGGACAAATGAGGTCTGCACTTTTGTAAATAGTAACCTGGACTGATTTTTGAGGAAAGAGATGGAAGGAATCCAGGGGTCTCTGACTCTGGCAGTTCAGGATAGAAACCACACCTTGTTATCTCTGCTTTCTCTAAAATTACCAGGTAAACTTGGAGTCTGAGCACTCCGCATCTGAGAGATTGTTGTGAAAAAGGAGTTTGAGAGCAGTGGAGAAGGCCAAGGGAGGTGTTTTGAAGGCAGCAAAAGCCCCTGAAATTCTTGGGTCCTGCCATCCTGAGACTGGGGTGCGAAGGAAGGGGCTGCCACATTCCCCATCGCCCTGTCTTACCACGTGTCTTCCTAACATCACTGTTTCTTTCTTTAATTCCTTTTATCTTTTACTAGAAAGGCCCTGGGAAGGGCTGTGTGCCATGTCCAGCTGTTCTTGTGACAACCCCCAGCCCCTTTCATCATTTCATCCCGTGCCCTGACTCCCTCCCCATCCTCTTTTCTCCCCCCGCCCAACAATGGTCTCTCCCGATGCTCAGTGGCGCGGGGTTTGGGAGGGGGGGGCGGAGGCGGGGCTGGAGGGGGGGTGCAGGTCTGCATTGCCGCTTCCCTGGTACCCGGAGCAGTAGCCGCTGCCGCCTCCGCCCGCGGCCGGGACCCCCGTCCTCGCCCTGGACTCCTTACAGGGGGATCCCAGCCCAGGTGAGACCCCATTCGTAGTCTCTCACCTCTACCCCGCCCCTGGCAGAAGCATCTTTGCCTTGCCTTGCAGCCATTTTATACTCCGATGCTTTGCTTATGGGGAGGGTGACTGTCCCCTCTCTAGGGGTGAGGGGGGTTGGTGGTGGGTTGGGGATGGACATTTATTTCAGTTGTGCTCTTCAGGACACACACACACACACACACACACACACACACACACACACGTATGTATAATACTGGTGAATGGAGAGGAGGGGTGTTTTTCTCTACCTTAACCAAGTCCCCAGTATCCTCTTCGGAGATTAACGTGGTGGGGGGGTTGTGAGGTGGGATGGGGTTCCCTCAGACTCCTATCTCCTCCTCACCTTGACGTCCCCCCACCACCAGGATGAATGATAAATGACCTTGGCTGGGGCTGAAGAATGGATGCTGCCCCAGTGTGCGCGCCTGGACTTGGGTGGGGGGGGGGGGGGGGGGGGGGGGGGGGGGGGGGGGGGGGGGGGGGGGGGGGGGGGCCGGGGAAGAAGGGCAGGTGAAGGATGGAGGGAAGGGGAGTGAAGAATGGAAATACTGGGGAGACAGATCGAGAGCAGCCAGGTGTTGGAGGCATGGGTGGCGGGGGCTGGCAGCAGTTGCTCCAGGGTGGGGGGGAAGGGGTGTTGAATGAAGGTGGGCACTTGTCTAGCAGCAGGACCAAGGGTGGGGGAGGGGCTCAGAGCAGCGATTTAGTCACTTCTGGGGGCTTTTCCCTTATTCCGGAGCGAGGCGAGATGGAGTGTGGGGGGTCGTTGCAAATGCTGATGGGGCGGTCTCTGCCTGTGCGTGCGGAGGTCTCTCCCTGCGTCCCCTCCCTGCCTCTTCGTATTCCTCAGTGTGTATTCTCGGGTGACACCTTCATTTTTATCCCTCGGAACTGTGGGTGCTCCCATCTTCCTAACCCTGGGTAGGATGTGGGGAGGGGAGGCACAGCCTTGGTGGTCCTGGGTGGGGGCTGAGGTTCAGTGACCCGGCTGTCATGGGGAAGGTGTGCTCCCACACTTCCCACATTCTACCCCCGCCCCCACTGATGTTTTGATAAGTGACAGCTTCTTAATGACCCTGTCACCCGTGAGCTAGGAGGGCCTGGGGATCTGGGTGGGTCCCCAAAGTCAGGGGCTTTGACTGGGAGGAGGGTGGGGGGTTCTGGCCCCTCCTCTGATCCAGGGCTGGATAAGCTGTTCTGAAAGGAAGCATTTGCTCTGGAGTCCCCTGTCTCCACCCTCTGCAGAAAATCTCCTGGGCACATTTTTTCCTGTCAGGTGAAGTCAGCTTGCCTTAAAGGACCTTGTAACCCTGAACCCTGTCTCCTTTAACCTCCACCGCTCCAAGTCTTGCCTCTCCCACAGGCTTAGCCACCCTGTGCTGTTTTGGGGCTAAAAATAGCACCACTTCCTCACCGGGTCAAAGAATTTGTCTTCTTTCTCTGTCTCCTGACCTCCTGGGCTTGCTGGCCCTGGGGGAGCTGGCTGTGGAGCCCTCACATCCCGCTGTGGCTGCGGAAACCTTCTCCGCCCTGCGCGCCCCTCTTGGGGAAACAGCGTCGGCAAACAGGCTCTGGCTCCTGGTGGGTCCTGCCTCCTTCAGGGATGGAGGGGAGATTCTGGTTAGGAAAGAGGGGAAAGCTAGCAAATTGCCATGCACTGAGGGGGTCCCGCAGTGCCAGCTCTTTCATGGGGGTTGGTTGGGCTCTGAACCATGAAGAAAAGGTGACATAGGGGTCACTGCTTCTGGTCACCGTGGTCCACTGCTTACATCTGTCCTGAGGGGGTAAGGCCCTGCTCACCAGGGCTGCTCTCTGAGCCACACAGCATCACTTACCCTCTTCTACCAGGGTGTGTGTGTGTGTGTGTGTGTGTGTGTGTGTGTGTGCTCGCGCATGTGTGTGACATTTAATGAAGGCCCTGGATGGGTGGGAGCACCGGAGGCAGGATATTTTTAGGGGGATGATTTCTGATCAGAATCTAGGCCTGCTTCCTCTGCTCCTGTGAAGGAAGCAGGCTATCCTATGCCTTCCTCTGGAGAATGTCTTTTTTGGGGGGATACCCAAACCCCCTTTATTCTACATCTGTCTCCTACGCAATGCGGTGTTTGTGGACTCCTTCCTTGACTCCTGGAGGAGGAGCAGAAAGGATGAAGGGGGATTAGGAAGGGAGGCTGTGGAGGGATGAATGCAACTGTGGGCCTTAGACCCCCACATTGGAAATGTTGCATTGCCCCAGTCATTTCCATTCTCACCCCATCAGTGGAAGGGCGCCCATCTATGTCATTCTGAGGCAAGGTGGCAGTGGACTGCCATCACCTCTTTCTTTGCTTTCCATCTTTCTTCCACTTTACTTGGGCTCCAGGTCCCCCTTTTCTGGGTCTTTCCTTGTTTTTCTGGAGGCAACAAATGTGGGTCCAGCTGCTGGAATTAGTTGACACATAGACAGAGGGGTCTTAGGACTCTGTTTTGCAAGGATGCTGGACAACGGCATCTAAGTATGACCCCCTATGGTCCCTTGCTGCTTCCTGCTACTTTCCTGTTTTCAACATAACAGGAAGGAAGGAAACTAACACAGAGTATCTACTGTGAGACTCTGTGAGATTACATTCTCACATCAACTCCAAGAAACAGTCTCCCAATTTAATTATCTCCAATTAAAATATATGGACACTGAGGCTTAGGGAGGTTACCTACCCTGACCGAGATCAGTTAGTAAGTGGCAGAGTTGGAATTTCAACTTAGGTCACCTCTAACGGTCATGTGCTTTGCCCTGAACCAGCATTCTCCTTGCCAGTATCCCTTTCTGCTCCTCATTCTAAAGAGCATCCAAGACGGCTTTCGTTTGGGGACCTCATGAGGTAGTATAGGGCATTTCACTATATTACTGTCACCACAAAAGTAATCACTAATATTTATTCATCATTTTTATGTGCCAGGCAACTGTGGTGAGGAACATAGATACATTATATGATTCAATCCTTACTTTCCTCTTTTAAAACAAGGAGAGAGGCCGGGTGCGGTGGCTCACGCCTGTAATCCAAGCACTTTGGAGGCCAAGGCGGGCGGATCACCTGAGGTTGGGAGTTCAAGACCAGCCTGACCAACATGGTGAAACCCCATCTTTAAAAAAAAAAAAAAAACAAGGAGAAACTGAGGCTTGGTCCCTTAGCTGCTATCTGCCAAAACAGGAAGTCATACCCACATTTGTGACTCAGGAAGCTGAGCTTTTACCCATTAGCTTATGTTGAGAGAAATCCCTCCTTGTTGAGGCCTGTAATCATGGAATCTGAGAGAAGGACAGTGGAAGCCCCACCTTCAGATGCCAGCAGCGGACTGACGGCCACAGGTTGGAGGGCTTGTCATCTTACACATTCTCCTCAACTCCACCCCCAGTAAGAAACCCAGGCAAGACTAAAGAAGGGAATTCTGGTTTCTCATATTTCCTGTTTAGTTCTTTGCAGGTTGGTGATGAAAAGGGCTGGGGTGGACTCAGGGGTTAGGAGGAGGGAGGGCTCAGGGTAGGTGACTGTGACTCTGGGGCGAATTCGAGAGGCCAGGCCTCCAAGGTCAAAGTAAGGGGACTTCTATGTGAGTGACCCAGTTGGCCTGGATAGCCATGCCGTTTCAGTGTGTGGATGGGAGCCTAAAGCAAGAAGACCGTCTCTGAACCACATGGTCCAGACGGGGCTCTGGGCTGAGAGGCTTTATATTGGCCTTCTTCACCATCTTAGGACTCACAACTTCCTTTTTCTCTCTGTTATTTTTTTCTAGGTCTCCAGAGGCTTGTGGAAGAGAGCAGGCGATCCTTCCTGAGCTATACCGGCTTAGCCCCCAACCTGGCTCCCCTTCCCCTTCCCCTCCCCCAGCTCCCCATCACCCTTCCCCATCCACACAACTGAACTGGGTATAGGTATCAAAGCTCCTCTCCCTCCTTTTCTCTCCTAGGCACTCATTGGCTAGGACCTTTTTGCTCTTCTTTTTGTGCCTAAAGATACTGGAACACACTTCATCTAAGTAACTGGGGGGAGGGGTCTTTTTGACTCTACCAGTCGGTGAGCAAAAAGCTGAAAAAGAAGCAGGAAGTGGAGGAGACCCGGTGAAGTGCCCCCGAGCCCCATCATGGAAGAGGGCTTCCGAGACCGAGCAGCTTTCATCCGTGGGGCCAAAGACATTGCTAAGGAAGTCAAGAAGCACGCGGCCAAGAAGGTGGTGAAGGGCCTGGACAGAGTCCAGGACGAATATTCCCGAAGATCCTACTCCCGCTTTGAGGAGGAGGATGATGACGACGACTTCCCTGCCCCCACTGATGGCTATTACCGGGGCGAAGGAACCCAGGACGAGGAGGAGGGTGGCGCGTCCAGTGATGCTACTGAGGGCCATGACGAGGATGATGAGATCTACGAAGGGGAATATCAGGGCATCCCCCGGGCAGAGTCTGGCGGCAAAGGCGAGCGGATGGCAGATGGGGCGCCCCTGGCTGGAGTAAGGGGGGGCTTGAGCGATGGGGAGGGTCCCCCTGGGGGCCGGGGGGAGGCACAACGACGGAAAGAACGAGAAGAACTGGCCCAGCAGTATGAAGCTATCCTACGGGAGTGTGGCCACGGCCGCTTCCAGTGGACACTGTATTTTGTGCTTGGTCTGGCGCTGATGGCTGACGGTGTGGAAGTCTTCGTGGTGGGCTTTGTGCTGCCCAGCGCTGAGAAAGACATGTGCCTGTCCGACTCCAACAAAGGCATGCTAGGTGAGACATGGGGGGCGCCAGTCCTATCCCCTCAAACTCTGGAAACCTCCTTGCTCCTGAAAATTGCTTTTATCCTTACCACTGGGTTCCCGGGGACCCTGCACCCAAGATGTTCCCAGGGGGATCAAGGTTCCTCTGCAGAGTCTCCCCTCACACACTCCCTCTTCTTGGCCTTGAATGTGAAAGAGGGGCTTGTGGGAGGGCAGCTGGCGCTTGGGTCGGTGGTGGGCTGCTTCATTCTGCAGGAGGTGGCTGTGGTGGGATGGTCCCTAACGTTTAATGTTTCTTCATAGCTTTCCCTTTTTGTATCCGTTCCCTTTCCCTGATTGGGAAAGAAGAAGCCAGTATCCAAACTCCCTGGTATAAGTGGGGAGCGTCAGTTTGGGGTGGTCGGGGGAGGGGGAGGTCCTGGGTCTTCTATGGCAGAAAAGCTGGTTAGACTTCCTCTCGCTCAGATGGGAGTTTCCAGGGACAGGAGGTGGTCTTTGACGGCCCTCCCTGATAGGGACCCTGAGGAGGGAACGCACAAACTCACAGAGAAAGAACCTAGGCCTTATTCTGCCCGCAAATTGCCGTGGGGTCTTGGACAGGTCTCTTCTGGGGCTTGGTCTGGGCATGGGAAAATGCAAAGTTTGCAGTAGATGATTTTAAAGATTAACTCCAGCTCTGGTTTTAGGAAGGAAGTAAAAAACAAGAGAGTTTTTGGACCAGAGATGTTGAGACTGGAAGGAGTAAAGGATGGATTTTGTGTGGGGGATTTCCTGGGAAGATGAAAGGAACTGGAGCCCCTTTTCCAAGGAACAAATGAGAGCTCTCCTGCTGCTTCGAGGGCATGAAAGCAGGGACCCTGGGGTGGTCTGGGATCCTGGGCAGACCCATTCCTCCTTCAAAGTGAGCCAGGGGTAAGGGTGTCACTGTGTGCGTGTGTGCGTGTGTGTGTGTGCGTGTCAGAGTGAGACAGAGTGAGAAATGAGACAGAGAGAGGAGAGAGTGGAGGGTTGCAGGTTCTCCCATATCTTCATTCTTGCCTTTGAGACCCTGGCCTGCAGAGATGACCTTGTATCTTTGCTCACATGATTCATTTTCTCTCATTTGCTCTAATCTCTTGGTAGACTTAGCTTCTAGAAGTTCTTCAGATCCTTCAGCTCCTGCAGTGCTCGTCTCCTGGGAGAAGGGAGTGTGTCTGCTCACGCCCCTCCGCCTCTGTTCTCCTCCTCCTTCCAGGCCTCATCGTCTACCTGGGCATGATGGTGGGAGCCTTCCTCTGGGGAGGTCTGGCTGACCGGCTGGGTCGGAGGCAGTGTCTGCTCATCTCACTCTCCGTCAACAGTGTCTTCGCCTTCTTCTCATCTTTTGTTCAGGGTTATGGTACTTTCCTCTTCTGCCGCCTCCTTTCTGGGGTTGGGTGAGTGTCTACTTCCTAAGCCCCTTGAGGGCAGGACTGTGCCTTGGTCACTGTTGTATGTTTAGGGCACACCGAATGCACCTTCAATCTGTGTGAGTTGATGGATGAATGAGTTCCTTCCTCCCCCAAACATCTTCAGGCCAGCTTCTCCCTGCCCAGGACATGTCTGCTGCTGTCCAGAATGCTGTTCCACGTCAGCCCACTCCTGAGTCCCCCACCCCACCTCTAGCTCCATTTTTGAGCCTGCCTCCACGGAGAGGCCTAGTGGGCCTCAGCCCCGCCCCTGGGCTCCTGTGGACCTAGAGTTACCCCCTACCGGAGTCTACACATTTCCTGCTTTCCACAACAAACCTTGCTAACACCCACACCTGCCAGAGCCCCGACGCCTTGCCTGCACTGCCCCGTCACTATTGCAAGCATGGCAGGCACGCTTTCTCTACCTCAACTCCAAGCTCCTTTCTGGCCACTCCCACAACCTCTGCCCTTAGAGTCCTTTTGCTTGCCTTTTTTCTCTGGAGATTTCTCCTTTTTTCTGCAATTATCTTCCCTCCCTTCCAACTCCGTAAGTCATTTTCAAGGCTTAAGATTTGCTCCTACCCTTTCTCTGAGACCCGCTTGCCTGCTTCCCATGGTCCCAAGGACGGGTCTTGGTGGCTGGCCCAGCGGGGAGCTTGTAGGGCTTTCTGTGTGAGATGGAGTCTCTTCAAAGCCTGGAAGACGAAAGGGCCTCGAACCCAGAGCAGTGGGGCAGGGATCAGGACTCTGGTCATTTGCTGATGCTGATTCTTGAAACGCACCCAGGATTGGAGGGTCCATCCCCATCGTCTTCTCCTATTTCTCCGAGTTTCTGGCCCAGGAGAAACGAGGGGAGCATTTGAGCTGGCTCTGCATGTTTTGGATGATTGGTGGCGTGTACGCAGCTGCTATGGCCTGGGCCATCATCCCCCACTACGGTGAGCAGCCCTCCGGAATCCAGCCCAGGTTATCTCCCTCCTCCCTCCCCCAGCCTCTGGCCTCTCTTCTGACGCTGTCACTCTCTCTCCGCCAGGGTGGAGTTTTCAGATGGGTTCTGCCTACCAGTTCCACAGCTGGAGGGTCTTCGTTCTCGTCTGCGCATTTCCTTCTGTGTTTGCCATTGGGGCTCTGACCACACAGCCTGAGAGCCCCCGTTTCTTCCTGGAGGTGATGGGGCTGAGCTGTGTGGGGTGGGGTTGGGTGTGGGCTGTGGAGTGGAGGGCAGCAAGGGCTCCTGTGTTCAGACACCCACTGGGGCTTGATTTGATCCTGTTCGGCTGCTTGCCTTCCTCACAGCGTCCACTCTCCAGGGGACTTCATCTTGCTTCCTTTGCCTTGGAATGTATCTCTGGAAGGTTTCTGTGGGTGGAGAAACCAGGGGACCTGCTCACCCATGGGTGACTTAAGATTTTGCAGGGATGGGCCTTGGCCCTGTCCTGCATTTATAGCTCAAGAATGTCCTGCGTTCCCGCCCCTTACACCTTCGCCTCCTAACCCCAGCAGGATTAGGTCTTTGACTGCATGTTTGCCCATCATTTCCCTTACCTTTGGTTTTCACTTTCCTCTGTACCCTGGAATTCCCAGGACCTGTGCCTGCCGTTGTTCTCTGGACAACACTCCCCATGCCCAGCCCCCAGCTCTTGCCCAAGTCTGATTGTCTTGCTGTACCTCAGCTTGGCGCTCTTGCAGAGTGGGCAATGCATGCCTGTCACTCAGGGCTTGGTGGTGATGGAGGGCCATGAGCCATTGTCCTGCGACTCCAGAAGCCAGATGGGAGGGAGGGGTCTGTAACTCTGGGTCAGGTAGGGGCTGACTTGGATGTGGGGATTGTGTCTTTGGCTCTAGAACGGAAAGCATGATGAGGCCTGGATGGTGCTGAAGCAGGTCCATGATACCAACATGCGAGCCAAGGGGCATCCTGAGCGGGTGTTCTCAGTAAGCCACGCCCTCTCCACTCACAGCTCCGAGCCCTGCAGCCCCCGTCCCTACCTGGCCCCTCTCAGAATATCCCCCACCTCAGACCACGCTCTAAGGAGATGTTCAGGGTATCATATCCACCCCATGCCTCCCATTTTGCTAATGCAGGGGAAACTGAGGCAACTGGCAGAGGTTGGGAAGCACAGAGTGTGTGACTGCCCACCCCTTCTCTTGACTCCAGGTAACCCACATTAAGACAATTCATCAGGAGGATGAATTGATTGAGATCCAGTCAGACACAGGGACCTGGTACCAGCGCTGGGGGGTCCGAGCCTTGAGCCTAGGGGGACAGGTAATGGTGGATGGGGTGGTGGGGAGAAGGGAGTGGGAGAGTTGGAGAAGACAGGACTGAAGTCTGTGTGTGGGTGATGGGTGAGCTGAAGGGAGGTGGGCGGCCAGAGAAGTGGGGATCTGTGGGTGCTGGAAGTTAGTAGAGCCAAGGTCTGACTTTGCTTGTCCCTGTAGGTTTGGGGGAATTTCCTCTCCTGTTTTGGTCCTGAATATCGGCGAATCACTCTGATGATGATGGGTGTGTGGTTCACCATGTCATTCAGGTGAGGAGATGGGTGGCTGGGTGGTGTGCGGTGGCTGGGTGGTGTG
>NW_016107503.1:6307475-6314114 GCF_001604975.1 Cebus imitator
TGCGGTGGCTGGGTGGTGTGCGGTGGTTGTGGTGGTGTGCGGTGGTTGTGGTGGTGTGCGGTGGCTGGGTGGTGTGCGGTGGTTGTGGTGGTGTGCGGTGGCTGGGTGGTGTGCGGTGGTTGTGGTGGTGTGCGGTGGTTGTGGTGGTGTGCGGTGGCTGGGTGGTGTGCGGTGGTTGTGGTGGTGTGTGGACTGGGAGAGAGGGGAGAAAATGGAAATGCTGGTGACAAGCGATGAGGGAAGCTGCCGTGCAATCCCCTCTGATCTGTGGCCGGCTCCTCCGCTAGTCCACTCTGCAAACTTGTACTGTAGGCTGACCAGCATGCAGTTTCCACTCTGCTGGGATGAAGCAGGCATGGTCCCAGGTCCTCCTGGAGTCTGTTTTGGTCAGGAAGTGGGATGAAACTTGCTATGAAGCAGGGTGACGAGAAGAGGGGGGAAGGGCAATGGGAGCACTTGGGACCTGGGCTGGGGTGGGGACCTAAGTCCTAAAGGGCGAATGGGAGTCAGTCGGGGGAAGAAGAGTGTCTTAGGCAGAGGGAAAAGCAAATGGCCAGGAGGTGAGAACGAGTATGGTGGGTGCTGTGCGAGACCCGGAAGTCCTCAGAAGCACAGCAAGTGGTGAAGGAGGAGCGGGGAGAAGCTGGTGAGGCTGGAGAGAAGCAAGGTCCTAACAGAGGGTGACTCCATTTCTCCCTCGTTCTGGAGAGGATACACATGTCTGTTTTCTCCTCTGCCTGCTTCTAATCTCTGAGCTGTTGCGTTTCCGCTGTCCTTGACTCTTCAGCTACTACGGCCTCACCATCTGGTTTCCTGACATGATTCGCCATCTCCAGGCGGTGGACTACGCATCCCGCACCAAAGTGTTCCCCGGGGAGCGTGTAGAGCATGTGACTTTTAACTTCACACTGGAGAATCAGATCCACCGAGGCGGGCAGTACTTCAATGACAAGTATGTGGGGCCCTTTACATTTCACTTCTTCCCTGTCCCTTCTACCCCTTGTCTCTTTCTTGAGTCTGTGGGTTCAAGATAAGACATTTGGGGGCAAACACTTGTGGTTTCTCCTCAATGCCTAGCTTCCCATTACTTCACTAAAGAGTGAGACTTGGAGGGGGCAGGAGGATGAGGGAGAAAGCGTCTTTCATCACTCCGGCCTTACAGGTTCATTGGGCTGCGTCTGAAGTCAGTGTCCTTTGAGGATTCCCTGTTTGAGGAGTGTTATTTCGAGGATGTCACATCCAGCAACACGTTTTTCCGCAACTGCACATTCATCAACACTGTATTCTATAACACTGGTAAGGCGGCTGGCCGGTGGCTGTCAGACCAGAGGGCTGGGTGGACCTTGATGAGAAGGAACTTTTTTCATGCACTATTTTAGGGTTCTCAAGCTGAGATCCCTGGACCTCTGTGGGAAGGTGGTAGAGGGGCCTGACTGCTACCACCAATAATCCTGAAAATCTAATGGAAGTTGGGCATTTTCTTGTAATAGAATATCGGACAAAAACATCAATATTCTTTGCCTTTGGCTGAAATTATAACTTAGTGAGGCAAAATTAATGCACCTTTGAAGAAGGTAAAAATCATCCAAAATAGTGTTCTTGGGAAAATGAAAAACAATAAAAGGGGTATTTGGTGGGGCTCACTGCATGAATCCACCCCCCCCCCCTTTTTTTTTTTTTTTGAGACGGAGTTTCGCTCTTGTTACCCAGGCTGGAGTGCAATGGCGCGATCTCGGCTCACGGCAACCTCCGCCTCCTGGGTTCAGGCAATTCTCCTGCCTCAGCCTCCTGAGTAGCTGGGATTACAGGCACGTGCCACCATGCCCAGCTGATTTTTTGTAGTTTTAGTAGAGACGGGGTTTCACCATGTTGACCAGGATGGTCTCGATCTCTTGACCTCATGATCCACCCACCTCGGCCTCCCAAAGTGCTGGGATTAGAGGCGCGAGCTACCGCGCCCGGCTGATCTACCCCTTTTTAATAGTGATTCTCAAACTTCAGTATATGCACATGAAATGCTGGTTTTGTGAGCTACACTGAAGCTTCCCACATCATACTGGGGGAGCTTTCCCCGTTTTGCAGGAAAACAACAGTGACAGGACTTCTTATTATTTTAAATGTTTTTCTTAGAAAAATGCCCTAAGCCTACAGCATTGCTGCTGCTTATAGTCAGCTAGCAGGGACAGAAAGAATTAACAAGCTGCTAACACTCTTAATGGGAGGACTTGGACAAAGTCACACTGTTGGACAGATGATGGTCATTTTCTGCTCTAAAGATTCCTGGTTCCCATTGTGATATGATTTGATGTTTTACGATGAGCACTGTGAATAATTTAGAGAGCCCCTCCTGCTAAGTTCCATGCATGCAGAGCCCTGAGCCATACACAGTGGCAGCCTCCGTTTCCCATCTGCTGCGACAGCCTGCTTGTCTTGGCCTTCGCCCGCAGACCTGTTTGAGTACAAGTTTGTGAACAGCCGTCTGGTAAACAGCACATTCCTGCACAACAAGGAGGGCTGCCCGCTAGACGTGACAGGGACGGGCGAAGGTGCCTACATGGTATACTTCGTGAGCTTCCTGGGGACACTGGCAGTGCTTCCGGGGAATATCGTGTCTGCCCTGCTCATGGACAAGATCGGCAGGCTTAGAATGCTTGGTAAGGAGGAGGGGCTGCGTCAGATCTGATAGGAGGGGCCCGGGCTGCGGGGGGCAGTCAACAGGCTTCACATCTTGGGCCATGGAAGAGATTGGTCAGAGAGCTCCTCTCTTCCGTGTTTTCTGCTTAGGGGGTGCTGCAGGATGGGGTGGGGACTGGCACTGAAGCTTCTCTGGGGGTAAAGGAGGTAGGCAGAATTGCAAGTAACAGGCACAGGCTTTGAGGTTACGGGTTTTGAATCTCAGCTCCGCCACCTACCTCTGGCCTCTGGCAAGTTACCTGTAGAGCCTGGTTTCCTCTGCAAAATGGGGGTGATCATAGTACCTGTCATAGGGTTGATGTGCTAGATTAATGCATGTAAAGCATCATTTGGGTTGGCCCGTGGCTGGCATTGAATGAATGATGGTTACTGATATTAATAAAGAGAGTTATAAGGGAGGTTGAGGAGGAGTGAAAGCCTTCCTTTGGGAGACCTTGGGAACGAGTCTCATCCTGGGCTGTCTGAAGCCCCCTGACAGGACAGGGCGAGTTGTGGATGGGTCTCACTGTGGCCAGACTCATGGTGCTCTCTCCTCTCCTGGCTCCAGCTGGCTCCAGCGTGATGTCCTGTGTCTCCTGCTTCTTCCTGTCTTTTGGGAACAGCGAGTCAGCCATGATTGCTCTGCTCTGCCTTTTTGGTGGGGTCAGCATTGCATCCTGGAACGCGCTGGATGTGTTGACTGTTGAACTCTACCCCTCAGACAAGAGGTAGTTGGAGTGTGGTGGGGGCAGGGCAGCAGATTCAGGGGTGGGGCGGGGTGAGGAAAGAGGGCTGAGTGGGAAGGGCGTCCTTATGGGTGGGTGAGAGGACACACATTTCCATTTTCTCCTCTAAAGTCTGGTAGCTTTGGCTGGGCGTGGTGGTTCACGCCCGTAATCCCAGCACTTTGGGAGGCTGAGGCAGGCGAATCACGAGGTCAGGAGTTTGAGACCAGTCTGGTCAACGTGGTGAAACCCTGTCTCTACTAAAAATACAAAAAATTAGCCGGGTGTGGTGGTGCACGCCTGTAATCCCAGTTACTTGGGAGGCTGAGGTGGGAGAATCACTTGAACCCAGGAGGCAGAGGCTGTAGTGAACAGAGACCGTGCCACTGTACTCCAGCCTGGGCAACAGAAAAAAAAAAAAAATCTGCTATCCACTCCTTGACATGCTAACCTCAATTTTTGGTGTCCTTTCCCCTTGCCTCTCCTTTATCTGCATTCCTGGTCCATCCCTTGCCTCTCTGGTCTCTTCAACCTTCCCTCTCCTTCTTGGACACTGCCTGCATCTTCCTGGCCTTCACTTCCCTGCCCTCCACGCTTCCTTCGCCTCCCTCCTGGACCTCGCGCTGTATTGCACTGGGGTACTCCTGAGCAGGACCACAGCTTTCGGCTTCCTGAATGCCCTGTGTAAGCTGGCGGCTGTGCTGGGGATCAGCATCTTCACATCCTTCGTGGGAATCACCAAGGCTGCCCCCATCCTCTTTGCCTCAGCTGCCCTTGCCCTTGGCAGCTCTCTGGCCCTGAAGCTGCCTGAGACCCGGGGGCAGGTGCTGCAGTGAAGGGGTCTGTGGGGTTTTGGGATTGGCAGGCACACTGTGAGACCAACCACTCCTTCCTTCCCCTCCCTGCCCTGCCATCCTGGCCTCCAGAGCCCTCACTCCCCACTCCCCGTGTCTGGTGTCTTAGCTGTGTGTGCGTGCGTGTGTGCATGTGTGTGACCCCATGGGCAGGGACTACAGGGAAGGCTCCTTCATCCCGGTTTTGAGAGGAAGCTTTACTCCCCACTACCCTTAACTTTGCACAAGAGAAGGCTGAGCCCTGTTCTCCCCCTGTGTTAGAGAGGGGGCCTTGCTTCCCTGTTCCAGGGGTTCCAGAAGAGGCTTCCTGCCTTCCCTGTCATTCCCTCTGCCTAGGCCCTGGTGAAACCACAGATATGCAATTATGCTGGGGGCTGGCGCTTTGGTGTAGACCATGGACCAAAAGAACTTCTTGGAGTCTGAAGGAAGGGCCTCGGGTGCCCTCTCACACCTCCTGTTGGATGCTGGGGGAGAAGCAATAAACCTCAGCCCTCTGGCCTCCACTTCCCTCTCAATTTGGGCTGCAGATATGAAGCCTGAATTTTATGAAATTAGCTTTCTGATTCTTATTTATTGATAGATTAAGCTCTGAGGCAGCTCAGCAGGACTGTGTGTGAATGTGTGTGTATACTTATGTATGTGTCTGCATGTGCCATGGGGCGGGGGGTATCACTGTACTGTCCTCAGATATAAGGGTGATTTCAGCCGATGCACACACAACCCTGCCTCCCATGGTACCTCCCCTAATCTTGTTTCTGTGTTGAGCCTGGGATGGAGGAGCCCTAGGCCAGCCTGGAATAAGAGTCCCACAGTCTAGAGAGATCTGAGGGCATCTGACAAGGCCCATCTCCTTCCCTCCTCAAGAAGCACAGGCCTCCTCTGGGGTGAGAGGTTCCACCCACCACAGCACAGACGGGAACAGCACAGCTGCCCTCTCACGCCCCTGACCTGTCCCCTCCCAGGCAGGGGAGCAGGGGAGGGAAAGAACCAGGCATATGGTCAAACCAGCAGATCAAAAGCACAAGGAGCTGGGGCAGAGGCAGGAAGCAGGGGCCCTCCTGGCAACTCCTCTGAGTGGGGAGAGGTTGGGCAGTGAGTGAGGGACCCCTAATACAGGGACTAGAAGCCTCAGTTTCCCCATTTTACCCTTCCACACCAATAGCCTCTGTAGGTTAGGCTGCCCCGTCCCACCCTACTCTGTGGCTGCTTTCTTTGGTACCCTCCCCTCACCCCACTGTAGCTGTGATGTGTTGTAGTTTTTAGATGTTTGTAAAATGTTTAAAAAAAAGTTAAAAGGAAAAAAGTGAAAATAACTAAAAAGAAAATCAAAATTCACCTTCCTCATGCTGCGTCTGGTGCCCCAGCCCTGTGGTCACTCCCCTCATTTTGTAACACTGAACCAGGTGGTGACTGTTTAACTCTTTGGTGTCTGTGCTCAAAAGACTGCCTTCTCCTCCAGTGCCCAGTGTACGAGTGTGTGCCCTGTGCCCTTGTCCCTCCTCACCTGCTGGACGCAGCCCTCTTCCTTGCACCCCTGGGAGGGACACATCCATCTCCCTTGCTCTCCTGGGGAACCCTAAACCCAACTCCGTTGATGTGAAAAATGCAATGAAAAATACTGATGAAAAATAAAACGAAAACAAATCCTCAATACAAAATGGCTATACCTGCTTCTGTGACTCTCCTCCTACATCCAGTTCTCCTAACAGCCTTGGAGGGTAAAATGGTGAAATGCAAAAACAGCTTTCCAAGCTGAAGGTCAGAATAACATGGTGTACCAGATTTACTTTCTAAATTGGCCACTCTACCCTGACCTTTCCTCTACAGATGGAGGGCCCTGTTAAGTCTCCCAGATTTGAAAAATTTGGGAGTAATATTTCTTAAGAATAGAACTAACTTTCCTCTAAATATTCTGGTACGCTTTAAAAAAAATATAGACTCCAGACTCCACTTTTGACTTGTGTAATCAGAACCCTTTTTCTTCTTGGTTTGGAAAGATGGGGACTTTGAATCTACATTTTTTTTTCTTTTTTTTGAGATGGAGTCTCACTCTGTTGCCCACCTGGAGTGCAATGGCGTGCTCTTGGCTCACTGCAGCCTTTGCCTCCTGGGTTAAAGCGACTCTCCTGCCTCGACTTCCTGAGTAGCTGGGATTACAGGTGCCTGCCACCACACCTGGCTAATTTTTGTATTTTTAGTAGAGATGGGGTTCACCATGCTGGCCAGGCTGGTCTCGAACTCCCAGCCTCAGGTGATCTGCCTGCCTCAGCCTCCCAAAATGCTGGGATTATAGGTGTGAGCCACCAGGCCCGGTCTGAATCTACATTTTATTTATTTATTTATTTTTTATTTTATTTTTTTTTTTTTTGAGACGGAGTTTCGCTCTT
>NW_016107503.1:6314707-6318713 GCF_001604975.1 Cebus imitator
TTGACCGGGATGGTCTCGATCTCTTGACCTCGTGATCCACCCGCCTCGGCCTCCCAAAGTGCTGGGATTACAGGCTTGAGCCACCGTGCCCGGCAATCAAGCCATTTTCTGATTTTATGGTAGCTCTTAAAGAAACTCCTTCCTTTCCATTCCCATGCTGACCTCTAAGTCAGGGTTCTACCTTCACTGTGGATTGACCTCTGTTCCTCCAATCTCATGCCAACCCACTTATGCATCACTGCCAGGTCCATCTGCTGCCACATGCTGTCTGGCATGTAAAAAGACATTTCAGGCCGGGCTCACTAGCACTTTGGGAGGCTGAGATGGGCAGATCACAAGGTCAGAGGTGCGAGGCCGGCCTGGCCAACATGGTGAAACCCCATCTCTTTAAAAAAAAAAAAAAAAAAAACTTTTTAAAAAAGAAAAATTAAAAAAAAGACATTTCAAAATTCCTCAAAGATTCCCTACTGCCCAACCACATACACCCTAAATTCTTTAGGTAGAAATGGTAAAGATATATGTTACAGGTTTTGTTCTCTAATAATTTCCACAATGAGATTATTGGAAAGTTGCTTTTGTAGACATTACTTGAGCACCCCTCAGAAATCTGTCATCTGGAATGCTCAAAAAGGGCTGCATCGCAGGGCACGGTGAATCATGCCTGTAATCTCAGCACTTTAGGAGGCTGAGTGCCTGAGCTCAGGAGTCTGAGACCAGCCTGGGCAACATGGTGAAACACGGTCTCTACTAAAATACAAACACTTAACCAGGTGTGGTGGCACAAGCCTCTAGTCTCAGCTACTTGGGAGGCTGAGGCAGGAGAACTGCTTGAACCCAGGAGGCAGAGGTTGCAGTCAGCTGAGATTGCACCACTGCACTCCAGCCTCAGCGACAGAGTGGGGTGGGGGGTAGGGGGGAAGAAAAAAGGAAAAAAAGAAAAAGGGCTACATAAAGGTTTGTCCGTCATCTGTAATCATTTTCCTTAGCCTCTTTCACTGCTTTAGTGGTTTTTTAAAGAAGTTTTTCTTGGCCCGGCGCGGTGGTTCACGCCTATAATCCCAGCACTTTGGGAGGCCAGCGCGGGTGGATCACGAGGTCAAGAGATCGAGACCATCCTGGTCAACAAGGTGAAACCCCGTCTCTACTAAAAATACAAAAAATTAGCTGGGCATGGTGGCGCGTGCCTGTAATCCCAGCTACTCAGGAGGCTGAGGCAGGAGAATTGCCTGAACCCAGGAGGCGGAGGTTGCGGTGAGCCGAGATCGCGCCATTGCACTCCAGCCTGGGTAACATGAGTGAAACTCCGTCTCAAAAAAAAAAAAGTTTTTCTTTTAAACAATACAAGTACCGGGCCGGGCGCGGTGGCTCAAGCCTGTAATCCCAGCACTTTGGGAGGCCGAGGCGGGTGGATCACGAGGTCAAGAGATCGAGACCATCCTGGTCAACAAGGTGAAACCCCGTCTCTACTAAAAATACAAAAAATTAGCTGGGCATGGTGGCGCGTGCCTGTAATCCCAGCTACTCAGGAGGCTGAGGCAGGAGAATTGCCTGAACCCAGGAGGCGGAGGTTGCGGTGAGCCGAGATCGCGCCATTGCACTCCAGCCTGGGTAACATGAGTGAAACTCCGTCTCAAAAAAAAAAAAAACAATACAAGTACCACTTTTTCGAAATGGACAGGCTGTAAAAAAGCCAAACATTCCACCAAGATGAAATTCAGATATGTCCCTGACTATATTGTCTGTCTTGTCCAATAACTCATGCTCAGTTTAGTGTCTATTTATACCTTCGCTCAGGGTCTTCTCCCTGTCTGCAGCACCTATCCTCTCCTTTCTGGTTTTTTGCTTTCTTTTAAAGATCCAACTAGATCACTTTCCTCATAAAGCCCTTCCCGACTCGTCTACAGGGATCCTTCTCCTGAGAACACCTGTAGCACTGATTCAGCCGTCCATTAAGAACACAGAAATGCACCTCACAGTGTAATTTCTCTTTTAATGTGTAGGATTGTTTACAACTCATCAGGTCTGGTGCAGTTCCGTCATGATTTAACATGGAACACCTGGACTACCCTTCCTCAATAGTCCAGGGCAAGAGCAGCAGTGAGTGATTCTTCGCTTTCCTCGGGTTCACTTTGACCTGAAACAAGTTGCTATCTTCTGATAATATGTAGGGACCCCAAAAGAACGAGGCCCAGGGGTCTTCATCCCGTACAAATCCTGGACTGTATCAAGGGGAAGGCGTCAGTAGTTCGTGCTCACCCAGACCATTAAGAGCCTGGTCCTCCCCTCCTCTCTTGGGGTTCAGAGGGTTCCTCGAGTCTTGTTCCCACCCAGGCAGGGGGGGCTAGCGTCCAGCTGAGGGTTCTCTCTCCACTGTGCGGGGGTCCGCGCCTGGATGGCCAGCGCATGGACCGGCCCAGCCAGCTCCTCGGCCAGCGCCGCGTGGACCAGCCGGTGTCGTTGTAGGGGGCTAAGCCCCTCGAAACGAGAGCTCACCACAGCCACGCGGAAGTGCGTCTCACTGCCAGGCGGAACCGCGTGGCCACCGCTCTCGTTGCGAAGCTCCAGCACCTCAGGGCTCAGGGCCTGCTCCAACTTCGTGCGAATGGCGGCCTCCACTGGGCCCATGGCCCCGGATCCCGCGCTGCCCTGGGACAAACAGACGCGGCCAGCCACCAAGACCAGGCCCGGGACCAGCCGCCCAGTCAGCATCGGCTACGGCAGAGACGCAGAGGCCAGGAGTGAGGGCCAGGGCGATCCGCCTGGTGAGAGCGCAATGTCAACGACCCAGCCCGCGATCCCCGCTGCCGCGCTAACCCCATGCACGGACACCCACACCAGCTCCTGTAGGGAGCCCCCCTTGACGCCACACCGGGAGACCCGAGACACCGCCCCTTTCGTCTATGTGACTTGGTGAATTCGACCTCCAGCTGTAGGAGTGGAGGGACCAGCGGCGATTAGAAAGGCCCGCACGCGAGGCACATTCATTCCTAAGGGGATTTGCAAAGAGTGGGGAAAAGTAGGGCATGTGCACCTGCGTACTCGTGGTTGGGCCGAAGCCCCTGGGTTCCCTGAGCAGCCCAAGAGGAGCACCTTCTACCTGCCTGCCGCTCAGCCTCAGCTACTGCGATTCCCGCTCAGGGTCAGGACCCTGGACGCTCCGGGAGCAAAACGCACTCCCGGCGCCCTTCCTGAGGCACGCCGGGAAATGGAGTCCTCGCTGTGCGTTGGTAGGACGGACAGGCGCCACGTGGTGCCCTGAGGGCTCATGGGAACTGTAGTCTCGGATTCTCTCCGCTGGTAAGGTAGTCAGAAATTCGTAACCCAGCAATGCAAAGAAAAAGAGATTTCACGTGCAGTTAGGGTTGGGATTATTAGATCTATTTTATTGCCAATAGATCTTGTAGATCATCCAGCCCAACTCCTTTATTTTACATACAAGAAAATGGAAGTCTGCTTTATTTATTGAATATATAATTACTGTGCCCCAGACCAGTGCTGGGGACTGGGGACTCAAGTCAGGCCCTGTCTTGAAGGAGTTTGCAGAGAACTGAAGACTAACAAGTGAGCGGACAATTGCAATACTGGGTACTAAGTGCTACGATGAGACTAAACAGGATGCTAATGAGGCCAGTTACCCAGACTTCGCCGGGTCTGGAGAGGTAGAATGGGGGGGCCGGCAGAGAAAATTTCTGAGACAATTTAGGGGAACAGTCCCGCAGAAACAGCATGAAAATCCGTTTCTCAGTCCCTCATAATGAGGTTTTGGCTGTGGTAGCCGCATGTGTAAAGGACAGGAGGAGAGAGAACTTTGAGGGAGTCTTTCCTCGTGATGTAGTTACGCTGTGGCTATGTGTGGTCGGAGCCTACGGGCGGATGGTGGTGATGAATAGGGCACTGGGAGAAGAGAAAAGGGCCAGACCACCCCAGTCCTGTAGCCCTTGTTAGACCATTTTGTCTTTACTCTAGAAGTAGTGGGAAACTACTGAGGCTTGTTTTTTTTTTTTTT
>NW_016107503.1:6320253-6330100 GCF_001604975.1 Cebus imitator
TGTTGACCAGGATGGTCTCGATCTCTTGACCTCGTGATCCACCCGCCTCGGCCTCCCAAAGTGCTGGGATTACAGGCTTGAGCCACCGTGCCCGGCCAAAATTATTTTTTTTATAAAACAGAGTCTCACCCCGTCGCCCAGGCTGGAGTGCAGTGGCATCATCTTGGCCTACTGCAACCTCCACCTCTCAGGTTCAAGTGATTCTCCTGCCTCAGCCTCCCAAGTAGCTGGGACTACAGGCTTGTGCCATCACATCTGGCTAAATTTTTTTGTATTTCTAGTAGAGATGGTCTGGAACTCCTGACCTCAAGTGATCCGCCTGTCTCAGCCTCCCAAAGTGCTGGGATTACAGTCATAAGCCACTGCACCCAGCCACAAAATTATTTACACTTATTTGCTATGTACTTTCAATGTATATCTCCTAAGAACAAGGACATTTTTATACATATCCATAATACCATTACCACATCCAAGACATTTAACATTCATACAATACTATTATCACATTCAGATTTCCCCAACTGTCTCATTGGTGTCTACTATAGTTTGAATATGTCCCCTCCAGAATATGTCCCCTCCAGAATGAAAATTAATCCATTGTGTTGGTATGAAGTGGTGGGGCCTTTAGGAGGCAATAAGGCTATGAGGGCTCCACCCTCAAGAATGCATTAATGCCTTTTCAAAGAGCTCAAGGAGGCAAGCTGGCCCCTTCTGTCCCTTCTGCCATGTAAGGACACCTCAATGGCCTATCTATGAGAAACTGGCCTTCACTAGATACCAAACCTATCAGTGCCGTAACCTTGGACTTCCCAGCCTTCAGAACTGTGAGAAAATACATTTCTGTTTATAAATTACCCAGTCAGTGGTATTTTGTAATATCAGCACAGTCTAAGACAGTCTAAATAAACATGATAAATGTTTACTTTTCAGAAATCAATCAAGGATCATGAATTGCATTTAGCTGACTTTAAGTCTGTATTCTGCAAAGATCATTGGCTTCGGGGGGAGAATGGATTGTAAAGGAGGCAAGGGTGGAAGCAGGGAGGCAAGTTGGGAGGTTACTGTAGCAGTCTAGGTGAGAGGTGATGCTGACTTGGACCAAGGGAGGGTGGTGGTGGTGGTGGAAATGGAGAGAAATTGTGGCTACAAGATGTGTATTAGGAAAGCAAAACCTATAGGGTGTGGTAATGGCTTGGTTATAGGAGGGAAAATGTCAAGGATAATTACAAGGTTTGTGCATCTAAAGTTAAAAAAGTTCAGATAATTCCTGTATATCCTTTATCCTGATACCTAGATTACCCAAATATTAACCATTTACTATGTTTGCTTTATTTGTATGTATCTATCTACACGTATGTAATTATTTTCTGAACTATTTTGAGACCAAGTTTCAGAGATAAAGCCCATTAAACTCTAACTGTGATGGTTAATTTTAATGTGCCATCTTCTAGACAATTGGTACTCAGATATTTGGCCATATACAGGTGTTTCTCTGAGGGTATTTTGAGTAAGATTAACATTTGAATTGGTGGATTGAATAAAGTACATTGCCCTCCCTAATGTAGATGGGCCCTATCCAACCAGTTGAAAGCTTGAATGGAACCAAAAAGACTGACCCTCTCCTGAGAGAGAGACTTCCTTCTGCCTGATTGCTTTGAGACTGGGAAGTTGGCTCTTTCCAGTCTTAGACTCACAGGAAACATTGGCTTCCCCTGGGGCTTAGACTCAGCCTTTGGACTGGAACTACACCATTGGTACTCAGGCCTTCAGACCCACCTCTCCTGGGTCTCCAGCTTGCCAGCTTACCCTGAAGATGTTGGGGATCTTGGGACGTATTAGCTTCCATAATCAAGAGGCCAATTCTTTATAATAAAACCATCTATCAATCTACCTATCTACTATTGGTTCTGTTTCCCTGGAGAATCCTGACTAATGTATATTTACTTAAAAAAAAAAGACATTTTCCAACATAACCAGAATATAATTGTCAGACTCTAGAAATTAACACAGATGCAGTATTATTATCTAATCGACAGACCTTATTCAAAATTTGGCAATTATTCCACTACTGTTCTATATATAAAATGGAAACCATTTTTTTTTCTGGTCCAGGATCCAATCTAGGATCACATGTCACATTCAGCTGTTACGTCCCTTTGCTCTCCATTAACTTGGAATAGTTTCCCGGATTTTTTTTGTCTTTCATGATTTTGGCATTTTTGAAGAGTGCAGAGATTTATTGTGTAGAATGTCTCTCCATGGGGGTTTGTCTGATGTTTCTTTATGATTAAGATTGAACGTACGCATTTTTGGCCAGAATACCACAGAGGTAATGTTGAATTCTTCTCTGTGAACTTTATCCAGGCACATGATCTTTATTTTTCTTATTACTAGTGATAATTCTGATCACTTGATTAAGATGGTATCTGTCAGGCTTTTCCACTGTAAAAATTTTTTTCTGTCTGTAATTGTGGAAGATACTTTAAGTCTATTTCCCCATTTCTCATTAAGCTTTTCCCCGCTAATTTTAGCACCTGAGAAGTATATTTGAGTTATCTCTTAGTTAGGGGTTGTTGAAGATGAAATGAGATCATGGGGGTGGGGCTAGGGGGTGGGGTAGACGTTGGTATGTGATCACCTGGGGAGAGAGTATATGGTGAGAAAAGAATCATAATGTCTATTAGAAAGGCCACTCTGGCCAGTGTGTGAAGAGTGTATTTGAGGAGTTGGAAGAGTAGAAGGACGGAGAAGAGTAGAAAAGTCTTTATTGGTACTCTGGGTGAAAAATCACCTGAGTGAACGCAGGAGATGGGCTAGAAAGGAATAAAATGATGAGAAAGCTGCTAAAAAGATGACATCTATAGGACCTGCTTTTGGTTAGGACCTTGCAGTTTGCAAATCCAGTGATAGTGTTAGCGAGAGGTAGAAGGCTGAGGTCAGGGAAAGCCTAGGTGTGAAGGTAACATTTAAACAGAAATTTGAATGACTGGAGGGAATTAACCATGTGGAAAGAGAGATCCAAGTAAAAGGAATGGTATTCACTATATTCTAGATGTGTGATACCAAGCTCAGTTTGGCATACTTAGGTGTTCAATAAGATATATTGGATGGATGAGTGAATTAATGTATGAATGGAAAGGGCAGCATCACTATTACTGCTGTTGTAAAAATAAATGAAAGCTTTGCAAGTTGCGAGCTCCACGGGGCAAGCTTATTGTCTTTGTTTCTAATAAAAATATACTCACCATAATATCTACTATTTAATGAAGGTCTGTCACGGCCAGATTAAGGCTTTTAAAGGCTTTAAGCACTGAGAGATTATGTTAGCTACCTCATACATAATTAAACAAAACAACCAAACAATAATAAATACTCATCTGTGGCAGGGCGTGGTGGCTCATGCCTGTAATCCAAGCACTTTGGAGGCCAAGGTGGGCGGATGACCTGAGGTCAGCAGTTCAAGACCAGCCTGACCAACATGGTGAACCCCGTCAAAAAAAAAAAAAAAGAAGAAAATACTCCTCTGTAACATGAGGACTGGGATGGTACTCATTGCTTCCCCCATGTTGACTACTTCAATATTTCTTCATATTTAAAAATTAACTTGTGCTTACTGAGGTATAATTTACATATAAGAGATTTATAAATCTAGGCTGGGCATGGTGGCTCATGCCTGTAATCCCAACACTTTGGGGGGCCAAGTAAGGTGAATCACTTGAGGTCAGGAGTTCGAGACCAGCCTGGCCAATGTGGCGAAAGTCTGTCTCTACTAGAAGTAAAAAAAAATTAGCCAGGCATGGTGGCACATGCTTGTAATCCCAGCTACTTGGGAGGCTGAGGCATGAGAATTGCTTGAAGCTGAGAGGTAGAGTTGGAGTGAGCTGGGATCATGCCAATTCACTCCAGCCTGGATGAGAGGGGGAGACTGTCTCAAAAAAACAAAAATAAGGCCGGGTGCAGTGGCTCACACATGTAATCCCAGCACTTTGGGAGGCCGAGGTGGGTGGATCACGAGGTCAGGAGATCGAGACCATCCTGGCCAACACAGTGAAATCCCATCTCTACTAAAAATACAAAAAATTAGCTGGGTATGGTGGCACGAGCCTGTAATCCCAGCTACTCAGGAGGCTGAGGCAGGATAATTGCTTGAACCTGGGAGGTGGAGGTTGCAGTGAGCCAAGATCGCACCACTATACTCCAGCCTGAGTGCCTGGGAGACAGAGCAAGACTCTTGTCTCAACAAAACAAAACAAAAGCAAAAACAAACAAAAAACTACAAATCTTAAAAGTACAGTTGAATTTTATGTATGAATATGCTTATATCAAGACATAGAAAATTCCCAGCACCTCAGAAGGCTCCCAGGGAAGTCAGTATTACCCTGCCATAGGTAATCATTATTCTCATTATTCTAATCTTTATCATCATAGATTACTTTTTGTTTGTTTGTTTCTGAGACAAAGTCTTGCTCTGTTGCCCAGCCTGGAGTGCAATGGTCTGATCTTGTCTCACTGTAACCTCCTCCTGCTGTGTTCAAGGATTCTCCTGCCTCAGCCTCCTGAGTAGGTGGGACTACAGGTGCATGCCATCATACCCAGCTAATTTTTTGTATTTTTAGTAGAGATGGGGTTTCACCATCTTGGCCAGGCTGGTCTCAAACTCCTGACCTCATGATCTGCCTGCCTTGGCGTCCCAAAGTGTTGGGATTACAGGCGTGAGCCACTGCGCTGGACCTGATGAACATCTTTCTATAACTGGCTCCCCCCACTTCAGTCTTATGTTTTTATCTTGGAACAGATACTCAGAAAGTTGTTAATTAAGCATAGAATCTGAAGAAACTTCGATATTCTTCAGAAATATTTCATCTTGGCTGTGAGAAAAGGTCGACGCTTTTGTAATCAAGGACTCTTCTCTAGAAGGCCAAACTCTGAATTTGCCAGATATATTTTAGTGTTGGTGAAAACACAACATATTCCTACTAGAATTGCCACCTGTTTGAACTCTATGTGGACTGCACCTTTCTGTTAACATTCATCTTCTCAAATGATATAATCAATTGGATTAGAAGTATCTTAGGTCACCTCTGACTGAACTTTGATGTTTCCCAAATCTATACCAGCATTCTTACCAGAAGAAATCTTTATACATAGCTGATATTAACTAATTTAATTCTCAGAGTTCACCAGATTTCTTCCATTTTCTGGAAGCATTTAATCACAGACTTGTTTGTACTACTTTCAATTATCTATATACCCATCACCCAATAGCACACGTCCAATAAATGCTAGTTGAATAAAGGTGAGGATAAAGGAGAAAATATCAGAAAAGGTCTCAGAGAATAAGATTTATGTCTGTTCTTTTCTGGCCGGGTGCAGTGGCTCACGGCTGTAATCCGAGCACTTCGGGAGGTTGAGGCGGGCGGATCATTTGAGGTCAGGAGTTTGAGACCAGCCTGGTCAACATGGTAAAACCCCATCTCTACTAAAAATACAAAAATTAGCCGGGCGTGGTGATGAGCGCCTGTAATCCCAGCTACTCGTGAGGCTGAGGTGGGAGGATCGCTTGAACACGGGTGGGTGGGGGCAGGGTGGAGGAGGCGGTGGTGGAGGTTGCAGGGAGCTGAGATAGCACTCTAGCCTGGGCGACAGAGTAAGACTCCACCTCAGAAAACAAAAAACCACAGTCTATTTTTTTTCTCTCTCGAATTCTACCTGTCCTTAAGGGGTACTAAGGAAAGGGATGGTGTGGGAGATGTCGAACTCCCAGAGACAGGAAGCTGAGGAGGAAGAAACACAAAAGCTTGCAGGTTCATCTGTTATATGGGATAAAAGAAAAAAAAAAAAAAAAGAGAAACAGAGCTTTCAGGAAAGATTTCTAAGGCCGCTGAAGTCATACCATCGATTAGAGCCTGACGCAAAGTTACCCTTTCCTGGCTGTTGCTGAAATCTAAGGGACGATGATGAGGTGGACAAGGAAGCATGGAGAAAACGTCCGAAGGAAGCAATCGACTGCACATGCTGAGACGAAGGGAAGAGTCGAGTGGATTTCAGCTTAGGTGTCTGTAAGTATGTTGGTGCATTTCAGGAAAAGACGGCAAAGGTGAGGTTGTTTGCATGCGTTCGCGTTTGGATAGGCTGAGGTTGAGTTTGAGGTGCTCGTTGGGACACGTAGGTTGAAGTATTCAGTAAGTAGTTAGGTATAAGGGGGTCTGAGCTTCTGAAACAAATTTGGATGTTAGTTGCAAGTATAGAAATGGGTAAGACTTTAGGATAAAATTGGAGATAGGGATACAGAGTCCGGCTGGACTCGCAGATTTAAAGATGGGCAGTGGAACGGGGAGCAGGATAAGAAAAGTCGGCGAGGTAAGAAAAACGGAGGGCGACATTTTGAAAGCCAAGGGAGCAAGTTTCAAGGCCGCCTCCTGGAGGTCAAGAGGAGGATGACTAGTCTACTGTAGCTTCGGTCAAACCGCCTTCCGAGGAGTGCAGGCGTGTGGGGGTGGAGCAGAGACAGGCCCCAGCCGGCGGCTACATGGAGGGGCGAGAATGGAGGCAGCCTTAATAGTACGCGTATTTTGAAAGGGAATTTGGCTGTGACCAGACAGAAAGGGCGGGACTTGGTACTTCATAGCTCAGGAGGATAATCAGCCTCAGAATCCCCTATTCTTGTGTGAGAGTAATCCTCCTCCGTCTGTGGATTTCTTCTGCAGACCCTTGGAGGTCCATCCTGGGATTTGACGACTGTAAACTGGGGACAAGCAAAACAAAACCCACAGTGCCACTCGGTAAAAAAAGAACCAGCGTTTTGTTTGAAAGCCTACTCTCTTTAAAGGTCCTGGCATGCAAATAAGGGGCTTTAATGTGGCTGTCAGCGATTGGTAGATAGTGACAACATCCGTCATTTCCTTTCGGCGCAGGATGCAAACCGAGAGGCGGCTTTCTTCTTCCCTATTGGCTGTTGGATACGGCTCCGCTTTCAGCCAATCAAGCGGCTTCCCTTCACCCCTCCCGGTGGCTCTTATAAATTACATCAAATTGGTTATCCCTTCCACATTCTTCTCCTTGAAAAAGAAGCTGTGACTGCAATTTTAGCCGTAATGTCGGGACGCGGAAAGCAGGGGGGCAAGGCCCGCGCTAAGGCCAAGTCGCGCTCGTCCCGCGCTGGCCTCCAGTTCCCGGTGGGGCGAGTGCACCGCTTGCTGCGCAAAGGCAACTACGCGGAGCGGGTGGGGGCCGGCGCCCCGGTGTACCTGGCGGCGGTCCTCGAGTACCTGACTGCGGAGATCCTGGAGCTGGCGGGCAACGCGGCTCGGGACAACAAGAAGACGCGCATCATCCCTCGCCATCTGCAGCTAGCTGTGAGGAATGACGAAGAACTCAACAAGTTACTCGGGGGTGTCACCATTGCCCAGGGCGGCGTCTTGCCCAACATCCAGGCTGTCCTGTTGCCCAAGAAAACGGAGAGTCACAAGCCTGGCAAGAACAAGTAATTAAGAGGCTTGACACCATACCCATTCACCCCAAAGGCTCTTTTAAGAGCCACCAAAGTGTCAAATGAAGGGCTGATAACGAAACAGCGCATTAGCTCTTTCTTTGAAAACTTGGGTGGCTCTAAAAAGAGCCTTTGGTCTTTGGTTTGTCTGCATTTATTTGCTTTTGGCTTTGTGGCTTTCGGTTTTCTTTGGTAACAGAACGGCTTGGATGTTGGGCAAGACACCGCCCTGGGCGATGGTGACTTTGCCCAGCAGCTTGTTCAGTTCCTCGTCGTTGCGGATGGCCAGCTGGAGGTGACGGGGGATGATGCGCGTCTTCTTGTTGTCCCGAGCCGCGTTGCCCGCCAGCTCCAGGATCTCGGCGGTCAGGTACTCGAGGACCGCCGCCATGTAGACGGGCGCGCCGGCACCCACCCGCTCTGCGTAGTTGCCCTTGCGGAGCAGGCGGTGCACTCGCCCTACCGGGAACTGCAGGCCGGCGCGGGACGAGCGCGACTTAGCCTTGGCGCGAGCCTTGCCTCCTTGCTTGCCACGACCAGACATGACTAACACCAAGGCTAAACACAGACAAAGCTCAGAACCTCGGAACAAAATAAGATTGAAAGATCACCAAGAAGAAAGCCTTTATAAGCTTTCTTAGGGGTGGGGTCAAGGACGAGTTTTTCATTGGTCCTAATTTGGCTTCAGAACCAGCCAATCAAGTCAAGAGTCGGTGTCGTTACGTAGACATTGCTGAAAACGCAAGGTCCACACACGGACCAATGGAAGTGAATGAGTCTCGGAGCCCTAATTTGCATAAGGTGGTTATAAAAGGATCAGGCCCGCCCATTCTCTTACTTCTTTTCTTGGCTAAGTCGCGTTGGTACTGTGTCTTACCATGCCTGAACCGGCAAAATCCGCTCCTGCTCCTAAGAAGGGCTCTAAGAAAGCGGTCACCAAAGCCCAGAAGAAGGACGGCAAGAAGCGCAAGCGCAGCCGCAAGGAGAGCTACTCCATCTACGTGTACAAGGTGCTGAAGCAGGTCCACCCCGACACCGGCATTTCATCCAAGGCCATGGGCATCATGAACTCCTTCGTCAACGACATCTTCGAGCGCATCGCGGGGGAGGCGTCCCGCCTGGCGCACTACAACAAGCGCTCGACCATCACGTCCCGCGAGATCCAGACGGCCGTGCGCCTGCTGCTGCCCGGCGAGCTGGCCAAGCACGCCGTGTCCGAGGGCACCAAGGCGGTCACCAAGTACACCAGCTCCAAGTGAGTCCCTGCCGGGACCTGGCGCTCGCTCGCTCGAGTCGCCGGCTGCTTGACTCCAAAGGCTCTTTTCAGAGCCACCCACCTAATCATTAGAAAAGAGCTTGTTCACTTCCTTAGTTTCACAAAGTGAGTTATTTTAGCGTAAGGGTCGTGGGAAATAGCACACGTTGCTTAATCATTTGGAACTCGAGGTCCCCAGTGCATGATTGGATTTGCTTTTGAATCTAGAGCGTGTCTTTATTAATTGTGCTGCTTAGCTTTCCCAGGAGTCCGTTCTCATTTACGATGTTGGGAATCCGACTCTTTGCCAGCCCCCACCCCCGCCTCACACGCTGGCGCCCTGGTGGCTTCGTTGGGTCTGTTTCATCATTCTAAAACGAAGTGGCTGAGTCCGGCTGTCACTTAAGAGAACTCTGGGACACAATTCAGTCCGGGTTCCGCAAACACTGCGTGACAGCTCTGTATGACTGACGCTTCGCGGCAGCTTTTGTGTCCGGTTACCAGTTCTGCCCTGGGATGGGGCCTCCTGTGGATGCCAGCCGTTCTGTGTACTTTGGACGAAGCCCGCGCAGCCGGGTCCCAGCCTTTTCCTGATTGGGCGACATGACTATTCAAAATTCTGCGCAGCTTTCTAATTTGTAGATTTCAGTTTCCGTGGTTCGCTTTGAGACTCCTATTTCTGGGTTTGTGGATAATTTTTGCGTTTAATGGTGTCTGCTTTAAATGGTAACGCTACGGCCCCGGGTCGCTGTAAGACACCATGTAGATATGAGTTCAAAAGTCACCCGAGACCTTCTACGTCATCCACTCAGGAATTCGCGCCTCTCATAGTTCCCGGTCTGGTTTTATCTTCCTCGTAGCAGCTGTCTGAAATTGGCTTGTCTGTTTTCTTGTTCATGGCATTCTCAAGCCCTTGACAGACCGGACGGTCTAGTTTTCCCGTGCATCTTCAGCTCCAGTCAGAGTCTGGCACATTATGGACACTTAAATACTACGTATTGAATTAATATTGTTGGGTTAATTTTTCCATCCCACCTTTTTTTTTTTTTTTTTTTTTTTTTTTTTTTTTTTTTTTTTTTTTTTTTTTTTTTTTTTTTTTTTTT
>NW_016107503.1:6330230-6332295 GCF_001604975.1 Cebus imitator
CCATGTTGACCAGGATGGTCTCGATCTCTTGACCTCGTGATCCACCCGCCTCGGCCTCCCAAAGTGCTGGGATTACAGGCTTGAGCCACCGCGCCCGGCCCCCACCTTTTTTTTAATCGCTTCTGTGGATGGATGATGGGTGCTGTTCATTTCCATTAAATGTATGTGAAGGCACGGTGAAAATGGAAATGTTTTTGGAGCTACTCCCTCAAATGTATCCTTAGTCACCTCAGTGCAACAGCTGGGAGGGGGCCGTGTTAAGATTCTTTTTGCATCAAAGAGGAGGTGGCAATGGTAGTTCCAGCTTGTGCTTCCCAGTTTAGCCTAACCTTTGGATTTTCATCAAATTCAGCGTGTTGGTCATTGGAAAGAGCCTTTTTCCTTCTTTTCTTACCCTCCCGTCTTGGTGTTCCCTTCTTAAAGGAGAGGAGCTTTTAATTTGCCCTTGCCACCTCGTCTGGTTTTCAGGAGACCATTCAAGATAGGCAGGACTACAAAGTTAATTTTTTTTTTTTTTTTAAGCAAATGAGGCAAAGAGAAGCCTCATTGGTCCATGGTCATGCAGTTCATACTGTCCACCTTTGTATTCTCAGACGCAGGGCACTGCATTTTAGTTTTATTTTGCGGAAGTGCAGAATATTTACTCTTTCTGTCAAACCCTTTATTCTGCCGAGGGAGACACTGATGGTTTGATGAGTGATTCAACTCTGCTTTTGGCTAAGGGCTTTTGGAGTTGATTGCAGGGGTTTGATGAATCCAAATGAGCTCTAGACATTATCACAGACTGAATAAATGTTAATTGTCTCCTACATGTGTGTTTTCAAATGTGTGTATTGTTATTAATAAAGTTGCCAGTTAAAGTCTTTCCTGAATTCTTTTATCTACAGTATATTTTTTCAATGAATGAGATTAACAGATACAACTTCCACTAGCTCTGTAGAAAAGTGTGGGTGCCTCTGAGCTGGGGGATGACTGTTTATAAGCCATCAGCCAAACTGCTGCCCCAAAGGTGCATTGGGGTTTAAATAGTCTGTTAGAAGATCACTGTTGGCTGGGTGCGGTGGCTCATGCCTATAATCCCAGCACTTTGGGAGGCCGAGGCAGGCGTCTCACAAGGTCAGGAGTTCGAGACCAGCCTGTCCAACATGATGAAAACCCGTCTCTATTAAAAAACTTTTTTTTTTTTAAAAAAAAGGTCACTGGTAATGCTGAGTAATTGAAAAATATATGATCACAAATAGAAAGCAGTACAAATAAGATGGAAGAAATAAAGTTCATAATAAAGTTAAGCTAACACCTACGGAGCACTATGTGTCAGGCAGTGTTCTAGGTCCTTTATACATATTGACTCATTTAATTCTCACCAGGACCTCAGGAAGTAGTACCATTATTATCACTCACTTTACAGATCAGGAAACTGAGGCACCGAGAAGCCTTTTTTCAGAAATTCTCCAGAGAGTAAGCTCCTAGGTTAGTGGTTAAGGGAATTGAGAAATAGGGTCATTCTGAAAACCTGGACCCTATGCTTTAGAATTAAAAAGAAATATCACTGGCTTTATTCTCTTCAGAGTGCACCCTGGATATAAATCCTGGGTGGTGGTGGCTGAGTACCTTGAGGGTGGGAAGGTGGCTGTGATCCTCCATCCCAGAGGCCATAGCTCAACTCAACTGAGTTTGTCCCCATAGTGGTGGGGCTCACCAGCTGGAATCCTTTGACTAACATGAGAGAGCCTTAGTCGCTGGTTTTGGGCTCCTCCTGGGCATGATATTCACTGGGAAGGAAGTTATAGAGTGGGACAGGGGGGAACAGGTGATAGAATTTGGTATTTTAACTCTGGAAGGGAAGTAATTAGTGATGGTGAGATTAATCCTCAAGAACCTCTTTGATCATTTCTCCTGCTCAGGGATCTTTAAACATTTGCTTATGTTGGGGTTAATAATAATTGTTATAATAATGATTGCTTCCACTTAGCACTTAACTGTTTACCTGGTCCTCTGCTAAGTAAGTGGCTTACATGCATTGTCTCATTAAATCTTCACAGCCTTTTTTTTTTTTTTTTTTTTT
>NW_016107503.1:6332320-6344593 GCF_001604975.1 Cebus imitator
GGCTGGAGTGCAATGGCGCGATCTCGGCTCACCGCAACCTCCATCTCCTGAGTTCAAGCAATTCTCCTGCCTCAGCCTCCTGAGTAGCTGGGATTACAGGCGTGCGCCGCCATGCCCAGCTAATTTTTGTATTTTTAGTAGAGACGGGGTTTCACCATGTTGACCAGAATGGTCTCGATCTCTTGACCTCGTGATCCACCACTTTTTAAGATAGGTTCTGTTGCCTGGGTGTGGTGGCTCACGCCTGTAATCCCAGCACTTTGGGAGGCCAAGGCGGGTGGATCACGAGTTTAGGAGATTGAGACCATCTTGGTTAACACAGTGAAACCCTGTCTCTACTAAAAATACACAAATTAGCCAGGTGTGGTGGCACGTGCCTGTAGTCTCAGCTACTTGGGAGGCTGAGGCAGAATAACTGCTTGAACCTGGGAGGCGGAGGCTTCAGTGAGCTGAGATGGAGCCACTGCACTCCAGCCTGGCAACAGAGACTCCCTTTCAAAAAAAAAAAAAGATAGGTTCTTTTGGTTGGGCATGGTGGTTTATGCCTGTAATCCCAGCACTTTGGGAGGCTGAGGCAGGTGGATCACCTGAGGTCAGGTGTTCAAGACCAGCCTGGCCAACATGGTGAAACTCGGCCTCTACTAAAAATACAAAAATTAGCTGGGCATGGTAGCAGGTGCCTGTAATCCCAGCTACTCGGGAGGCTGAGGCAGGAGAATCACTTGAATCCGGAAGGAGGAGGTTACAGTGAGCTGAGATCGTGCCATTGCACTCCAGCCTAAGTGACAAGAGCAAAACTCTTATCATCCTTATTTTACAGATGAGGAAACCGAATCTCAGAAAGGTTAAGTGACATGTCTGAGATCACTCAGCAGGTGGTAGAACTGCAATCTAATGCATGTGTTCTAAAAGCCTGATATTGAAGTCCTCCCATAATGTGCCTTTTCCTTCTAAAAGAAGGAAAAAGCTCTATGTCCTACTGCCCCACTATACAGTTTTTCTGCTCCAGTTAAAATGGTCTGTTCACTTTCCCCTAAACCTGTTTGCTTGTTCCCAGGCCCGAACTGAATTGCCTTTACTTCTGGCTTGGACAGAACTTTCTTCAAGCCAGGGTCAAATCTTCCAGGCTCCAGCCAAAATTCCATCTCCCTATTCATTTCTCTGCCATATCCCACTTTCATTTTTTTTTTTAAACTTTACTGAGGCATAATTGGCATACAATAAACTGCACATATTTAAAGTACAATTTGCTAAGTTTTAACATATGAACATACCTGTGAAAACATTACCACAATAAAAGTAATGAACATACTCTATCACCCTCAACCGCCGGAGTTTCTTAGTGTCCCTTTAATAATCCTTTTATCCTGCCCCCTTCACCAGTGTCCTCTTTTGTCCCTATCCCTGTCCTCAGGTAACCACTGATTTGCTTTGTTATTATAGTTTGCATTTTCTAGAGTTTGATACATATGGAATCAAGCAGGGTGTATTCTTTGTATCTGGTTTGTTTTACTCAGTGTAATTACAGTGATATTCATTAGTATTATTGCATTTGTCAGTTTTTTTTCTTTTGCTGAGTAGTATTCCATTGTATGGCTATACTACAATTTTTTTTTTTTTTTTATTTTAAGACGGGGTTTCACCATGTTGGTCAGGCTGATCTTGAACTCCCGACCTCAGGTGATCCACCCACCTGGGCCTACAAAGTACTTGGATTACAGGCGTGAGCCACCACGCCCGGCCTACACTACAATTGTTAATCCATTTACCTGGTGATGGACAGTTGGGTTATTTCCAGTCCTCCTCCTAGTTTTTATTTTTTACTTTGTTATTATTCTTTTTAGAAATGGGGTCTTGCTATGTTGCCCAAGGTGCCTAGAACTGGGCCCAAGTAATCTTCCTGCCTCAGCCACCTGCACAGGCTACTGTGCCTTGCTCCTGTCCTCCACTTTTTAATCCACTCCCGCTTTGTGTCATTGTGGTTCAACAAATGAACACAATAAGCTTTCTGCCCTTAGTTGGGAAGAAACTCGGATGGGGGGATGAGACATATACACAAGTATTTATTCTATTCAAGTGGGAGAAAGTGTTAGGGTTTTACCTCTGTTCTCGTACACTGAAAATCACTTGAATCCATCCTAGGTCCTGCTGTGAGAGGAACTTTCAGCTCAGATCTCGCCATATCATGCCGCTGCTCACAAACATTCAGTGGCCTGCTTCGCTGCCTCCAGCTTGGCCTTCAAAAGAAAAAACATTCGCATTCATAGTCTTTGTCATTAAAAAAGTAGGAAAAAAAAGGAAATGTGAAACGTCATCAACAATTCTTATTCCATATTTGGTTTCACAATGCGGTCCAGGGAGTACCGGGGCTTTTAAGAGGAACACAATTGGCCGGGCGCCTTGGCTCACGCCTGTAATCCCAGCACTTTGGGAGGCTGAGGCGGGTGGATCATTTGAGGTCAGGAGTTCGAGACCAGCCTGGCCACCTCTACTAAAAATACAAAAATGAGCCTGGTTTGGTGGCGGGCGCCTGTAGTCCCAGGTACTCGGGAGGCTGAGGCAGAAGAATCTCTTGAACCTGGGAGGTGGACGCTGCAATGAGCCAACATCATGCCACTGCACTCCAGCCTGGGCAACAGAGGGAGACTCTGCCCCCCCCCAAAAAAGAAGAGGGACACTATTATAGCTCATAATATGGCTTATCAATAATTCCGGCATAGGTCTGAAGGGCAGCTCTGTTTGGGTTTCAGAAACTGACCCTTAACTGATCACTGTCCCTGTGATGGAGGGGACTAGGTTTAATAATTCATTTATATGTGTGACTGAAAATCTGTATCTACTAATTTTATAAATATTAAGTATGAACACTATTAAATTCTATAAGAAAAGCATTCTAGGATTATTTTCTTCTCTCTGACTCCTAAACATTGTTAGGTGTGGTATCATTTGTTCTTTCATTCAAGAAATTTAAGCCAGGCGCGGTGGCTCACGCCTGTAATCCTAACACTTTGGGAGGCTGAGGTGGGTGGATCACCTGAGGTCAGGAGTTCAAGACCAGCCTGGCCATCATGGTGAAACCCCATCTTTAAAAAAAAAAAAAAGAATTTACTGAGTATCTGTGAAGATGGTGGGCAATCTGCTAGGTAGTGAGAACACAAAATTGAACAGGTGTGGTTTCTGCCTTCCTGGACCTCTAGTGGCTAGAAGGGAAGACGTATTAAACTACTGACTATGAGAAAGTGGGCCAAGTATTATGACTGTAGAAGTATAGATATAGAGAGTGTAATAGAGGGAGTCCTAACTTCACATTGGTGGGTGCAAGGAAGGCCTCCCTGAGGAACGGACCTTTAGGATGACACGTGACAAGGATGGGAAGGGTGTTCCAGGCAGTGGATGGCATGGGCAAGGCTTGGAGAAGGATGGAAAAGATCCTGCTCAGGTAGAGAGGAAGAACTGCAGGAAGTCTAGTACAGGCGGCGTTTAGAAGGCAGGCAGGAGAGAGCAGCACCAAGAGCTTACACAGGTAGACAGAGCCAGATCTTGCAGATTAGCCCAGAGCTTTAAGGAACCCAGTGAGCTCCTCGGCTGACCTGACTATGGGAACAGAAAGGAGCTCTGTGGCACTAAGAAGAGTTAAAGTCTCAGAGGCCATAGGATGTGTGCCCATCGAGCCCTCTCTGGAGCAGATGGTACCCTGCCCCTCAAAAGCGTGTGTTTGTTCACTGCAACAGGGGTTCCCTTAAAGTGGAAATGGCTTTGTCAGGCCAGCCAGGTTGACACCAACTACCACGGTCACCTGCCTCTGCGTGCTGCAGGTGGCCTTCTCATTATAGCATGGCTTGCTTTATAACTCTGCTTCCATGAAACAATGGGTGGATCAGTGGACCCGAATACGTGCTCTTTAGAGAGTTGTCTCCAGGATGTAGCTTCTCATGATCCTCTGTCCTCTATTTTCTGTAAATTGGCACTTGGAGGCTTGATTAGATTTAGGTTTACTTTTTCACCCTGACATGACTACTTGGTAGGCAGTATTATTTATTTTCTATCAGGAGACATGTAATGTCTAGCCGCTTCTCTTTTTGTGATAACAACAGTGATTGATTCTCAATGCTCAGATCAATTAATTCATTATCAATTGCAAAATAATGATATTCTCTCACTGCTTTCATATATTAGCTGGAATACTTCAATAAACAGAAGTATTATTATTATTTTTTATAGACAAGGTCTTGCTCTGTCACCTAGGCTGGAGTACAGTGGCCAGGTCATAGCTCATTGGAACCTCAAACTCCTTGGCTCAGGTGATCCCCCCACCATAGCCTTCCCAGTAGCTAGAACTACAGGTTCACGTTCAGTTAATTTTTTTTTTTTGAGACAGAGTCTCGCCCTGTTGCCAGACTCCAGGCTGGAGTGCAGTGGTGCGATCTCGGCTCATTGCAACCTCCGCCTCCCTGGTTCAAGCAATTCTCCTGCCTCAGCCTCCTGAGTAGCTGGGACTACAGGCGCGCACCACCACGCTCAGTTAATTTTTGTATTTTTAGTAGAGACGGGGTTTCACCATGTTGGCCAGGATGGTCTCGATCTTTTGACCTCGTGATCCGCCTGCCTTGGCCTCCCAAAGTGCTGGGATTACAGGCGTGAAACACCACGCCTGGCCAATTTTTAATTTTTTTGTAGAGATGCTATTTCACCAAGGCTGGTCTTGAACTCCTGACCTCAAGTGATCGTCTCACTTCTTTTCAAATCACTGGGAAAATGTATTATTTTTATTAGTAAATATCTGGAAACTACTTACATATCTACTAGCAGGTGCCAATAAAGTGTTAGGATCCCTTTTGGTGTAAATAAAAAAGGATACGTGTATATTGATACGTATGCACTGATATTAAATAAAGCATTTTTCTGGGTTTTCACGTAACAAAACTAACAATAGTGTCCACTCTTTTTTTTTTTTTTTTTTAGTTGGCGTTTTGCTCTTGTTGCCCAGGCTGGAGTGCCATGGCATGATCTCTGCTCACTGCAGTCTCCACCTCCTGGGTTCAAGTGATTCTCTTGCCTCAGCCTCCTGAGTAACTGGGATTACAGGCACCTGCCACCACACCTTGCTAAGTTTTTTATTTTTAATAGAGAGGGGGTTTCACCATATTGGCCAGGCTGGTCTTGAACTCCTGACCTCAGGTGATCCACCTGCCTTGGTATCCCAGAGCTCTGGGATTACAGGCATGAGCCACTGCAGCTGGCCAGTAGTGGCTACTCTTTTTTTTTTTTTTTTTCTTTTGAGACGGAGTTTCGCTCTTGTTACCCAGGCTGGAGTGCAATGGCGCGATCTCGGCTCACCGCAACCTCTGCCTCCTGGGTTCAGGCAATTCTCCTGCCTCAGCCTTCTGAGTAGCTGGGATTACAGGCACGCACCACCATGCCCAGCTAATTTTTTGTATTTTTAGTAGAGACGGGGTTTCACCATGTTGACCAGGATGGTCTCGATCTCTTGACCTCGTGATCCACCCGCCTCGGCCTCCCAAAGTGCTGGGATTACAGGCTTGAGCCACCGCGCCCGGCCCAGTAGTGGCTACTCTTAAGAGTAGTTCCCTTGGACCAGACGGAAGATTTTACTTTTTTCTTTATACCTTTCAGTACCGTTTAAGTTTACGATCAATGTGCACTTAGAATGTCAGCAGAGGTTATGTGAATGGTAGGATTATTGGCCATTATCAAAAAAGCTTATAAGAACATTTTTGGTGACAATAATGTATTTAAAAATACCTTCTCTACTGCCTGACACTGAGTAGACTTTCAAAACATTGTAGTTAATTCTCAAAAACAGTTTAAAAAGTCTTCATCAATGCAAACAGCAATGGACTTAATAACAGCAACAGCAAAAATTCCAGAAATTCCTGCGGTGGATGAGGTAACATACAGGTTTGGGATTGAGTCGCCACTATTTTTTTTTTCTTTAAATCCCTTAAGATTATGAATACCTGCTTTGCAGAAGGCAGTCTCTAGGGTGATTTTCCTGACTAGACAACTTCACTAATGAGGCCTTGGTCACAGGTCTTGTCATCAGACAGACCAAGAGAGCTAGTCAAGCTTTTTAAGGAGGCCTGGGTCATCGAGAGCTGTGAAGCCAGGTAAAAATCAGAGTTCATGGAACTGGCCTGGGAGAGTTGATGTAGGTTCTTGAGCAAGTCAATAGCAATATTTTGGGAAGGTTATTATGACCTTTGTATCTATATTCTGATGGAGATTTGCAGGATACATGAAAGAGAGAGAATACAGGAAAGTGGAAACCAGTGGGGAGGCCGCTGCAAGCAGTAATGAGGTCTTAAGGTGCATGGAGACAGCAGGGAGAGAGAAGATCAACAAAAACCATGTTCTGAGTGAAGGAGGCAAAAAACTGTATTAGTTTTCTATTCATATGTAAAGAATTACCCCAAAGTAAGTGGCTTAGGATAATATTCATTTAGCCTCTCCTAGTTTCCGTAAGCCTGGCTGTGGCATAGTTGGACTCTCACAAGGCTGAAGGCGGAGTGTCAGCTGGGCTGCATTTTCATCTGAAGCCTGGGGTCTTCCAACCACTCCAGGTGGTTGGCAGAAGTCAGTTTCTTGCAGGTGTAGAATTGAGGCCCTCAGAGGCTGCCCTTCTCTACAGGCAGGTTACAGCATGGATATTTGCTTCTAATGGCCAGCAGAAGAGCAGCTCTGTTGCTTCCATTTTATCTAATTCAGGGAAGGCCTTGACCCTCTTTTAAAAAGCTCACTAGGCCGGGTGCAGTGGCTCATGCCTATAGTAATCCCAGCACTTAGAGAGGTTGTGGCGGGCAGATCATTTGAGGTTAAAAGTTCAAGACCAGCCTGGCCAACATGGTGAAACCCCAGCTCTACTAAAAATGCAAAAATTACCTGGGGAATGGTAGGGAGCGGGGAGGGCGCCTGTAATCCCAGCTACTTAGGAGGCTGAGGCATGAGAATCACTTGAACCCAGGAGGTGAAGGTTGCAGTGAGCCTGGATCGCGCAACTGCACTCCAGCCTAGGTGACAGAGTAAGACTTTGTCTCAAAAGAAAAAAAAAAGCTTACCTAAATCAGGGATTCCCTTTTTATTAACTCAAAGTCAACTGATGAAGGATCTTAGCTACATCTGCAAAGTTTTCTCCATTGAAAGCAAGGCACAGGTTCTGCCCATACTCAAAGGGCGGGGAGTTAAACAAAGGGTAACGGAGCCAGGAATCACGGGAGCCATTGCGGAATTCTGCCTACCACAGGAATATAAAGGAACTGTGTGCGCTGAAGTCATATACTTTGCTGTGATTTAAATTAACTTTAAAATAAAAGAGTAAAAAGTAAAAATTCCCAGTTACTGAAAGCCTACAGTGTGCCAGATACTATAGACATATGATTCAAGTCATCCGAACAAATCCGGAAAGATAAATGTTATGGTTTTTATAGTGGAGGATACTAAGGTTCAGACATGTCAGATAACTTGGAATTTTCCTTCTAGTACATCATGTTGTATCAAAACAACCCCAAAAAGGAAAATATTACCCCCATTTTTCAAAGAAAGAAATGGATTTTTATGCAGTTTGAATAACTTGGCATTCCTTGATACACCATGATGTTCCTGAAGTTTATACTAAAGTATTTGTGTAAAATTTGCAAACTGAACATAATCTGAGGATCTAGTAACATATTTTCCATGTCTATTTAATAGAACCATAGAATATCAGTGCTGGAAAGAACCCAGAAATCATCTGCTCCCATTTCCTCATATTACATTTTCCCTGATTTTAATATAAAATTCATCTCTCACCTCCTGTCCCCATCAGAGGTTCTTCAGAGGCCCATCTTTGGGACCATCTCTCTCTTTTTTTTGGAGACAGGGTCTCACTCTGTCACCCAGGCTGGAGTGCAGTGGTGTGATCTCGACTCATGGCAACCTCTGCCTCCCGGGTTCAAGCGATTCTTGTGCCTCGGCCTCTCAAGTAGCTGGGATTACAGATGTGCACCACCATGCCAGCTAATTTTTGTATTTTTAGTAGAGATGAGGTTTCTCCATGGTCTCAAACTCCTGGACTCAAGTGACCTGCCCGTTTAGGTCTCCCAATGTGGTGGGATTATAGGCGTGAGCCACCGTGCCCGGCTGGGGCCATCTCTTCATAAGCCCTTCCCAGGGACTCCCAGGGCTTTCTCTAACTCCTCTGGGCAGATGTGAGAAGCCAGCTGGGTCTCTAGATGCTCCTCCAGATCGACAGTCCCAGATGCCGGAAGTACATGGCCACTTGCCATTGCCAGTTGACAGTTACGACCTGAAGTGAACTCTCTTCAGCAGTTCTTCCTCGAAGGCTGCCTCTTCCTGTGAAGGTGGCATCCTCCTCCTAGTCATTCAGACAGGAAGGTGCAGAGTCATCTTTACTTTTTGCCTCAACAGCTCCCTTCTGCCCTTTCCCCCATCGGGGTTCGGGCAATCCCCCATGTGCAATAGAGTCAGCAGTTCCCCTCCTGTCCATGCCTGTGTCTGGTTCCCTTGTTCTCATTCTTGGTCCTCTCATCTTTGTCCCTGAGACTTGGCCTCCTGCCTTGGGTATAGCTTCCTTCTGATTCCTTTTGCACCCTCCACCCCAGATTAACCCACTTTATACACAGCTCATATAACCTCATATGCACTGTGTCCCCTGACATTTCCTCCTTAAAATTTTGTTTTTAATGCAAGCTTATTTGGAGGCACCCCTCTTTTCCTTATTTAGTATTATCCCATTGTGTGTGCATTCTTTACTCAGATTGAGACAATTGTTCTAATTTTGCTTTTATGTGTTCTTGCAAACAATCATATTTCTATGCATTTAAAAATTATTTTTATTTTATTTTTTTTAAATAAAGATGGGGTTTTACCATGTTGGTCAGGCTGGTCTTGAACTCCTGACCTCAGGTGATCTGCCCGCCTTGGCCTCCAAAGTGCTTGGATTACAGGCTAAAAATTATTCTTACATAGTACTTTTTTTTTTTTTTTTTTGAGACGGAGTCTCACTTTGTCACCCAGGCTGGAGTGCAGTGGCACGATCTTGGCTCACTGCAACCTCTGCCTCCCAGGTTCAAGCAAGTCTCCTGTCTCAGCCTCCTGAGTAGCCAGGATTGCAGGTGCATGCCACCATGCCTGGATGTTTGTTTTTGTACTTTTAGTAGAGACGGGTTTTCACCATGTTGGCCAAGCTGGTTTCAAACTCCTGACCTCAAGTAATCCACTCGCCTCAGCCTCCAAAATTGCTGGGATTACAGGAATGAGCCACCGTGCCTGGCTTACACAGTACATATTACAGGACATTCTTGACATGACGACGCTATAGAGATGAACGGAATAGTGGCTTCCAGGGGGTGAGTGTGGGGTGGGAGGTAGTTGGGGATACCCTCGAGAGTTTTTTGGAAGTGACAGAATAGTTCTGTATCTTGATTATGGTGGTGGTTACGCTAATCTATACATAGAATAAAATTGTTCAGAACTATGCATCATGCAGACACACAAATATACATCTAAATGAGTGAAGGCTTACAAATTGTAAAAAAAAGAATTAAGGTCTGTGGACATTAACAGTGACGTACCAATGTCATTTTCCTGGCTCTGATATTGTATGACAGCTGTATAAGATATCATTGTTGGGGGAAGCTGAATTAAAGGGACGTGGGCCTCTTCATAGTATTTTTGCAACTTTCTGTAAATGTATTATTATGTCAAAATAAAAAGTTAGAAAAAGATGCAGAACATGTTTTATTATTAAATGCAGAGGTAAACAAGAATGGCATATTGTATAGGAAAAAAACTCTGGCAGTGTTTTTCTCTGTTGTCACGCTATAACACGCATCAACACAGAAGAGTTCTGTGACCAAATCTGCAGGGGTTTCTCCCCACCTCCAAGCAGTGGAGACCAGCTGCGTGTCCTCCAATTTAACGTCCATACTATCCGCCTGGAGGCAGATCAGATGCCACAGGTTGAAGCTCAGTCCCCAAGACTGCTCCCCCACAAAGACTGGTCAAAAGTCTGGGCCTCCAGAACTTCTGACTGACCAGCTTCAAGTTGGGGTTCCCATAACTCCCTCTTTGGGTTTGATTAATTTGCTGGAACGGTTCACAGAACTCAGGGAAACACATTTAATGGTTTATCATAAAGCATATTAGAAAGGATACACATGAAGAGACTCATAGAATGAGGTATAGAGGAAGGGGCGAGGTGCTTCCAGCCCTCCCTGGGTGCCACCCGCCAGGAACCTCCATGTGTTCAGTTATCTGGAAGCTTCCCAAACCCATTCCTCTTGGGTTTTTATGGACGCTTCATGATGTCAGCATTCCTTCCCGCAGGGTATAGGGTGGGACCCTCTCTGGGGAGGGTCTTAAGACCCACAGTCAGAAAGGTGGGTAAATATTAGATAGTCTTGCCGTGGAGGAGGTGAAAAGAGGGCAGGAGAAAGAGAGATTCTGTTTCCTGAGGCCTGCCTCTGAGGCCTAACACACCCAACACTGGATTATACTGTACACTGTAAAAAGACTGTACAAGGGCTATGGGAATTATAAGCCAGGAACTGTGGACATGGAGTCTCGCTCTGTTGCCCAGCCTGGAGTGCAATGGCGCTATCTCAGCTCACTGCAACCTCCACCTCCCGGGTCCAGGCAATTCTCCTGTCTCAGCCTCCTGAGTAGCTGGGATTACAGGTGCACACTGCCATGCTCAGCTAATTTTTTGTATTTTAGAAGAGATGGGGTTTCACTGTGTTGTCCGGGCTGCTCTTGAACGCCTGACCTCAGGCAATCCACCCTCCTCGGCCTCCCAAAGTGCTAGGATTACAGGCGTGAGCCACCGCGCCCAGCCTATATATGTATTTCCTATAACACTTACATACTCTTTCTTGCTGCCAACAATGTTTTAAACACTTTACACGTATTAACTCATTTTATCCTGACAATAACCCCATCAAGTAGGTAGTCTAAGTATTTCCATTTACAGATTGGGAGATGGAGGAAACACAGAAAGATGAGTAAATTTCTCGTAGTCACACAGTCAGTAAGTGGCAAAACCAGATTTCAACTCCAGGGTCTTTCTTTAGTTACTACACTACACTATTAATATCAAAGAAGTAAGATGTTGATGCAGCATTTATAGTAATGTAAAAGATTAGAAATAACCAACAGCTGGGATGCAGTGGCCCATAGCTTGTAATCCTAGCAGTTTGGGAGCCTGAGGCAGGCAGATAACTTGTTGGGAGTTGGAGACCAGCCTGGCAACATGACGAAACCCTGTCTCTACAAAAAATATAAAAATTACCTGGGCGTGGTGGTCCACGCCTGTAGTCTGAGCTACTTGGGAGGCTGAGGTGGGAGGATTGCTTGAGCCTGGGAGATTGAGGCTGCAGTGAGTTACGATCATACCACTGCACTCTGGCCTGGGCGACAGAGACCCTGTCTCAAAAACAAAACAAAACAAGACAAAACAAAAAGCTTCCGACAATACAGGAATGCTGAAATGAATTATATTAATTCGAAGTAAAAACTCAGTATCTCAGTTAGCCCGAGACCACTACTTAGTCTAAGCCAGGTTTATTGACTTGTTACAATGAGAGAGAACACACAACAGATAAACTGGTGGCAGGATGGTGTGGGGGTGGAGCTCACCAAACAAAAGGAAAATTCGAGTTATCGTTGATTTTGGGGGAAGAGTGTAGTTTTCACAGGCTCAAAGCAAAACAGGGCTGTGTGAAAGGGTAGGCATGGGATGGGACTTCGAAGTGGATCCAGGGTCTTGTTTCCTTGGAAACTACAAAGTTGAGAGAGAGGTGGAATGCTGTGTTTGGAAACTCCGTATTTGAAGCTTTGTACCTGTGTTGAAAATTGCTGCTGGTTTTTTGTGTCAAGGTGACTTAGGTCCTCCAGGCAGGAGGGGGATGCTTCCTTTTTACTGATATGGTTTCAAGAAGCCCAAGTTCAGTAGTCTGTGATTTTTAGAGTACAAGATTTCTCAGTGAATAAGAAAGGAGTGGTTACTCAGAGAAGGGAGTTATGAGCTTTTATAGCTGCATCGTGCCCTCGGGAGAAAGAATGTTTCCTGTGATTTCTGAGGCTACCTTTATCTCTGTTAGTGCAGCCTCACAGGACAGGTGGAGCGGCAGAACAGGGTTTTACTTCCTCAGTCCTAGTGAATTTCTGCTTCTCGAAGTGCATGTTAGTGATACTGTGTTTTATATCTTACTTTATTTCTTATTTTCCCTCCATTTAATCTTTTTTTTTTTTTTTTTT
>NW_016107503.1:6344748-6346127 GCF_001604975.1 Cebus imitator
AGAGACGGGGTTTCACCATGTTGACCAGGATGGTCTCGATCTCTTGACCTCGTGATCCACCCGCCTCGGCCTCCCAAAGTGCTGGGATTACAGGCGTGAGCCACCGCGCCCGGCCTCATTTAATCTATATTTTAAAAATTAAGGCTGGGGGTTGTGGCTGACACTTGTAATCCCAGCTCCGAGGCTGAGGTGGGTGAATCACGAGGTCAGGAGATTGAGACTATCCTGGCCAAACATGGTGAAACCTCGTCTGTACTAAAAATATAAAAATTAGCTGGGCGTGGTGGCTCATGCCTGTAATCCCAGCACTTTGGGACGCTGAGGCGTGTGAATCACTTGAGGTCAGTAGTTTGAGACCAGCCTGAATAACATGGTGAAATCCCATCTCTACTAAAAATACAAAAAAATTAGGCCTGGCATGGTGGCTCACACCTGCAATCCCAGTACTATGGGAGGCCAAGGCGGGCAGATCATGAGGTCAGGAGATCGATACCATCCTGGCTAACGCAGTGAAATCCCATCTATACTAAAAATACAAAAAATTAGCCAGGCATGGTGGCATCCGCCTGTAGTCCCAGCTACTCAGGAGGCTGAGGCAGGAGAATTGCTTGAACCCAGGAAATGGAGGTTGCAGTGAGCTGAGATCGTGCCACTGTACTCTAGCCTGGACGACAGAGCGAGACTCCATCTCAAAAACAAAAAACAACAACAACCCCCCCCCCCCTCAAAAAAAATTAGCTGTGTGTGGTGGTGGGTGCCTGTAATCCCAGCTATTTGGGAGGCTGAGGCAGGAGAATCGCTTGAACCTGGGAGGCAGAGGTTGCAGTGAGCAGAGATCGGCACCACTGCACTCCAGCCTGGGCAACAGAGAGAGAATCTGTCTCAAAAAAAACAAAAACAAAAGCATTTTCTTATCTCTGCATTCTCCATGGTACTGAAATGTAACATCAACCCCATAGTTCCTCCGGCCAGAAGCTCCTTTATTGCATGCATTTTCCAAATTCCTAAATCACCAAATCTTTTTCTTTTCTTGATGAAGTCTTGCTCTGTTGCCCAGGCTGGAGTGCAGTGGCGTGATCTTGGCTCACTGCAACCTCCACTTCCCTGGTTCTAACAATTCTCCTGCCTCAGCCCCCTGAGTAGCTGGGACTACAGGTACACGCCACCGTGCCCAGCTAATTTTTGTATTTTTAGTAGAGGGGGGTTTTCACTGTTTTGATCAGGCTGGTCTTGAACTCCTGACCTCATGTGATCGGCCCGCCTCAGCCTCCCAAAGTGCTGGGATTACAGGCATGAGCCATTGCGTCCAGCTTCAAAACACCAAATCTTATTAAATCTACATTCTACGATTTTCTTTCTTTTTCTTTTTCTTTTTTTTT
>NW_016107503.1:6346332-6350556 GCF_001604975.1 Cebus imitator
TTACATTATCATAAGAACAGTTAAGATGGCAGGGTTGTGTGAGAGGTATTTACATTATCATAAAAACATTTAAGATGGCAGGGTTGGGTGAGGGGCTTGTTGGGGAAGCTCCGATGGGCCAATGACAAACACAGGCAGGGGGTGGGATACATCAGCTGGGGGGCAGGCAGGACTTCAGGCTTTCAGGCTCCAGGCTTGCATATGAGACTTGACATTCGGGCTCCAGGCTTGCATATGGAGACCTGACAGGGTTATCCTAAATTGCAGAAACAAACTTAAAAACAACTGATGAGACTAGAATTTAATAAGTGTACTGTACATTTTTTTTTTTTTTAATTTTTTTTTAAGATGGGGTTTCACCATGATGGCCAGGCTGGTCTCGAACTCCTGACCTCAGGTGATCCACCCACCTCGGCCTCCCAAAGTGCTAGGATTACAGGCGTGAGTCACCGCGCCCGGCTATTCTACAATTTTCTCACATGCATCACTTCATTTCTGTCCACTTCTAGCACTGACTTAGCTGAGGACATCATGGACTCTGATCGAAGGACCCAAAGTCTAAGTAATAATACCAGTTTCAGGGCAGGCTTTCCCTGAAACCAGGCTGGACATCATGAGAATTTTCAAGAGAATGTGCATTGCTCTGTACTTGATTTTTTTTTGAGATGGAGTCTCATTTTTGTGGCACAGGCTGGAGTGCAATGGTGCTATCTCAGCTCACGGTAACCTCCATCTCCTGGGTTCAAGTGATTCTCCTGTCTTAGCCCCCTGAGTAGCTGGGATTACAGGTGCCTGCCACACCTGATTATTATTATTATTTGTACTTTTAGTAGAGATGAAGTTTTGCCATGTTGGCCAGGCTTGTCTCAAACTCCTGACCTCAGGTGATCCACCCACCCCAGCCTCCCAAAGTGCTGGAATTACAGGCATGAGCCACTGCACCCGGCCAGTTTTCTTTTCTTTAAGACTAATCTGAAAGTGGGGAACTCTGTGTATCTGAAATGATTACATTTTGATATTGACATGAAAAAATTGTGTACTACTTTGCCCCAGTGTCCCAAACCAAAAGTTTCCTAAGGGGCCTAGGAAGTTTGGCCTTTGCAGAATAGTGGCAGCAGTGTTAACTTTGTCCTATTACCAAAAGGTGTCAAAGCTGTTACTAAACTCTGTGACAGTTTCGGAAACCCCATCAGCACTGGAGAATTCCTTATGGCCCTTCCAGTCCGTGGTCACAGTCAGAACCAGATTCTGTTGCCCTGGCCCTGTGGGGAAATCCCCAAGATAGTTGCTGATAGGTAAGGAAACAGTGTCCTGCCATGGCTTGATCCTAGGTTGGGTGAGAGCAATTGGGTCAGACAGGCTGCACTTCCTCACAGCGAGTGTTTATATACCTGTTCACACTGCGTATCCTTTCCTCACCCAATGTGAGGGCAGGGGGCTCAGTTGGGCTGAGGGGAGGACCCATGGAACCTTTCCAGGGTCAAAGCCCAGAGCTTCTATTGTGTAGTGGCCTGGGAACAGAGAACAGGAGGCGGTCAAGGCCCCAGCTTCAACCTTTGACAGTAAACCAGAAAAGACCAAGTAGTGAGGGCCTCCACTGTCCTACACCAGCCAAGAGAGACCAGGTCTTAGACTCTCCAGTGCACCTTCCTCTCTGCCTTCTTTCACAGTGCTGAATTTGGAGAATGAGCACTTCATTGTCATAGGAGGGGTAGATGTGGGCGGACGAGTGAGAAGGGTGAAGGTAGGACATAGACATTCCCACTAAGCTAGAGATTCCTGAATGGCCATAGTCATGACATGCACAGGTTGTTCTCAAATCCCAGGGCCATGGGCAGGTCTTAGATATCTTTGGAATTTTAAATTGGTTGGCATCTGCTAGTTTTAAACCTGATTTAGGTTCAGTTCAGCCAGAGGGTATGATTCTTTGGGGAGAGGGCCCTGACCTAGAAAACTACATGCTCAGTGGTCTGCTTAGCCACTAAGGGCTCTGAGATACTGGAGAATCGCTCACCCTCTGATTTTCAGAGTATATCTTTGAAAACAAAATTCAGTGGATGAGGTACTGGGTGCAAAGGTGTTGTACTCAACAGCTCTAAGTCATTGCTACTTCTAACTCACAGAGTACCTATCACAAGGATCCCACCATCCATCGTGGGTCTAAGCAGGGAAAGAGACTTTGGCAGACCATGAATCCTGTGTAAGTTTCTAGGGCTACTATAACAAAATACCACAGACTCGGGGTTTAAACCGAGATTGCACCACTGCACTCCAGCCTGGGTGACAGAGTAAGATCCTGATTCTAAATAAATAAATAAATGGGAGCACTCTGAGATGAGTAACTCAAAGGAGTGGTTAGAATTTGACATCTACCTAACAGTAGGGGAAAAAAAAAGGGGGAATAAAGGACATACGGAAATCACTGCCAGTAAGGAACAAATCTCACACCCTGGAGATTCTAAGTTAAAACATTTTGATTTGGGGAGATTTAGAGTTTTGAGCTTAAAATGACTGAAAAGCCACCAGGTGAGCCTACGTGTTTCGAGTCTAGAAGTCTGAATATAGATTCAAGACTTACGAGCATACAGAAGGTGGAGCCAAGGGAGAGATTAAACAGGGCACAGAAGTTATTAAAAATATTCTTCGGAAAAAAATCCTCAACAAAACACGATTGTTTCAGCGGAAACCAGGACATTTTCTCAGACTCCCCTACAGAGGGCCCTGATACAGTAATAAACATGTTAACCGTAAGAACCCCAACCAATTTCATAGCGCACTTTACGGTAATTACTCTCAGTATAGAGCGGATAGTCCTCTTGCAAGACCCAATTTGGCAAACTGCAGGCTCCATGTGGGGCCTCCAAAGGACACAGTGGGGCACTAATTCCTGGTTGAGAACAAAGGCCGATTTAGAGGATCTGCAGAAAGGGATGCACAGAACATGCCTCGGTCTTCCCTATGCTTGCAGCAGGCCCTCCATATACGCCGGTTCCTCAAGATCGAAAGTATCAAACAAACGAATTGTTTTAAAACCCAGTACAACAAAAGATAGTAAAAACAAAAACAGTATAACAATTACATAGCATTTGCACTGGGTTAGGTGTCATAAGGTAATTTAGAGACTATTCACAGTACACGGGAGGTTGTGCAGTTACATGCGAATCCTATGCCATTTACTACAAGGGACTTGAGCATCCCGGACTTTGGTGTCGGCGGGAGCCCTGGAGCCAATCAATCCCCCTCCGATACCAAGGGAGAACCGTTTTGCTTCTCCCACCGCGGCTTTGACTGACAGCGTGTCGGGATTCGCTGACCTCCACGAGAAAGCTCGGCAGCGTGCCGAGACGTTTTCCCAGGACCGGATCTCTCCCGGGTGAGCGAAAACAGAGCGGCTCGGTCCAACAAAACAGAGCCTAGGGCCGGGAATTACGGCGAAGCCACCCCCTCCCGCCGTCCCCCGGTGCACAGATCCCCGGCACCGCTGCTCTTGAGGTCGCCTCTCGAGTGTTCGCCTCATCGTCGGAACGGCGCCTCCTGCAAGTTTAAATAAGCAACGCTGGGAATCCGTTCGTCAGGATTAAATGCTGAGCTGGCGCGCTCCTGCCGGTCTCCGGTCTCCGTTTGCTCTTCCTGGGGCTCCCTCCAGACCTTTCTCTTAGCCCCGGTGCAATGCCTTCCGGGCGTCCCCAGACCAGACACAGGCCAAAGCCACCGCAGAATCCGGACGCCGCGGGTTGGGATCTGAATTCTCCCGGGGACTATGGCGTAGTGATGAAGGGGGAAAAAAAAAGGGTGAGAGTGAGAGGGACCTGAGAAGGAAGAAGAGGAAAACAGCAAAGAAATGACGAAATGTCGAGAGGGCGGGGACAATTGAGAACGCTTCCCGCCGGCGCGCTTTCGGTTTTCAATCAGGTCCGATAGTGTTGTATATCAGGGGAGGGCGGCCCTCGCCCTGACAGAAGCTGTCTTCCCGGCTGTAGCGATCATGTCTGGCAGAGGAAAGGGCGGAAAAGGCCTCGGCAAAGGGGGCGCTAAGCGCCACCGCAAGGTCTTGAGAGATAACATCCAAGGCATCACCAAGCCGGCGATCCGGCGTCTAGCTCGGCGTGGGGGCGTTAAGCGGATCTCTGGCCTGATTTACGAGGAGACCCGCGGTGTGCTCAAGGTGTTCCTGGAGAACGTGATTCGGGACGCGGTCACCTACACGGAGCACGCCAAGCGCAA